>NC_141900.1:109703496-110042666 GCF_057802395.1 Ceratotherium simum simum
AGACAGCTTTTAAGTGGGACTTAGATTTAAAGCAGGTGAACCTGCTTCAGAGCCCGGCTCCTTCTGGTTCTCGGTGCATGACCTCCGCACTCTGAGGAGGTCTGGTCTCCGGGAGGAAACCACATGGCCTTCTTTAGCAGCAGGCAGGGGCTGCCGTCTGGGGCGCTCTGCAGACAGGCTGAAACCACCTGTCCTCAGGAATGGGTCAGGGCTTTGGGGGTGTTATGGGGTGAACTGTGTCCCCCCAAATCCATATGCTGAAGTCCTAGCCCCCAGGACGTCAGAATGTGACTGTATTGGAGACGGGGCCTTTAAAAAGGGGATGAAAGTAAAATGAGGTCATTAGGGTGGGCCCTGATCCAATCCGACTGGCGACCTTATAAGAGGAGATGAGGACAGAGACACACCAGAGGGACGACCATGTGAGGACACAGGGAGAAGACGGCGTCTACAAGGAGAGGCCTCAGGAGGAACCAACTCCTTCCCAGCCTGCAGCTGGAGGCCCCATGCTGGGGATGGTCCGGAGCCCTCGCAGCCTTCTCCGGAGCTCAGAGATGCTTCAGACACCTGCGATTTCCCCTCATTCAATTACTCCACCATGCCATCCTGTGTAACAGATGCCCCACCCAGGAGGACACAGACGTAGCTGCAGTCACCTTGGTTTCTTCATCCACAGAGCAAGGACCACTGTCAGGGTTTCAGTCTCTCAGGAACCTTCCCAGGCTTCAGGGTTTTCATGGGGTTGAGAAATAAATGCCAGGGGTCAGGCATGACTATGAGGGTTCTGAACCCTCTGGGCCATCACAGAGGCAGGTGAGACCTGCTGAGTGGGCATATAGGGTCCCCTCAGCATGGACTTCCACCAGCTCCACGCAGAGCGAACTCAGCCCAGCTGTCTTCCGCCGATTTGCCCTGCGAGCTTCCTTCAGTGGAATCCACCAGTATCGATGGGTATTGGAGGTTGAGTGGATTTGAGGCTGGAGTTCTCGATTCACATTAAACCACAAACACTTTCTTGGCACATTCATGAAACTAGAGCATTGCCCCCTGTCTCGGTCAGTCTCCACAGGTCCAATCACTCCAGCAAAGCCATCTTCAATCCTCCACTCAGCCCTGTCCATCACCAGACCTCAGGACCCTCCCCACCTCCCCGGTGGCATCCTCTGGGCTCCTCCTCTTGCTGGACTGCTGTGCTGGCCTCCCAGCAGTGGCTCCTGATGGCGCTGTGTCTCCAGCCAGGTCTTTATCCCAGACTCCATGTCCCACTCGGATGCCAATCCACATCCCAACTTAACCGTGTCCGAGCCTGACTCCTGCTGTCCCCACCTGCCCCCACAGTCTCAATTTCCCAAATCCTCTTTGCTTGTCGAGGCCCCAGACTTAGACCTGGGAGAAGAGGAGCCCCTTCCAGGTCACTTTCTCTCTGTGGGGCCCTTGGAGATCCTCGCTGCTTCCATCCTTGACACCCCCACTCCTGGGTAAGCACCCCGACTGGTGGTCTGTCCTGATCCTCAGTTCTGCAGAAAACAAGTCCTTTTAAGGGCAAAGTACCGTTTGCCCACAGACTGCGAGTCGTCCTAAGCCTGGTTCCCGTCTTGAAAACCACCGACTCCCAGCAGGGCTGTGCCTCCAGGGCTCCTGGCCTCCAGCTCAAAGTGTTGGGAGTATTTTCAACACGGGGTCGCACAGGAGGGGTCTGATGGTTGCAGAGCCCCTGGGGAATCCAGAGCGGCCATGCGAGACCCCGGGGCTGGCGAGGTGGGGCCCCCTCGGATCGCGGCACTGTTGTCAGAGCCGAGCACACGCGACACTCAAGCTCTCAAGAAAGCACCGCCAGCCCCCGGGGCCTCTCCAGTGTGGGGAGACTTCATCCAGCCAGCCCACCCTGGGAGCCCAGACCCACAGGAAGCAGACCATGTGGAGGTTCTATGGCTAAGGATGTGAAAGTACTGTTTCCCCCAGATTCTCAACTTACTTGCTACGTCTTCCTGCTCTTTCCACCAGCAGACAAAGGCAGTTCACTTGCCCCAAGCCTCAGCCACAAGCTGTGCTTCTCGATGCAGAAGGACAAAGACCTGTGGGCCCCCTTCCTCTGGCTCCTGGAGGAGTCAGCAATGCCCTTCCCAAGGGGTCATGTAACCCATAAGGACAGCCCTGCAGAGGGCGGGGTGCCCAGCAAGACCGGGAGTCCGGAATTCCAGAGACGTCTTTAATCATAAGGATAAAGAACACAGTATTAAATGAGCGGCTGACTGAAATTATCAGAAGTTTCTCTTAATTGTGACAAGGAAGAAATTGCCAGAGGACACTAGGGAACATGTTTTGGCTGACAAACTGGCCAACAGAAGGAGGAAAAGATGATGGCAGTCCACTCTGGCCCTCTGTCTTTCATTACCCAACGTCACCCTGAGATAACCAGGTATTTGGCCAACTTCCACTTAATTCGTAGCAAGGGAGGCGTGTAATTTCACCCGTCTGACCTATGACAGGGCA
This sequence comes from Ceratotherium simum simum, assembly GCF_057802395.1. Lineage (NCBI taxonomy): Eukaryota > Metazoa > Chordata > Mammalia > Perissodactyla > Rhinocerotidae > Ceratotherium > Ceratotherium simum. Next base: position 109,705,990 of record NC_141900.1, read on the forward strand.
GAGGCAGAGGTTCATGCAAACAGAGACCGAGCTCATGGGAAGGGAATGCTGTTCTCCTGGCGCTGAAGTTTCCATCTGGAACCAATATGGTGAAACTGGCGTCTCATGTGGAGCCCCCGGCTCCCTCCTCCCAAATCCAGCAAACCTTCATCTTTAGCTCAGAAGTCACAGATTCCTGTTCACTTTCCACCCTCCTCCTGACTAATTATTTGATGGGTCCTACCTCTGAATGAACTTCTGTAAATTTAAAAAGAGATAACCAGGTGACTGATGGGAGATGGAGGAGAAATGACAGCAGCATTTACGGGGCGGCTGCTGTGTGCCTGGCAGGGCACTAAAACCCTTATGTACACCACATCATCTCTGCAAAACCAAAACAAACAAAAACCCCGTAAACACACATTTTAGCAATGTGAGTCATCGTAGAGAAGGTGGTGATCCGCCCCAGTCACACGCTGGCTGGTAAGAAGTGGAACTTCACCATGAGCCTGTGCCCCTCCACGCCTTGCTCCTGCCGTGGGGGACTGCGTCCATCAGGGCAGGAACATGGCGGGCCAAGGGAGCCTAGGAGGGGCATGAAGGTAAAGCAGAGGAAAAACACGAGGGTCCAACAGCAGGTCCATGTGACAGCGTGGGAAATTTGAACCATTTGTCAAAGCTCAGTATACAAAATCCAGTGATCCCACTTCATAACAAAGAAAATCCAATCGTGTGGGAAAAAGACTGAGGGAAACCCCCAGGAGATAAGAAGATTCTGCTCTCCCGGGTGGCAGGGTCACAGGCGATTTAGATCGTTTTCTTACAGCATTTTCCAAACGTCCTGGGAGGAGCACGCATCACTTTTAGTTAGACAGCACGATGTCCAGGACCACGGAGGGAGGGATGGCGAGGATGGTGAGGATGCCGAGGACAGCAGAGAGGAGCTGAGAAGGGGCAGTCCACACGCTCTCTCCGGGGCGCACCTGCTCACCGTCTCCACCTGGTGGAAGGGCTCTGTCACCGGCACCAACTGCTGGGCCTCCCAGGAGCGGTCAGCTAAGCGCGTCCTGCACTGCGTTTCTGCAGCACAGACGTCTGGTCTTATTTCATTTTTTTAAGGAAAATTTCAGCCAAGGAGAAGGCAAGCCCCTGAAGGACGTTTTCCAGAGGAGCTTGGAGACTGGTGGTTTCAAACGAGGGAGGCGGTGCAAGGGGATTCTGAAAACAGGCGGGTGAGTCAGAAGACTGGGCTGAACCCCGCCACAGGTCAGCTTGGGGTCTCGGAGGTCTTTTCCCCGTCTGGGGATTGGGCACGGGCCTTCCTTTCTCATGCTGACACAGCACATGGCGAGGGCACGTGGAGACAGCCCTGTTGGGGTTGGTCTTGGGGCCTCCTGCTGACCGCCCGTGGAGTAGATGCCACCAGGACTGGAGTGTGAGGCCCAGGTTTGGGGACTCAGCTGGAGGGTGACAGTGCCCTTTGCTGAGACGGTGGGCACGAGGTGTCTGAAAGCCCGCTGTGGGAGCATTTCTGCCCCGTGTCAGGAGGCACGGCTGCATGGGGAGGAGGACCCTCCCAGACGCCCTCACCACTGGGCAGGGAAGTGCACTGCCAGCTGCACATCGGACTGGCCTTGGCCGTCAGCGCCCACTGGGTGAGATCTGAGACCACGCAGGACTGAGCTCCTTTCCATTTCTGTCTAGTTGCTCTTGGCAACCTGAGATGTGTTGACTAACGGGAGATTACCAAGACGCGGCCAAGAGGCCTGCAGAAGCGCCACAGCCAGGGGGAAAGCCACTGCCCAATTCAGAGAGTGATCTGGAGACACAGGGACCATTCTCTGTCCACTGGGGAACATCCAGAGAAACAGAGACCTCACCACGGCCACCCCACAGGGAGGACCTCACCCATGAGAAGCTTTGGTGCAAACCTCAGGGAGGTGAGGGGAGCTGGGAAGAATGAGGAAGGGCGCATGCGCACACGCTCCCTGGGCAGAGACAGGAGGAGGCCCAGGAGGAGGCCACTGGATTTGCAAAGTGAAAAACAGGCAGAGATTTGTAGCAGAATCTTGGATACGCTGGGTCCTGGCGCTACTCTGGGAGCCCGGAACAAACTACTTTACCCAAAGTGGCTTCTTTTCTCCTCAAAACAAACCCAGTAATGAGGATCACTGTAGGAAGAACACACCACCTCATGTGAGAGTGCCCCTCACTGCTCCCTCCAGAGGGCTTTTCACAACCTGATTTCACGAGATTCTGGGACTGTCCAGTCCACCGCTTTGCTGCACAGACGCGGACACTGGAGTGGACTACACACACGCCACGCACAGAACTCAAAGCTCACACAACGAGCAGGCTCTGCTTCTCTTCACGTGACAGGAGGCCTGGGGTTCTGCAGGCTTTCATGTTTCACGGCTCTGAAGGCTGCATGTCCCACTGTCTCCTGAAGCCGCCAGTCAATCTGCAAACTTCAATATGTTAGCCTCCAACTTCTCGGGCTGCCTCTCACACCTTGAAAAGTAAGATCGTCTTGCCAACTGCGACTCAGAAAACATAATCAACTTACACATTTACACAGAGATACTAGATCCCAGCTCAGCGCCACAAATATCAGGAAATGGAAAGTGGGTCATCGTCATTTGTAGAGTAACTGGCTTGGTCTCAGAAGACCCTCCAGGTCGGGGGAGGGTTCCCGGTCGGGTGGGGATGTGGGCGAGGCAGTGAGGACGGACAGGAGGCCAGACTTCTGCAGAGCCTGGTGCTGAGGGAGCCAGGAGGTGTCGGGCGTGTCCCGGGCTGGGCAAAACCTCAACAGCTTTCCTATAAAACGTTTTCAATTCCAAGGGGAATCTTTTTTTTTTTTTAAATGAAAATTTGCTTTACCAACAAATGTAATGGACTTAACTTATTCTGCGGAGCGAGGATTAGCTCCTTTTTAATTAAGTCTACTTTGTAGATGGCTAAATCTGTACATTTTGACTGTAAACGCTCCAGAGTTGTAACCTCAAGGCTCTGTTTCTCTGGCTGCGACGGGAGAGGCCACTGGAATTCAGAGACTCTGCTGGGTTTTCCACGGTCGTTTCATGTTTACTGAGCATGCTGCTCCAGGTTCACCCTGACTGTCTCTTACTCTGAGCCCCATGTTCATGGGTACCAACTGCTCGTTATGCTTACCAGGAGCTCAAACTCGAGGTGGGATGGAACGACGCGATGCGCTTGTCACGTGCAGGCAGTTGGTGGAGGTGACAGGCCTGTGCCTTTCTGGAAGGAGAAGTCAGCACAAAGCAAAGTGATTGCCCTGGCTCCAGAGATGGCGGCTCTACCAGGAGGCTCAGACCCCGAAGGAACAACAGGATAGATCCCCAGCTGTGGGGCTAGTTACCACCAGATCCAGGGGTGACTGGTTAGGAGAGGCTGCCACAGCTGTCGCCATGCCATGTCAGTCCCCTCTCATCCTTTCCGACAGGGGCCCTGTGCCGGCTCCGGGCGCGTCAGCCCCTCCTCCTTGCCGACGGGAGCGCTGTGCCGGCTCCAGGCACGTGTCCTTGTTTAGCCCAGTCAGAACCGCTCTCTACCTGCCCAGCCCCCATTGCAGCGAGGAGAACCGTGAGGCCCGGTTCTGCTGGGTCAAGGGTTACAGGGGGTTAGGCACAGGGCACATGCGACAGGGGCCACCACGTGCCCTTGTGACGCAACGGACCACAGAAACATCTTTGGTCACGGGTGCCCAAGTCCACACGTTCAGGACGGCAAAGCAGAAGGACCGCAGGTGTGGATCAGGCATGGCATCTAGGAGCTGCTGCCCCAGATGTTTACCTTTTGCTGAGATGACCGACTGTCGCTCTGCTCACTCTGGGGTTCCATTACTTGTCACCAAAGGCATTCTTAACGGGTATGGTAGGTGACAGCAAAATATTCACAGGCGTCTGAGAGTTAGACTAGGAAAATCAACACAATATTGATGATTGATATGCAGTCACCTTAGAATTCAGGCAGAACCACCGAGAGGTTCAAGTGGGAAGAGTGGAGACGCCTGGAGCGTGACGTCAATAAACCCAAAGGTGAGGGAGCCGACGGAAGGACCCGGTCCCGGGCCAGGTGGACGGGAGGCCCAGGTGGGACTCTGTGCATGCTTCGGGAGGGGCACGCTGACCCCAAGTGCAGAACTGCTCCCTGGGAAGGGAAGCTGGTCACCAGGGTCAACTGGGTCTCAGTGCTCTTACAGTGGCCACGAGCCCCTGTGCTCCAACTCTATGCTGACTACTCCTCCATCGGAGGTGTGGGGCCAACAGATTCAGACGCTCCGTCCCGAAAGGAAGGACAGCACTGCCCCCAGCTGTAGACATCCGTCCCACTAAAGCTAGCGGTCACATGTAAGTTGTTGTTATTATTATTTGATACTTGGAATGACCCCAGGTGACTCTGTCCTTTTAAGACTGGTGGGTGATTCTCCTCTGTGAGCCCCCTTCCTTGTTCTGGAAGCACTGGGAGCAGGTGGAGATGTGCCCCCTCGGGCTCCTGATAGGGCCGCCCTGGCTTTCCTTCTGTGGGGATTCTGTGACTGCCAACCCCACGCTGCTCTGCCGTCGCCGACAGCCCTGTTTCTGGGGACAAGGCGGCTGTGTGGGGTCTTGACAGAGGCCTCGGGGTCGGAGGTGTGACGGGCGGGGGAGCCGTGACCAGCCCTGGGGGGTCAGGGGTCGGGTCTGGTATAGGCTGCCCTCTCCTGGCCAGTTACCCGCCCCCCCCCCACCCCGCGCGCGATCGCGCATGCGAGCACACACATGCACACCCATGATCTGGGCCCAGATGTGACCTCTGTGAGTGAAAATGGAAGGTGAGGGCGACTGTCCCACTGACGTCTTAGTTCTTTTGGAGCAACTTAGAGAACAGTCGTCACCGAGATGGAAAGGCCAGTCTCAGTGGGTGTGTGGGCTGAATTGTGTCCCACTCAAAAGATGCTGAATCCCTAACCCCCAGGGCCAGTGCATGTGACCTTATTTGGGAACAGGGTCTTTGCAGATGATCAAGTTAAGATGAGGTCATCAGGGTGGGCCCTAATCCAGCATCACGAGTGTTCTTAGAGAAGAAAAAGTGGAAATTTGGACAGAGAAAGAAAGACACGTACAGAGGGGACACAATGTGAAGACACCTACATGCTAAGGATCATCTGGGGCACCAGAAGCTGGAGAGACCTGGAAGAAATGCTCCCTCACAGGGAACCAGCCCCGCCCAGGCCCTGATCTAGACTTGCAGCCTCCAGAACTGGGAGACATCAGCTTCTGTTGTCTCAGCCCCTGGGGTGGGGAGCTCTGATACGGCAGCCCCAGGACACTAGCACAGTGGGTCAGGCCAGCCTTTCACGACGTAGCTGTGACCAGGGCCTAGTCACACAGCGATCCTGGGCCTCATTTTCTCCATATTTCAAAATAAAACTCATTGCAAGTACTAATTAGATTTCTGAGAATGCCATGAGAGGTGGGAAGTGCAGATAAAGCATGCCCCTTTGTTACGACGTGAGACACAGGAAACACAAGCCTGAGCTCACCGGGTGCAGGCTGGGCTGGTGTGCACACGCGTGTCACCAAGCAGAGCTGTGAGCAAGCTTTGCTTTGCATTAACCTGGCTGCCAACATTGTCCCGACGGTGGCACTGTCCCAGGCCTGGTGCTGGGGCGTCCTGTGTGCTCTGCTCCAGACCTTCCCACAGCCCGCCCCTCTCGCCCATGCGTGTACGGATGTGCACTCTCATCCGTGCATGTATAAACACACACTCTTGGTCATGCGTGTAAGAACGTGCACTCTCATTCATGCATGTATAAACACGTACTCTCACCCCTGCCTGTATGAACGCACACTCTTGTCGGTTCATGTATGAATGCGCACTCTCATCCATGCTTGTGTGAACACGCATTTGTTCCTTCACGACTCTTGTTCATGATGGCAGCACGGGAGGACAGAAGCGGAATTCCATGAAAAGAATCCCACAGACACGCAGCATTGGCAGGCGCGGTTCCCACTCCCTGACGTGCGCTCTGGCTGGACCAGCCACTCACACAGCACCTGCCTCCTTCCTGGGCCACAGCTTCCTGGTGCAGACTCACGCTGCCGCTAGGTGGGCGTCAGCCCACGGAGTGTGAGCAGAGGCCGTGCATGCCTGCAGCCGGGTCATGACCATCTTCCAAGCACATTCCTCACCCCAACCTGAGCTCTGGCGAACAGAGCAAGCTTGGAAGCCAGAGGACGGCAGAGCCTGTGCCAGCTTGGATCTTAGACAGACCCCCAGTCAACTGGGCTTTCTCAGAGCAAGAGATCAGCTTTTATGGGCTGAGTCACTAAGACCTCGGGGACGTCTCCTGTGGGAGCCAGGTTCTCTTCTCCATGCTGCCTGTCTGCATGAGGCCACTGGTGTGCTTCCAGGCCGTAGACTCTGCTCTGGGAGGAGCGGGGTGGTGCTGCGGTGCAGCATCCCAGCTGGGGGCGGGCTCTGCCCCAGGTCCTCGGGGGCAGCACTTTGCTTTGCTTGCTCCTCAACCTCCTTTCCCCCCCACACAGATTCACACATACCCTTCGGAATTTCCCTTTCCTTTCCCTCCTTCTGTTCTCTTTTCTCAGGAATGTCCCACCTTAGGTAAAGGCTGGAGACAGCAGGGGGGCTGTGAGGGGGCAGACATCCAGGATGTCCCGACAGGTCTGCTGACCGCCAGCCTCTGCCTGACCCCGGGCAGTTGATGGACACCCCCAAGACCCACGCAGCACACAGAGCCCTGTGGGCATCAAACGCGGTCACGCAGAGCTGTGCTAGGGGCACCTGGCACATCGGGTCCTTGGGACCTGCTGGGTTCCCTCTTCCTTACCAGGCTGCTGAAATGTTGCACCAACAGGTCTGATTCCAATTCACACTTTTTCACATAAAACCCCCTCCTTGTGCTCGCAGGAGAGAAGACCGTGCATGTTTTGGGTCTGCTTTTTTTCACTGCATTTTGCTTGGTGCATCTGCAGCAGATGCATCTAAATAAGAGAGGGCATTATGGTTCCCCCAAATGAGGACTGATGCAGCAAAGAGGCAGCGACCAGCTCCCCTCTTCCTCCTTTGCCTCCTGCAGGAAAACAGGGGAGCTGACAGAGCCTGAGGAATGGATGGGGGGCATGTGGCAGCCAGACAAAATGAGTGTTAGGACGGCGGTGTGATCGCAGGACCCGGGCCCACAGTGTCCCCACAGCACTGTTTCACCCCAGCAGAGTGGGACGATGGTGTGATCGCAGGAGCCAGGGCCACGGTATCCCCACGGCACCGTGTCACCCCAGCAGATCCTCTTCACAGCAGAGAGCCAAGACCAAGTGCTCCTTATCTGCCCCCAGAGAAAAGAGAAGAAAAAGGAAGGGGCATCATCTGTGATGAGGCACTCACCCATGCCTCACAGACCAGTGTCAGGAGCTGCTTCCCGTCAGGGCGGCAAACGAGTAGGGGGTTAACTGTGGCACACCACACAGCCCCTGCAGCAGGGTGTGCGCATGCGTGTGTGTGTGCACATGTGTCTGTTTGTGTATGTGGTTTGTGTGTTTATGTGTGTGTAGTGTGTGTGTGTGTGGTAAGTGTGTTTGCATGTGTGGTGTGTGTAGTGTGTTTGTGGTGTGCGTAGTGTGTGTGTGTATGGTGTGTGTAGTCTGAGTGCTTGTGTGTGTGGTGTGTGTAGTGTGTGTTTGCATGTGTGGTGTGTGTGTGGTGTGCGTGTGTGGTGTGTGTAGTGTGTGTTTGCATGTGTGGTGTGTGTGTGTCCGTGTGTGGTGTGCGTGTTTGCGGGTATGGTGCGTGTGGTGTGCGTGTGTGGTGTGTATGTGTGTCCGTGTGTTCGTAGGTTCAGTTGAACACATTGCCGAGGACCCATCCACACCCGGTGCTGTGTAGCTGACGGGGACAGGACAGCGTCTGTAGTCTAGTGGTGGAGGGAGAAACAAGAGGAAATCTATGACACGCGCTGAAGGACACAATAGGCTAAGGGCCGTGGAGGTGTGTGGGGCAGGTGGCGAGGAGCGAACTCACAATCAGGACTCGGGAGACTCCTTGGGGGGCTGGTTCCACAGAGAAGGCCAGGTGGGAGGCTGGAGGGACCTCTGGTGGGGGTGATCTGAGAAAGCGCTGCAGGGAACAGCTTCCAGGAGGGTGGGCGGAGCCCCTCGGGCTGACCACCAGCTGGCGTGGATGTGGCTGAGCCACACAGGGGAAGCCCCGGGATTGAGTCCCTGGGGATCTACTCTAACTTCCTCATCTGTAAGATGAAGCGAAGAGTAGCATTTACCCTGAGGGCATCATCGGGAAGATTAAATGTTAATTTTAGTGAAAAACGTGAAACATCATATAAACGTTCTTATGATTACTTAATTCATTAAATATGTGTTGAGAATCCCATATTCTCAGTGCCAGGGACTAGGGTGTTTCAGCCACAGACAGGGGAGGCGGCTCCCGCCCTGTTTTTAGCAGAGGCCGATCTCAGCCTCTGAAGTGAGCTGAGCCTGGCCGGCGGCCGTTCAGGAAGCACCAGAGCCTCGTCCTTTCAGAAGGCAGAGCCATCGACCCACGCCCCGTGGGGTCCTTCATTCCCGGGGCTGGAGGCTGGAGGGGCACTCCGCCTGGGTGGCCGGGGTCAGCTCCGCGGGGCCGTGAGAACCAGGTCCCAGACACCCCTCCTCGAGCTCCATTCCGGACGACCGCCAGCCCTGCAGAGCTGACTGTGGCTTCAGCAGCCTGCCTCTCTGAAGAACAAGTCCCTCTGCGGTTGGAGAGAGCTTCCGGGCCCGCGAGCAGGCGGCTAATTCTGTCTGAAATGAGCGGTGCCCCAGCTGTGCGCAGCCTAGCCCTGACGCCTGCAGGCTTTGGTTTAATAAGTGAGATTTCTAACCGGCTCCAGGCAACCAACTCTGTCTGCCTGACGTTCAGCCCACCAGTTAGTGTCAGTTACGAAGCCTGGGCTGTGGGCCCAGCGCAGGACTCAGGATGGGAGTCTGCACGGAGAGGAAGGCGACAAGGAGCCTCCACCCTCCAAAGACAAACTGGAGCGGCTGAGGTACACCCCTCCTGCTTTTTTTTTTGGCAGCAGGGATGCAGAGGGAAGGAGGTGGGATTCTACCTGTGACCTTTGACCTGTGACCTGGATAGATGGGCTCTCCTCACCACACCCCATCACCTACCCACCCAATGCCAGCCACACACGCACACACACACGTGCACATACATGCATACACGATGCACATATGCACACGCACACACACACCCACACACATGTGCACACACACCCTGACCTGGGGCCGGGTCAGCACAGAGGGAACTATGAGGCTGTTCGTGGAGGCCCACTGGGAGCCGTGGAGCATTTATTTCTGCATGTTTGAGGCTTCCAGAATCCATAGGAATCATCTTGGGGTTATTCATTATTCTACATACGATGCCAGGAAAGGTGAAAACAGAAAGGCATGGTTTAACAACCTCGCGCAGAGGGAATAAGCATCGGATTTGGGATTCACTTTTCTGCTTCTCAGGGCTGTGGGTGAACGAAAAAGAGTAGATGCTTGCTGAGCACCCACACATACCAGGACTTTACCCACGTGCTCCCATCTGAGCCTCAGGAAGCTCCAGGAGATGGGAAAATAAGCCCAGAAACACCCGATAGCTCACCCAAGGCCACAAGGCTGGTGAGGAAGGATCCAGAAGTGGACACTGCAGCCCTGTGTCCACAGCCCGGGCCCTCGGCTGAGCTGAGGTGGAGGAAGGTGACCCACCTGGGAATAGCACCCTCTTGTCTCTGGTGAAAACAGGATCATAACTCACTCGGAGAAAACACTAAGACTTCCACTTCAGATGTGTGACTTCAAGAGTCACACAAGACCCCCAAGTAGAGATATAGTCTAGAGTTCTGGGAGGAGCTCAGAGATAAATTTAGGGAAAATTCAGATACAGATACACACAGATGACATTTGGAGGTACATGAACAAATGAGGTACAGGGACAAACATCGCCCCTGGCCATGGCAGCTTGGTGGGTATGGTGAGAGTAGAACCCACAGAGGTGGGTGAGGCAGCAAGTGGGGGAGAGGATAGAGGTGAACGCCAGGAGGAACAGAAACAGGAGAGAGGCCAAGGAGCCCCATGCTTGTGGGGTCACAGAGAATGACAACAGCTGGTGTGGTGTAGACCACCGTGAGAGATCTGTGTTAGAAAGCTGACACAGTGCCTAAGAAGAGGTGAGAGGTGTCTAGCCAGAGAGCTTGATTAAAGGACTGAGGACTTACAAGATGAAAGGGGGAAAACCCACTGGGAATCCTTATCCCTTCTGTTCATGCACCCATCAACCTAGCTCCCATCCATCCATCCATCCACCTGTCCATCCACCATCCAACTTCCCATCCACCCATACATCCTCCTGTCTATCCTTCCATCTACGCATCCATGCATCCATGCATCCATCCATCCACCTGTCTACCCATCCACCTTCCCATCCACCCATCCATCCACCTGTCCATCCACGCGTCCATCCATCCATCCATCCATCCATCCATCCTCCATCCATCCATCCATCCTCCATCCATCCATGCATCCATCCATCTACCCAACCATCCATCCGTTGTCCATCATCCATCCACCCACCCATCCAAACTTTTATTGAGAACCTATGTTGTACAAAAAAAATAGATCTAATATTTATCTAAAATACTTATTTTAAAATACACCACCAGGCCCTGTGCTGTGATGGACAAGCAGCTGCTCCCAATCTCAACGACTCGCTCCTGTGTGCTCTGCTACAGAACAGCTGGACTCCATCTGTTACTCCTGATGCAGAGACCCACCTAGAACTGGACTCCTAAGACCCCGGAGGGCTTCATCCTCCTGGGATTCTCTGGTTTGCACGTTGGGTCTCTGAGGCTCCTAACATCTGAGATTACTGGTTAGATCGCCAGGATCCTATGACAGGTGAACCTGGTTAAGTCTCCAGATTTCTCTTGCACTCACTGGCTAGCTCTCCTTTGAGTTTTTTAAAGCCTTGACGTCTAACCCACCTTAAGCAGCCAGGGGCGTGATGCCCTGAGACTTAGGTTTTGATCACATCAGCTTTTCCTTAAGGATGAAATGCTCACATAATTCAGAAGTGCCATCAGCCTGGCTCCTCTAAGCAGGCCTCCAGTCCCCAGCTTCTTCCAGGGACTGGGGTCTTCATCTTCGAGGTGGGACCTTATCAGCAGGTCCATCTTGGGATGTTAAGGCCAGGGACCTCTGTCTCGGTGGCCCTCCTATTCCCACAGGCTGTGAGCTTCCCGAGGACGGTGCGGGCTGCCCATGGACTCTCTGTGCCCACGAGCCGTGCGGCCCTTAGCCCACCCACAGGATTCTCCACCGACCCCATGAGCGTCGCCACATGGACCCCTGGAAGGCAGCTGGGGGGCTCTGGCGGATGGTGCCCGAGGCTTCCACGGGCAGGGCAGCGAGACTGCCTCCCACTCTGGAGGGTCATGAGGTCGGAAACTCAGAGGTGCAGCACATCGGGGGTCCCTGGCTGCCAGTCTGATGGAGGTGAGTTTTGAGTGTGATGCTGGACGTCACGCTCCAATGACGCCAACTAGCACTGATCCCCGAATACCCTTCCACTCACTCAAAGCAAGCCGTGTGTGGTGGGAACAAAAATGCTGAACGAGGCCACCAAGTGGCAAAGCCAAAAGTGCAGGAGAACATCAAGGGGGCGCATCTGACAGGCCCTGAGTCATGCAGGGAGAGTGGGGCCTGACGCACTGGGTCCCCGTGACTTAACTGCTGTCACCGATGCTCCCCGAGGACCCTGGGCAGCCTCACCTCTACCTCAAGGCACCTTGGTCAGGGAGACAAGGGTCATTCATTGCGCCACACCTCTAGATCTCCTCTCTGTCCTTGGAACCCCTGGTTTTCAGCTGGGCACATGACCACCCAGAATAAAGTTTCTATTGCCGGGCTACTCCTGCAGGTGGATGTGTAACTGAGTTCTGGGCCATACAACGTGAGTGAGTGCTGTATGCTACTTTCAGGCAGTGTCTCACGGCGAGGAGACCTGAGCTTCTTTGACTCTCCCCTCCTTATTGCTGGTTGGAATGTGAACTTGATGGTAGGAGTTTGGGCAGCCCTCTTGGACTGTGAGGAGGAAGTCACGTGCTGAGGGTGTTGGAGCGACAAGAGGGGAAGGTCCTATGTTTCCAGCACCACAGAATGCCACACGGTTCTTGGATTGCCTGCCTTCAGACTTCTTTTTCTTCCCCCAAAATAAAAACAAATTTCTAGTTGTTTAAGCCACTATTATTTTGGATTTTCTGTCACACTCGGTGAGACTAATCCTGACTAATGCACGTTTGCCAGTGAACGGAATATCCTCTCAAACATGTCAAGACACCAAGTCAGTGTCCAAATCACACCTCTGAACAACGAAGGCTCATGTGTCAAGAGCACTGAGTCCAACGTGCCATTAGGAAGACTTGCCCCACGTCTGCCCCCGTCTCCGTTCACAGCTGCTGGAACAGCATTAACATCAGGGGCAGATCTCAGAGTCTGTGCCCATGAAGCTGCTGTGAGCCAGCAAGCATGCTGCTGTCACCACAGCCCCTCTCGGGGACGGGTGGAGCTGCCCCTTCTCCTTCCATCTCTCTGCTCCCAGCGCCGTCTTGGGGCTCTCAAGACTCCGAGAAACGCAGAGTAGCTTCACTGTGAAAAGCTTTGGGTTTCTATGGTTTAGGGTGGACAGTGAGCTATGGAATGCTGTTCCGTGGGCGCAGTCAGCACTGTTCTTGGAGGAGCTCAGAGCCCCGTGTCTTCCATGTTCTGTTTGCCCTCCTACCTCTAAGAGGGTTGAGGTCACCAGGGGGCTGTAGGTAACAGCGACACTACAATGGTGACACTACAATGCAGACCGTCCATTACGTGTGCTGTGCGAGGCCATATTCAGTCCTCACATCACGCACACGAGGCGGCATTATTCTCCCCGTCTTCCAGATGAGAACCCCGGTGATGCGAGCTGGCCATGACGTGGAGCCCCTCGGGGAGCGTGGGAGCGTTCAGAGGCGAGAACAGTGCGTCCCGGTGGCAGGAGGGCTGGGGACCGGGGCTCCCACGGAGTGGGTGGAGCAGGGTTTCAGGAAGTCAAGGCTGAGATCAGGGACCCGGGGCTGCAGCGGCTGCGTTTGCCAGGCCAGGCGCCCACACGCACCCTGCAGGGGGCGCTGACTTCCTCTGTTCAAGAACACGTGTTACCCGCAGGCAGCAAAGGGTCTGCACTTCCCAGGTGCAGGCGCAGGGCCTTGGAGTGTTTCACAGCCGTGACGTGTCTCCAGTGGTGCCACCAACAGGGACTCCATTAAGGAGGATGCTCTATTGGCCATTTTATCAAAACACTCAGTCTTGGTCTTAACACAAGCTGCTGCCCAGGCATTCTGAAGTCACTGTGTTCTGGATCATGCAGGCTGGCTATGAGTGTTGATACTTAACTCTCCTCCAAAACCCAACCCTAACACCTGTATACACGTTTTCAGGGAAAAAAACCCAAAACCACCTTACATTCGTAGCATTCGAGGATTCCATGGTTTTCTGGAATCACCTTTTTCTAGAGATTTTAATAATACCCTGCATTTGGGTTTTCATTTTCTGCATCGATGTGCGTTCACATCATCTCTTGTTACTTGTGCAGCAGTCTCGAGAGGAGGCCCCAGTTATGGACGAGGAGGAGATGATGCAACCTGCGCTCGGGCTCACGGCTGTCTGGTGGCACCGTGGGGCAGAAAGTCCCCGTCACTTTGCTGAGGGAGGGGCTCAGACCTGCATGGCCAGAGGGGCCTGCATCTACTCCATGTACGTCCCCCCGTGGAGGTTAAATGTCCGTGACCTGGGGCAGCCCAGGGAATGCGCTGCGTCCACAGGGAGCGGGTCGGTGTCTTCAGGAATTTAGTCTGTTCCCTGCAAGGGCTCTGTGCCAGGCACCGGGCACCATGGGTTGAGGACAGGCCCAATGGCTCGGTCCCGACATTCTGGAACCCAGGACCCTGGACCTCACCAGCGCCCCCCTCGCCAGACCACAGTACTTTGGTTGGGGGATTACTGCTGTCTTATGATCAGTGGCTTCTTTGAACTGACCTTTCTGATTTTGTTTTTCCCAAAAAGGTCAGACTAAAGAACATGCCCTGGGCGTTGGAGCCGTGGATGCGGTGGAGCTGAGGGAGGCCTCCTCGGGCAGCGGCCACGGAGGGTCACTTCACTGTACCGAATGGGTGGACATGCAGACGCCTCCTCTCTGGCACCCTGGAGGAGCTGCTCGGGGTTCCTGCACCTCAGTTTCCCCATCTGTAAACCGTGGCTGAACTGAATGCGCTCAGTTCCCGGGCACTACGACTCCAGGTGGTTCATACCTAGGGGTGTGGCCTGCAGACCCTGTGGGCCCACGTCCTGAGCACACCTGCCCTGCAGCGGGGCACAAATCTAGGCAGGGGCGGCGGAGCCAGCAGATGCCCCAGGTGCAGTGAGGGGGCAGAGGGAGGGCAGGACCTTTTCTAGAACACAGATACAGATAGCCAGAAGATTCCATGAAGACACAGAGCAGCTTGTGGGGGAGACTGCTCCATGTACAACATTCAGGAGGCAGGACGCCTCCAACAGAGCTCTCACCTGGCTGCAATTGTGGTCAGGATCCTCGAATCCCAATCCTGCTGCTACCACTTATCAGCACGTGCGGCGTCAGGTAATTACTAAACCTCTTTGTGCCTCGGTTGCCTCTTTTCTGAAACGCATAATAATAATAATAATGACCTGCTGGGTTTGCTGTGAGAGGACAGCAGAATAATCCACGTAAAGTGGCCGGCTGTGTGCCCAAAGGCAGACCGTGATGACTACGGCCTGGCAGCTCAGTAACACCTGCAGGCTGAGACCACAGTCTTACCATCAGCCAACGTATCTGCTCCAGTGTGCTTGGTCTGCCTGCCTTCCCCTGCAGGAGCCTGTTGTGAAATATCTAGCAACCTTTGCCAGCCAGCTGTTAAAATGTCGATAGCTTGGAACTGGCCATGATGGCAATATGTACACCAGGGAAATAGGAGACACTGCACATCAGGACTTTCGCTCAGAGAGCTGGTGGCCAGCACGTCACCAGGCATGTGTGTCGCTCTGTGGGGGACACGGCCACTGACACATGGAGTCATACAGGTCTGATCACCTCCTCCAAGCCGTTTGTGAGGGTCCTTGTTCTTTCTGAGGCAGGGGTGGTCCCGGCACAGACGTGATTTTGCACATACTGTTCAGCGACTCCGCGTCCCGGCCCCAGGTTAAGAAGTTCTGTCCTGGGAGTGTGTCCTGTGCCAGGGAATCTCAGCCATGAATGGAGATGGGTATTCTCAGAACCAAGTCCCAGCCGCTCACATTCTCTCTAGAGATTCTGACCCCTCTTCCCTTATCACAGAGGGGCCTGCACTCTCTCCATCCTACCCTCATTTGAGAGGAGTGAGGCATCACGGGACTGTGAGGGAGGGGGCAGGAAAGGGAAGTGAGATGCTGCTTCTTGCTGCCTGTGATGCTCCACAGAGAGACCTCCTCCTCAGAAGTCAGCCCCACTGTCTCCTCCAGTAACAGTGCCTGGCGCTGTGCACAAGCCAAGTGTATCTTGTGAGTCTGGACTGCACACACAAAACAACACTTAAAAAATTAACAATCGAGGACTCTTTCTAGAGTTTTACTAAGCACAAGCCTTACATTTTCCTTAAACAAAACCTTAAAACACATTAAAGCCTGATCATTCCACATGGCCTTTTCTGGAAGGGAAAAGTGAGAGAGGAGGTCGGCTCAACAGGGAAGAAATCCCCATATGTCAAAGAGGGCTCGGAAACCCACTCGGTGTACACATCAGCAACGCCAGGGGACAGGAGGCGCAGGGAAGAAATTCTGGGAGGAATGCAAAGGAGGTCATCTGGGTGGACGGTCATTCCAGAGGCGAGGAAGAGTCCAGAACGCTGGTTCTGTGCTTCTTGGCCCCGGGTTTTCCCAGCCACCTCATTTCTTCTCCCCCCGATCCCATTTCAGGATAAGTCTTAGGACCATACAAGGCCCCTCTGCATGTATTATTCAAAAGAGAAGAACGAAAAGAAACCATGAGAAAAATAAAGTCCATCAAGCAATTGCTTGTAGCAAGGTGCCCACCGCAACACATATTAATAAGTCCTGATTTCCCTCCTTCCTTAGATTAATTTTCCCCAAATTCAGATGAGAGTTGTGACCAGCCTGATTCTCCTGGCTAAGGGTTAGCTGTGGGTGTTGTTACACTCACTGCACGGAAGGTAACATAGCATGTTTGAACCAGCGAGGATCTAAGAGCATCTCGGACGACCACTTAATTTCAGAGACTGACATGAAGAAGCAGAGGGTTAACTGCTTTA
The DNA here is from genome assembly GCF_057802395.1 of Ceratotherium simum simum. Taxonomy (NCBI): domain Eukaryota; kingdom Metazoa; phylum Chordata; class Mammalia; order Perissodactyla; family Rhinocerotidae; genus Ceratotherium; species Ceratotherium simum. The sequence continues at coordinate 109,722,386 of NC_141900.1, forward strand.
TTCGTAGTATTTTAGCTCATTTTCAGCCCTCTGGACTGCAGAGTAAGTGCTGCACAGAGTAGATCTGACAGGTGACGTGTAATCAATAATTACAACAGAGAGAAGATGGGATGGAGACATAGGGGGTCTGCCAGTCCCTCCTGGCGTTAGGGTCAATGCCTGCATTTGGACAAGTCAGATACCCATTTGTAACTTTCTCTATTCATAAAACAGAGTTAATGAAGATTCTCTCAGCACGTTCATCCTTCCTCCATCCTTTCTCTCAGTAATACTTTATGACGCTCCTGTCATGTGGACACCTGGTGTCAGCCACTTGGGAACAGTGGCAGATGAGACAGGTGAGTCCTGTCCAGGGCAGTTTACAGTCCCCTGGGAGACGCAGGGTGCCGGGGCAAGGACGACACCTGGTGCTGAGCGCTAGGATAGCAAATGCACACGCACTACACGAGCCCCCCGGACCAGTGACGTATCTCAGGCAGGCAGAGTCTTCTCAAAAACGTCCCGCTATAGGCACAGCCTTCCTTTCTTGACCTGTCTGGATACTGCAGATTCCTCTCTTGCCTTAGACTGTGTCTTTCTTCGGAGACAATGCTGATCTGTGCGTTAGTGAGCAGCTCACATCAGAGGCTGAGCAGATTAAAGAGCCAGTGCGTGAAACAAGCGATCGGACAGAAGGGGAACCCTCACGTCCACAAGCTCCTGGCCTGCCCGCCTGCCACTGTGGCCTCTGAGTTGTCAGCACGAAGAGGAGGGAGTGAAAGGAAACGTTGAGAGATGTTAGAATAGCACATAAAGATATCTTGACGGAGGCTCTGGCCATTGCAGATATGAATGATTAAATCAAGCATCTGTTTACGAGAAGTTAAACCAAACCAGGCAAACTTAAATCTATGCCAAAGTACCAACTTCCTGCAAAACAGCTGACAAATTATCGGGGCCTGTCTGGGTCACTGACTCCTGAACGTGCCCATCTCAGCTGAAAGGGGCCAGCAGTGGAGAATTTATGGCTGCCATTCAGTTTTATGCGTGTATCCCTCTGTAAAAATATCACCAAGGGTGAGTTGTTTGGAATCACGATTCAGTAAAAAGATGGCGTCGCTGTTTCTTCAAACTACATTTTTTATGCATCCCAGTTTTTATACTTTTCTAAAGGAAACTGATTACATCCCTATCTTAAAACTAAACACAATTTTAATTTCAAATGCACCCAGTGCTTCCTCTTATGTTCTGTTTGCTGATGCCAGCACAAGATGCAACCAGGCACAGCATGCTCCTGAGCACAACTGTAATTTTGAAATATGTAATACATTTTTAATAAGGACGACTAAATTTGTTTCCTTAGAAATGTATTTTAAAGAGCCCATAATAAACTATTTTCTACAAAGAGAAGTTATTTAAAGTTAAAAACAAACACTCAAGGACTCCATTCCCAAAGCAATTGTTTAGGCAGGTGCCATCTAAACACCAAATTTTCTGGCACAAAAAAGGAAGGTGAGATTTGACAGGTGATTCACAAAGTCGATGGGTGAACAAAAGTCTTTAAGAACGACAAACAGATCATCATCTCCAAGACTCTTCTTCTGTGGTCGCCCTGCTCTAAAGGCCACGCACGTGAACATGTGTGCACGTGCAGACCCACACGTGTGACCAGGCAGCCTGGAAACCACCACAGGCTGTCACTAAAGGCAGCTCGTTCTGCGTGGCGGGAAAGCTCTGCTGTCTCAGGGCTCTAGCAAGACCGACAGAGTCTGGTGGCAAGTTATGTCCACGGAGGACTCATCCAGCAATGCGCAAGGACCACCCTCTGTAAGCAGCCACGTCTCTGCAGTGGAAAGAACGAGGCAGCACACACCCCCTCCTGCTCAGGAGAGGCACTGCTCTAAGGGCCTGGCTCTAAGGTGATCATGGGGAGGACGGTCTCCAGGAGAAGTTCCACACTGATCCTCCTCCTTCACGCGGGCCATGAACGCTGATCTGGGGATCAATGCACTCGGCCTTGGGCAAATGCAATCCCATCCAGACATCGGCCTTTCGTAGCATGACCATCCCCTCTTCTCCTCATCCTCTCCCAGCCATTGCTCAGCCCCAGACCCCAACTGGGCCGGCTCTACCTCTGAAATGGCAACTCCACTCTCTCAGGACACACTCTCCACTCTCTCAGCACCATCTCCCGGTTCTTCCAAAATCCTCATATCTTCACATCCCCAGGACCCTGGCCTGCAGAGTCCTCTCTTCCCCATCAGCACTGCCCTCTTGACTTTCATCCCTCTCCTCCCACCGTCCTCTCTTGCCAGCACCCTGGACATCCTGCCTTTTTGCCTTCTGGTCCCACAGGAAGCTCTAACCTTGGATGAAACTAGGTGCTGGCTTCTCTGCACCTGCACATCCGCTGTGGAGCACTTCAGGGGCCTGTGCAGGTTGGTGCCACTGCAACTCATGGCCTCATCCTTAGAGCTAAAGGGCTGCCCGGCCACCCGACTTCCCTCCTCGGCTCGCTCTCGCTTTCTGTCCTCTCGGCTCCTAAGGAGGCACGTGGTGAAAGGCAGGTGGGGACCAGCATCATTTCACAGTCTCAAAGTACCCAGAAATTATTAATTAATTACCAAGGAAAGAAGCTACCTGTGTAATGGAGTGACGTGGTGGATGCCACCTCTACCAAGTGGCCAAGTCAGCCTCTTCCGAACCGGGAAGAACTGACCCTCCACCCTCTGACGTGAAGCAGCGGAAGCACACGACAGACTCCACGTGTGCAGCCTTCTCACTGAAATCTTCCATCTGAAGCTAATCAATGTGGGAACAATCAGACAAACCCAGATCAAGTAACATTCTACAGCCAACCGGCCGAATGTCCTCAAAAACTGCAATATTAGGAAAGACCAAAAATAAAACAAAGTTAAAAGGTAGGAAGAGTATTCTAGAATAAGGAAAATTAAGGTGATGTGACAACAAAAACCAGCATTGATCCTTGACTGGAACCAGATTAAAAGTAAAAAACTAGCTATGAAAAGCACTGTAAGGACAACGGGACCTTACACAACAGTGTAAGGACACTGGCCATGACTGTGTGGAATGACACTACTGCATCGATCTGCACTTCGGGGGGTGACGCAGGAGAACATCTCTGCTCTTAGAAGATGCACGTCTAGGCATTTCGTGCTGGAGTTTCATGTCTGGAACATTCAAAAATTCATCCGGCTAGATAAACAATAGAGTTTGAAAACACGTGGCAGAAAGCTAACCATTGGTGAGTCTAGAGGAAGAGGAATGGGTGCTTATTTTCCTATTAACTTGTTTGAAAGTCTGGAATTTGCAAAATAAAACTTGGGGAGAAAAGGAGAAACACTTGAGGAAAGACTCCTCCTTTTTGCCATGAGCCCACTGTGGGAAGAGGAGATGCCTGGAGTTCCCGCACCATCTTATGACCACAGGGGACCAGTGTGGGACAAAAGCCACCATGGTGAGGACAGCTGGATTAGCCCCAGAACTACCCACCTTTGTGGCCACTCTACCTCCAGGCTTCTCGTCACGTGCAGCAACAGACAACCTGTGGGGTCAGACCTCTCTCAAGGGCTTTCTTTTATTTCTTCCCAAAGCATCTTAATTGACACAGGTTAATGTTTCAGGAGAAGAGCTGGAAAAGGCTAAGACATTTGGAGCTACACCCGCGATGGGGCAGAGAAACCTGAGTGCCCCCCGCCCCTCCCCTGTAGCACCGTGTGGAGCGAAGAAGGGAGAGCGGTGATGAAAAGAGCTGGGGGAACCTACAGGGTGTGTTCAGAGCAGCCTTCACCTGGTAGATGTAGGAGGACATTAAACCCTCAGAGACCATCTGTACAAATGTCCGTATTGAGTTCCTCTCTACTTTGGGGCTGGGAACAGAGATCCAGGAAAGTGTCCGGTGCAGACCCTGGGGCTCGGGGAGCCACCTAAGGTTGCCAGGTTTTGCTGCCTGATGTTGACATAACCTGAGTACCGTGACAGTTATGCCCACATTGGAGCCCCCAATCCTCCTATGAGGCAGGTGCTGATGCTTGTGAGGCGAGCTGTCTGCAGACCTGGAATGGAAACCAAACACTGATGTTCAAAGGTTTGATTTGCCCGAGTCCTTCAGCGGGCTGAAGACAGTCCTCCAACTCCAGAGAGCTGTGCTTGTTGACAAAATGGAAGAAAAAGTTCTTCTGGCTCCTGCTTGCATTTGCATGAGAATTGTCGGATGGCTGTAGCCCAGAGCCCAGCAGGATTACTAATGGTGCTCTTCGGTGCTCACAGCGTCTGGTGCCTCCATTAATTCCGAGGACGGAAGCTGCTCCCATGACCATGTGATTAATTCCTCTTCAGTGGCACCCTGAAAGCACCGAGGATCTGAAAGGGAAGAGCGGAGTCTGGGAGCCGATGCTCAGCTGGCCCCAGGCATGGGGGCCTGGGCTCTACTTTAATGGTGTTACTGGTATAATTGGCGTTGGGCTTGGTGCTGCATCTTATGTTCTGTTTTATAAACAAGAGGATTAATTCAGATTGATCAGAGGCGACCGCACTTTGCAAATCAGTGTGTGGGTGACTGTTCCACACTTTGCTAAGTGGGCTCTGCTGGTGCGGTAGCTCTAATCCACTTTGGTTGTTAAGGATGGCTGCATCTTTGTAAACTGGAGATGGATATTTTTGTTTTTATTTTAAATATAAATTTGAGGAGCAGGTGGAAGGCAAGAAAGTTCAGTGGTTCAGCTGAGCTGGTGGATACACCCACAATTTCCAAGTTTTATCTGCATTTTGCCTGACTGATGAACGCACTCAAGCCCTCCTAAAACTCAGAGATTTACTGCATTTGTTTCAAGATACCACAAAAATCGCCATTAAAAAAGGAATAAAGAAATTGAAAAACACAAAGGAGATGAATGGAGTGGGGGGCTAGTGAGAAGGACAGAAATGCTCAATCCAATGAGTTTTCAAAAACATGTTTCATGCAGGAATCTGAAGTTGATTTAAAGGCTGAATGGAGATCTGTTGTTGCTGGAAGGCTTGGCCCAAAAGATTTCTGTATATGGAGCAGCTCTTCCTTCTAGTAGCAAAGCAACAACAGAGAATCATGGGATCAGTGGTACCTTCCAACGGTTGACGTGGGAAAACTTATCAAAGCAATTTCCCCAATAGGAGAAATTGTCACCAAGTCAGAAAAGTGTTCCATAACCACCACATTCTTTAGGAGGAACAAGAAGAGAGAGATCTATCCAACACAGGAGGGACATTACATGATGATCATAAACATAACTGAACATAACCAGAGGAACGGCACGCACAGCTTTCAGTAATCTGGGTACAGCATTGAAACCGATTGGCTGTGGTACATTTAACCATCTAAATACTTGGATTTCCTTCCAGATATAAATCAATATTTTGCATTTCTTCTGGTCTAAACTCTTTCTTACATGGAAATTTTAGGACTAACAAGTCACTCACCTCTATGAAACAGCATGAGTTTATAAGAGTCAAACCAGGGCAGAACTGACTTTATAATTCTTTGTTTTTACTGTGCCTGACGAATGCCTCGTACTTTAGAAAATGGAACCAGTACTGCAGCCTCAAACTCCTTCTCCGTCTGGTACCAAAAGAAGGAGCTGGAGGATTCCTCTCCCTGCCAATGTCCTCTCAACCCTCCTGCTATCCACTCTCTATCCATCAGCCCATTCACTGGGAGCACTCTCCGTTGACCACTTGACCGACCAGTGGACCAGCGGTGGCCCCAGACACCATGCTGGTCACAAGGGGCACAGGCTCACCACTTCCCACAGGGAGTTAGGGTGTCGTGGGAGGCACAAGACTGAGACAAGTGCCAGAAGACCAAGACATACAGAGTGACACACCTCACCGAAGGGGGATAATGGGGCTGCAGGGACCCAGCTTCAGAGAAGACTTGAGCTGGGCTGGTAGGTGGGTAAGATCTGCACGGACCAAGAAGATCCATCTTGGGAGGAAGGAAAGAGCCATTGGAGACACCAGCAGGGCTTGTTTTGTAAATAAGGCACCCCATACCTAGGTGTAAACAGCAAGTGCTTCTCCTAGTGCAAAAAAGCATTTTACATTAAACGCATGTGTGTTTGTGTGTGTAAATACATTTCTCATTGCTTCGTTTGCCATCTGGCCAGTGCCCGATGAGAACCACACCTACAGACTACCTGCCACTGGGATACGGGGGACACTTCTCCCTGGGGTGAGGGAGCTGGGGGAGCACATGGGGCCTCCAGGTGTCAGCCGGGGGTGTCCATCTGCCCTCCTCCCACCATCTCATCCCACCCTCTCTTCCTGGCTCAGACGTAAGAGCTTGGTACCCAGAAAAGTGGGCAGCTAGTGCCCAGGAGAGTGCTGCTCCTCTGAGGGGCCTGGAGCCCTGTTCTCCCCCAACCCTGTTCTTCCCACAGCTGTTCAGAAGCTGCAGCTTCCTGAAGAAAGCGGAGAAGAGAGTATGGGGGCCAGTCCGTCACACTGCCTGGGAGGCTGGGAGGTTGTCATGGCCTGGGGAAGCACTGCAGGAAGACAGAGACGGACGCACTTGCACACATTATGCTCAGGTCCCCAGTTTTCATGCATTCTGCAGTTCAGAGTGCCAGACGACCCCAGAGTGGGGCAGGAGGAGCTTTCATGGGTGACCGACAAAACTACACAACGTAAAGTGATACGAGGCAAATTGTGGCATGTCCATAAAACAGAATGCCATGCAGCAGTAAAGAGGAGCACAGGGCACACGCAGCAATGCTGCCCATCAGAGCACACGCCACAGGGAAAGTGAAAGGAACAGAAGACTGTATCCTGCACGTTCCCACTTATATGAAGTTCAAGCAAAGGCAGGACAAAAGTGACAGAAAGCAAATCACTGGTCGCCAGAGGCCTGGGGGAAAGGTGAGGGGCCTGACCGCAGAAACGAAGGAGCGAGCTTCTGGGGCCACGGAAATGTTATAGATCCTGATCAGGGTGGTTATAAGCTCTGTACACTTGTCAAAGCTCATAAAATTGGTGAATTTATCATAGGCGAATTACACCTCAATAAAGCTGATTACAGCAGACGTTAGATGCTGGGACTCTTCCCAGGAGCAATGAACACAGCCATCCCCACCCTGCTCCCGAGCTCTGCATCTGGGAAGAGAACGCAACTAGCAAACACGTGCACCATGAATGGAGCCAGAGGACTGAAACCTGCTCGTCTTTTGTCGGAAAAGGAGGCTGAATGGATTTATCTTCCTTTGAGAATGAGTCAGAGCAAAGATAAGAACCAGCAAGAGGGGACATCTGAAAGAATGCTCTAGAACAAGAGGGAGGTGTTGGCATCTATAGCCTCTGCCGACAAGCAGACCTCCGACTAGGACTTACCACGGTGGCCAGAAGACAGCTCTGCTGGCCACTCGGAAGAAGATTCCAGAACACACAGTCTCCATAACACGGGAGTAGGACCACAGCATGCAACAATAAAAAATAGGGTGAAACAAAAACAAAATAGCAATAGTTATGAAGGCAAAGAACGGGAACCAGGAGAGATGAAGAATAACAGCAAAGAAATTGAAACTACAAGAGCAGAGTTAAAATTCACATTGAGGACAACAGAGCCCAGCCGAACGCAGTTCAGACCCTGACTCGCCAAGCTCTTCCCGACAAGGAGCCAAAGCACAAAAGCAGTGAAAGAGGAGATCTTGGGGATGCGTGCCAGGGGTGAGCCCCATCCTGAGAATTACAGGTAACTGGTGGGAAGAAACCAGAGTAATCAGTAGAAACAACAGAAAACATGTACTTGAGGAAGGCATTCCAAACCCGGAAAACGCTGTGTGCAAGTCAGAGGGATTTAGGAAAGGACCAGTACAGACCTCTCCTCTGCGGTCCCTTGTTTTAGGCAAAATTAATGACACAGCTGAAGGAAACACTGCAACTCACAGGGAAAATGATGAGTCATTCAACAAATGATGGTATATTTGGGGGAAAAAATCCACATTTATCCCTCACTTCACAATATATATCAACAACCAAAAATGATCCAGATGAATTAAAAGATGAAGTGAAACAATATGAACCATAGAAAAACTAAAAGAAAAAAATGACTATTTAACTGATCACAGGATGATCAAGGACTTTCTCAATATGAGAGCCACTGGTGAAATCTCAGAGAAAATGACAAATACGTTTGAAAACACCAAAGCTCAGTATCCTGAACTTTAAAGAGGATGACAGACAACCTGAGAGGCAGATGAGCCTGGAGGAACAGCCGCCCCAGGAGAGACAACAAATCCAGGGAGAGATTCCTCCCACAAGGGGGGCAGTAAACCATCAAGCTTCTTAAAATATGTTTGCTCTTACAAGAAATCAGAGCTACAAATTAAAGCAATGATACAATGCCATGATTCGCCTTCAAGAGTGGCAAAAACTTAAACTAAGTGACAACACTCAGTGCTGCTGAGCATCATGACAGATGCCCCAGCTCTGCAGGTTCCCCAAATCTGCCGCAGGTGTCGGTTCAACGGGATAATGAGGATCAACCGAGTTAGAAGACTGTGCACCTTTGACACAGTAGTTAGGTTTCTAGGAATGTATCCTAAAGAAATAATAAGCCACATAGATCAAATTTACGTATAAGGATATCAACTGCAGCAAGATTTATAAAAGTGAAATTCGGGAAACAACCTAAATGTTCAATGATAGCAGATGGTTAAACAGTATGGCATAACCATATAAAGAGTTGAGTATTCCTTAGAACAATATTTTAAAGACTATTTGATAAGGCCAAACATGCTGAGTAAAAAGCAAGATAAAACTCTATAAATAGTGTGTGTTTTATTTATATATTCTAAAAGAAACATCAACAAGTGAGGAAACGTAGGTAGCAGGATTTTTAGTGATTTTAATTTTATTGTTCTGCATTTTTTAAGTTTTCCACATAAGTATTCAACAAAACAAGTATTTTAACAAGAACATGCATTTCCTGACTCTGATAATGTCAAAGGCTGACTATGGCCCATGTCATGACACAGTGTATTAGCCTGGACAATCTTTATCTCCCCAGAGACTTTCCACTAGTGTTGCAATATCTACATTTGTCTGTGTGATTCTTCCTTCAGCTGTCCATTCACCCACCCACCCACTCACCCATCTATCCATCTATCTACCCACCTACCCAGCCACTCATCCACCCATCCATCCATCTACTCACCCATCTATCCATCCATCCACCTATCCACTCACCCATTCCTCCATCCCTCCTCCCCCCAGCCCCCCATCCCCCATGTCTTCATTCTCCATCCATCCAACCAGATGAACTTTTATTTGTGGTGTACTACGGGACAGGTTTAAGGATGTACTACTAGGATTTAAGGACAGCTAACACATAATTTGTGCCCTTGGGGGACATAGAGTCTAATGGAGAAGATAGCTGAGGCCATTGCAATGCCGAGCCACATGAGATGGCTAAGCAGGGGGTGCCAGGGTACCAGCTCTAGGCGAGGTAGTCAACCCTCCCCTACACACACATTCCACATCAGACACATCAATCACACCCACAGTCCCTGACCACATCAGGGTCTACGCCTCTCTGGCTCTTTGCATATGTCCTTCTGTGCCAGGCCTAGTCAGCAAATCCTACCAACCTCCAGACCCAGCACAGAGAGTCCTCTGTGAAGCTGTGACCTCTTTCCTCCGGTCTGTCCTTCTGCCCACAGTCCACAGTTCTAAGCACGTGTTGCCCAATTGCAGGGCCGTGGGAATGTATCTGTCCCCCCTTCCCCCCGCCCCACCTCCGTTGGACTGGGAGCTTCTGACACAGAGGCTGGGTCCTGCACACCTTCTACCCCATTACCTAGCACTGAACACAGGAGCAGCTCAGTAGATGTTTGCCAAGTGAATGAATAAATTTTTCTCCTGGAATATACCTCCTCCTCCATTATGTCTATTCAAATCCCTCTCATCTTTCAAGGAGCCACTAAAATGTTAATGTCTTCACAAAGTTGCCTCTGATTACTCTAACCCTTCTGAACACATCCTTCACTGAAAGCCAGTAACTCATAGCTAGCACAAGAGAGATTAGCACCTAACTGTTCCTTAATTGTTTAATTTGCCTGTGACTGTGTGAGTGAGTGGAACGAGTGTGTGTTTACGTGTGCAAGTGTGTGAGTGTGAGCATGTTTAACTGCACTGGGACCTAATCTGGGCACAGATGGTGCAACTCCTTTGTCACAGACTCGTTCTAGTTCAGATCACAGTGGGTGTTTGTGCAATACTTCCTGACGTCCAGGCAGGGTGGCGGGAAGGGGAGAGGCCTTGGGAGACAGACGGCTGGGGCACCACAGACAGTCTCCAAGTCTTTAGAGGGTGGGGCCTGAGTGTGAGGGAGGCTCCAATCGAAGTGGCGACACTGTTCTAGAAAACGCGACGACCAAAGGCTGAGGCAGCTGTCTAACTGCTCCTCACCCCACCCTGGGGGTCTGGCCCAAAGATCTGATGCCCTGGGCTCAGCAAAGGAGTGCCAGGCCCCGTGGAAAGGCCGATGGGTAGGCACGTGGCTCTGGAAGGGGCCCTGACGTCAGACCCCTCCCCGAAATCAGAACTGGTTTCTTTTCTCGATGAGGGAAGGGGTTGGGGGCCTGTCCTGGGAGTGCCCCATGGCAAGGCTGGCAGTCTCCTCCTCAGTCCAATGGGGAGAAGCGACACGGCAGCAATGAGCCGGCATGTTAGCCGGTGGAGGGTGGCCAGGCCCTGTCCAGGTTCCCCGGTAGAGCTGCTGCTGCCCTGAGCCCTGTCCCCTCCCCACGTCCCCTCTGAGGGTCACCCTTGGAGCCTCTGGCTCCTCTTGCTGCCACTGCCCTTGGTGTGGCCCCCAGGCCGCAGCAGTGCTGTCAGACGAGGGCCTGCTGAGAGCTGTGGAAGTTCCAGTGATGGCCTCTTGCCGAAAACAGCTCTGCCCATCCTCACAGAATGCTGGCCAGGATGGCAGGACGGGGACTTTTCAGTTCATTTACATACTTTCTGGAACAGACTATAGGGTCCCAAAGCATCTTCCCCGTATTCATTCTTCACATTGTCTCTGATACTGGCTGAGTGAAGTGGCCAGATACAGGTGCCAGCCAGAGGACAACGTCCCCACACACAGACCACTGCCTTCGGGACAGCTAAGAGGCCACATAACAGGACCGTCCTCTCTTTCCTGATAGGTTTTGTAAAAAGTACAATATTGGGGCTGGCCCAGAGGTGTAGTGGTTGGGTTCATGCGCTCCGCTTCAGCGGCCTGGGGCTCACAGGTTCAGATCCCAGGCAAGGATCTATGCACCGCTCATGGAGCCATGCTGTGGCGGCGTCCCACATAAAATAGAGGAAGATGGGCACGGATGTTAGCTCAGGGCTAATCTTCCTCAGCGAAAAGAGGAGGATTGGCAACAGATGTTAGCTCAGGGCTAATCTTCCTCACCAAAGAAAACAGTTACAATATTGTATTTTAAATGAAACTCAAGTGAAAGGTCCCGCCCCCTCTCCTGCCCCCTCCCACTCAACATGATGGCTTTCAAAAACTCCCTTAAAGAAACCTTAAATCAGCCTTAAAAGTACACAGATCTATGGGGCAGGACAGGTAAGGACCACCAGGCTGCGGAGGGAGGGACTTACTCGGAGGCGGGGGAACCCAGCCCCCAGCCACAGGACCTCTGTGAATCCCCACTCATGCATTATTCAGGAGCACGTGGGACAGTAAATGAAGCAGACTTTAACAAGAGAGCAAGTGTGGTTAAAAAGGGGAGCCAAGGGTAAATAAAGATTACTCAAGAAACCCTACTGTTTTTCCTACTATTTATTAAAAAATTGCAGCTTTCAGGGTGCCGGGGCTGTTCTCGCTGGTTATCACAGGGACGCCTTCAATTTTGCACTTTGCTGGCTTGCAGCCCGCAGGGTGCCTGCAGGAGGGCACAGGGCACCATGAGGCAGTGCCTGTCCTTGCTCTCCTCTCTCCCTTTCTCTCCACCATAATGCAAAGCTTTGTCAAGCTAATACTTTAAGGATCAACATCAAAATTGGAACTTTCTCTTTCTATAGCCACATCCAATTAAAAGTATCTTAGACCTCCCAGCGGTTTCCCCTTCTGGGCGGCCTGGCTGTCAGAGCATTGGAACCATATGTACATTTTAAATCAACGTGAAGGTCTCCAACCCATACACAATATTATAAGTGGCTTTATTCACTAGCCCCTTTGTGCACGGAGCTGTGAATCGATGCTGCTAAATCACACGATTAAACTATCCCTCCTCTCACACATTCCCAGTTTATGGAGTCATTTCAGTGCAGTCCAATTAGGCATCTCATCCACCTGACCGTCTGTTGATTACAGATCTATTTGCTCTCGTTTCTCCTGGGGGAAGGGGGGAGATTTTGGAGCGCGATGGTCCAGCAGGGCTTGGATGCCATTTTGTGAGCAGTTGCAGGAGCCTGGCCATTTTACTTGCTCATCCGGCCTCATGAGAACACTTTTAATAGGACCCTGTAAGGTCTGTGCCCGTCTTTCAGTCACTGTGCAGAACCAAGCTCATATTTCCAGATGCAGCAGGCACGCACCACCAACGGGCGTGCACATAACCGCGTGGGAATCTGACGGGCACCTAACGGTTTCAAATTCCTCCTTGAGAAGAGGCAGGGCACAAGTGAATTAAACATATAGCAGATAGGAAGAAAGAGCAGGGTGGCTGCAGTCTCTCTTTCAGTGAAGGGGATGTGACAACTCCATCCCAGCCAGCAGACACAGGATCGCCGCATCGGGTCTCCACACTTCTCTGAAACCACGCTCTGTGAACATCGTTATGACAGTGAGAAACAAGATTTTTCCCCCTGTAAAATTAAATGTCACTCTTGATAGCATAATATCTGAAACATCATCTTCCCAAGTCCACACCAATACTTTACACAGAAAATTAAACTCTCTCTGTTTATTGAGTGGATAATGTAGCCTTCAAATGTGTGAGAACCCCTGCTAGGTGAGAAATTAGAAAAGCTGCGCTGTAAACTCTAATGGTATGTATGAAATACGAAAAAAAAGGTAAGGTAATTGGTAATCAGAAGAAATCATAAAACTAATCATGCAATTAATGTCTTCAAAAGCAAGCGCACGAGGTGTGTGTAATCACAAGAAAACAATGCAGTGGAGGCTGGGAGCATTAATGAATTAACCGTCCCGAGGGGCTGGGTGCTGATTTCAGCTCCCGAACACCTCTCCTTGTTCTCTCCGCCTTCTCCACCTGGAACTCCCTGACAACACAGTGACCCCTGGACAGTGAAGGGGTCAGTTTCTTCAGTACCCACCGTCCCTGGCCAGCGACACTGAAATTCTCTAGGGGAGGGCAAGGGAGGACAAGGCCCAAACATTAAAATGATGAAAGGCCTGGAGCTGCTCGTGAGCACAGGTGCTGGAGAAAACGAATGAATGCAGACCATCACATGGAAACACCTTTTGGGTTCTTTCCCAAATGCTCCACTACATGCTAATAAACACAGCTCTTTGTTTCGAACACATAGTTTAAAAAGAAATCTCTGCTTTGGTGCAGATTCTCCATGGGCTGAGGTTTAATGCCTAAAACGTTAATTTGTTGATAAAGAGGGGAGAGGGTGAGAGGCGCAACAGGGGCAATTACCATGTTGTTTCCACACAACTTTGTGCTAATACGCCTGTATCAGGGATTCTTCTGATCTGCTGCCATTACCACAGACACCTGGCTAAAGGCACTGCGAACCGGAACCAGTCCACGGAGGGGAGAGAATCCGGACCCCTGCATGTGGGAGGGGCTGGGCTCAGGTCTGCAGGCTAGGGAGCAGAGGACTGGGCCACGACAGGAGAGACGGCTGGACAACCACCCAGGCTCTCTGCAGGAGCCGTCAGGTCTCCCCACTCAGCCTGCGACCACCCGGGTGGAGCCCCCTCGCTGGGCTTGGGGGTGCCTGTTGAAGCCCCGGACCCAGCGAGGAGCGGACAGGCCAGCAGGAGGTGGAGGCCGGAGGGGAGAAAAATAACACGAGCTGAAACTCCAGGGAGAATGGCGACACTTCAGGCGAGGGCTGGCATGTGCAGAGGCACGGAGTTAAGAGGAGACCTGGCAGAGCGGGCAGACGGGTGCAGGGAAGAGGGGCCAAGCTGAACAGGTGGACGTGAGCCAGGCCACCAAGGGCTTGGAATCCCAAAGCAGTTCTTAAGAAGGAATTTTTTCTTCGTCGTGAATAGAGAGGCCAGATGAGGAGGGCATGGTTTTGGCAATGAATAAACACTCCTATCTTATTACTAGTCACGAGAGGGCCCTTCACTTTGCTGGTTGGTCCACGCTCCTACCATATCTTTCCCTGAGCTGACGGCCCGCAGGGAGAGTGAGCTGGGCGTTCCTCTGGTGGACCACAGAGCGGCTGGCCACACACACCTCCACGGTGCTCTGGTTACCCCTGAATCCTGCCCACGAAGGGGACATGTTCCCATGCTCTGTTATGGTCTCTGTTTCTTCTGTTTTGTTATTATTACTATTTGTAGGTTCTTACTATGGTCCAGCCTGTGGTCCCACAGGAGCCCTGGACACTGGCTTTCTGGTCCCCCCTACGGTGGACCACCTGCCTGCTCTTCAGGGGTCTGTGCTCTGTCTGAAAACAGACAGACAGACAATCAGCAGAGAGGAGGACACGTGGGTCCTGACCCCCTTTGTCGGGAAAGACAAAGACGACTAAGGTAGTTCTCTTTCCTCTTTTTCAGATGGACTATTCCCATCTAGAGGAGGCACATAGATGAACACAGAAGTGTAACCAGAGGCCATCCAGGACCAGTTCAACTGACCGCATCTTATCAACAGAGTAACTAAGAGTGGTTTTTCAGGAACTGAGCCCCCTTGTCCAGTTCAGGCCGGCTGAGACCACCAAGCCATCAACTGGGCCTGCGCAAATGCTCAATCAGTGACCTTTTTGACGTCAAGGAGCTAAAAACTCCACCCTCAGGTCATGCTAACACCACCATTTTGTGAACATGCATCCTATGAAGAGCCACGAAACTTGACCATGCTTGTGCAGATCATCAGTTACCTCAGTTCCCCTCTCCTCCAATCATCCATCTCCACACTCCAGACCGCCCCACCCTTGATCCCGTAAATTGTGCCCCATGCCCTGGATCAGGGAGACAGATCTGAGGGCACACGCCCCTGTCTCCTTGCAGATCGATCTCACAAAATAAAGCCACATTTCTTTCCCAAAAGCCAATGCTGTAACAATTGGCTTTTTAAATGCACGTTGGGCAAGAGAACCCCAATTTTGTGTGGTAACAGAAGCACCTTCAGCCAGCAGTAAGAAAATGTACCTAACAGACACTTGACAGCCCTGCTGATGTGGCTCCCTGATGGCGCCCCTTCTGCCCACACCACGTGGAGGTAATGATCCTGCTGCTGTAGTCTGCCCTTCCTCTGCCCTCACGTTTCTGCGATTTCTCCATGGTGCACATGCAGCTCTACTTCACTCACATTCATGGCTGCACAGGCCAAGAACAGCATGACCATTTGGACAGCGGAGGACTCACCCGACCGACTCTGAGACACACTGTTCAGCCACAGGACCCACATGGGGCGCTGCAGGGAGGTCAAAGAGCCCAGGGAGACAGAACAGAGACCCCAGAAAATGGTGGCACTGCAGGTCAGTGGGAAAGGAGGACCACTCATACGTGGTCCATCCGGGAAAAAAGAACATGAGACGGGACCCCAGCCATCCATAATTCATAAACATCAACCCAAGGCAAATTGAAGCCTAAATACGAAAACAGAATTGTAAACACTTCAAAGGAAATACAGGAAAATATCTATATCTCTCTGAAGTCAGGGCAGCACGAACCACAAAGGAAAAGATTTGTGAAATGTGATTAGGATACAAGAAGTATCTTCTGTGCCTCACAAACACCATCAGAAAGTGAGGGGAGGTGTACACTCGCCATAAACCGGGAAGAGATACTGGACAAACGGCTGTCAGAACAAGGGCTCTGCCCCTGTCCTTCAGGCAGCAAAGATGCTTAGATGATGGAGCTGCTAGTATTTTTAGCAGCAGGAGGCAGGAACATGGAGATGGGTCTTCCAAAAGCTTCCAAGGTCTGACTTCAGTTTGCATCCTAGGAAATTAAAGTAGTAAAAACTTATCTTGAAAACTGAGGCCTCTTAATTCAACTCCCATGAGAACAGTCCATGTCTCCTTCACAGAACTGTTGAGAGAACTGATGGGACCCCATGTAGGAATGCTGGGAGGCCTGCAAGACAAGGATGCTCCGACAATGCAAAGGCCTCTAATCAGCAATTGACAAACACCCCTGGCCTCCTCCGGGTGACATTCTGAGCAGGTGAGGGCTCCACCACAAGCTCCACCACAAGGCCAGAACAAGGTGGGGAGCCTCACTACTCGTCAGTCAGTAAACACACTGTGTGCCAGCCCTACACCCATCATTGTCAGAATGACAGTCATCATGAAGACAGTATGAATCAGTATTCGATACATTTATATAGATATTTACAAAGTTCTTCCATTATTTTGTTTGATTTCTGCCACATCCCTGTGAATTAGATACAACTGACCCATTTTATAAGGTGAGAAAATCGAGTCCCGACAGCCGATGGAGTCCCAAAGCTTGTCAGCAGCAAGTCCAGGGCTCCAAATGGAGAGAATGAGGGCCTTCCTCAGGGTCCCATTAGGTTGCGGTCTCCAACAGGGTCATCCCGCACGATGTGCTGCCCAGACGCCTCTCCTGGGAAATCCTCACACGCTCCGGGAACAGGAGCGGCCCAGCCTCGAGCTGTCACATGGCTGGCTCAGAAGTGCCCAGATCTGGTGCACGCCTGCGTGGCCATCCTCTACGCTGGCTCTACTGCTCGGCCATCACCACACTGGGACAGAAGGGAGGAGCCTACGGGCTGGACACTCCTTGTGCCCCTTTGCAGACTCGGCGCCCAGACTGGACCCTGACCCAACCCCCACATTCTGAGCCAAGTGCAGGTCTTCAGAGGTCCGTACTCTGGGCGTCAGGGGAGGGGCCGATATCAGCTTGGCTGGTTTCCAGAACTCCACCGCTTCAATGCCCACCTTCAGCCCCTGGATGGAGAGCGGTCTCTGAGGTACCACGGTGATTCCGTGGTTCCTTTCCTCAAGGTAAAACCTCAGGAGATGAGCGGACTTCACGGCCCTCTGTTCCCACTGGGTCTGGGTGACGTGGGGTGGAGGAAGTGTGCGGGGGGCCGACCCTCCTCCCTCGTGTTGGAGCTTAGAGCCACGAGCAGGTCCAGAGAGATTATGTATCTGCTCAAGGTCACGGAGCTAAATCATAAAAAAGGTCAGACCCCCCTTTCTGGCTGCTGCCAAGCTGTTTCCCTCTGTTACAATCCATCCAACAACCCCCTCACCTATGGCTTGACCCAGTAACTCAAGAAGGACCAGCCTGGGCTAGCCCTAGGATCCTGCCGCTGAGAAGACGTGACACTGAGGACAAATTCGGCTGCACGTAACAGGAAGCCTCTGATAATGCCAATGCCGGCTTAAGCACACAGGGTTTCATTGTCCTCTCATGTAAAATAAGCCTGTCTAACCCCAAGGGAGGTGGAAACGCGTTCTTCTACTCGTGCGTGCTGGGCTCAGTATAAAATCAGGGTTCTGTTCCTGAGGAGGACAGGGAGCCAGCACAGACGATGCCGGCAGCCCGCGTGAGACAGGTGTGTGGGAGCTGGTGCCGCGTCCTGGTGAGACGCCCAGGGCCGCCAGACTGTCTTCCAGGAATACAAGTGTTTAAGCTTTCCCTGCTGTGGTTTACCCGGCTCCTATTCAAATGCTTTTGGTTAAAATAAATAACCAGACCAAACATGCTTGAACATATTTTATGGGAGTAAACGGGGATAGTCCCAACAAACAGAGATAATGCTGTTCTCTCTGCACCCAAAGAGCAGGAGCGTCAAGTTGTGTTTCCAGGAGCTTTGAGAGAAGTCAACGGGGAGAGGCGTGAGGTAGCCACTGTTAGCCGTTTCCAATGTGGCGACCCTCCGTCCACTTAAGGGGTCTTGGTGTTCCCCAGGGGCTTGGTTTGTGAGGCGCACACGAGATATTCTCAGCTGTGCTTCTGGAGGGAAGCTGGGAGACAGACAGACAGACATGCTGCCTGACATCCAAACACTAGATCCAGAATCTTCCTTCTCAACTGCCGTGGACTGACTTTACAGAGTTCCTTCAGTAGGAGTTCATTGCGGAGGCCAGGGGAGGCCCTGGACCCCCCACTTCTTGAGAGACGCGTGGTCTAGATCCCATGGGCTTCCAGGCACGTGAGAGCCAGCCTGGGGCGAGGGTGGAACCTCCTTTACGCAGCAGGTGGCTGCCGTCAGGAGTCTGTGTGGGAATCCCAGTGTGAATCCACGCCGTGGCAGGGACCTCTGTGCATGGCAATGTGTAAACTGCAGCTCTTCTTTCCGGAAAGTGAATAATAATCTCTGAAATATGTTCACAAATCAGGATTTTCAGGTCTTTATTCATATTCCTGGTTTGCCCAAAGCAAGGTGAGTTCTTGTGGGTGGGGGGAGAGGGAGAGAAGCAGAGCTGGGCGGGCACAATGAGCACCGAGGATGAGAGGACGGAGCACGTGTGCCCAGCGGCCCCCAGCAGGCTCCTCCTGGCTCCAGACCCAGCCCCTGCGTTCTGACTCGGGCCTCAGGCCCTCTCCCATATCTTTCTAATAAATATCAGTGGTAATTACCAACCCCTGAAAAGGGTTCTTTAATGAGGGTCTTTTTATCATTCCCTAATGAGGCCGTTTTGGGTTCTTGCCCCCTACGGGGTGGTAGTTAATGGTTAATAAGCACATGCACTATTTAAATAATAAGAGTATAGCTGAGAATCTAAATTATCCCTTAACTTCTCAAAATAATCATAACGTGCATTTGAAAATTCACACAAATACAGCTCATGAATAAAAATGCACTTTCGTTTAAATACAAATCTATACTGACAGAGAGCCCCTGAAACCCTCATACGGGCGCCCCCTCCCGATTTCTGGTTAGGTAACAGCAATCCTTCCATCCTTCCAGGAGTGGCACCTGCTTGAGTAAGGGGAGGTAAATGATGGGCCTGGGTCACGTGGGTGAATGACGTGCTGACGGGAGGGGCTGGCCCAGGCTGCCCAAGGTGCAACAGACCTCGTCAATGGCAGAAAATGTCGCCAACTTCCTTTTCTTTGGCACAAAACCTCAACGCTCCTGTATTTGTAACTGACCAAAATATTCTTTCCCTGCACTGCTGGTACACACACCTGCCTACCCGCCTCACCGCAGACAACACACGTTTCCCTGAATGACTGGCGGGGTTATCAGAGTTGTATTTTAAATATGATGCATAACTGCCTGTTTAAAAAAAAAAACTCTGTGCTGAAAACTATACCTTAAAGTTATCAGATTTTAGAGTCAAGTTCGCTTAAAATGGTGCCCATCTTTGGGTCTAGATTTTTAAAATAAGCTAAAAACATCTCAGGGTCACGGTGAATAGAACCGAGGAAAACTATATTCCTATGGGAATTATTTGGTTAAAAAATTCTGAAATGTTAGAAAATTCTTTGCTCAGTTATGTAAGCTTTCACCCAAAGTCACCAACATATTTTTTTAAAAAGTTAATTTGTATATCTCTGTTGAAAGCAAGTATTAAGCAACCCATTATTTCAAAAAGTACAAGGGGCCGTTTATGCCGAGATAATTTTATTAACAAAATAATTTTATTAACAAAATTCTATTAACAAACGTGATTTATTTAAAAACAAATCACGACTAGGCCATGAATGGAAATCTAGAAATTTTAATCTTATGATTTCTAAACTAAGCCTCCCTTTGTCCCCCAAATGATTATTTTTAAGTTAAAATAATGTTTAAATAAGTTTATCTTAAAAAACATATTCTACCTGGGTGGGGGCAAGGGGTGTTCAAAAAGGATGGTTCAGATTTTTCAGATTTTTTCTCTTGCTTCCTTAAAAAAATACTAGCAACACAGATAGCTTTTATCGACTGAACAAACCGTTTAAAACATGAGGCTCAGAGTAGTTCATGCTAATCAACCAGTTTGCCAGGGTAGACACTCTCCACGAGTATTTTGTAACGAGATTGTTTCCCATCACTGTAAGGACGTGGACACGGTGGGCAGCCAGGCCCTGGCTCCCTCCCCAGGTTTCTCCCACAGTCCTGCCCTCCACCCCCACGTGAGGCAGAGAGGGGGGCATCTGAGTGTCTCTTGCTGCTCCGTCCATATTAGTAAATGAGAAGCAACCAGCTTTCGAAGAACAACATCAGAATCACCCCTACTGAGCTACCGAGGAGCAAGAGCGCTCTCTTCCTGGCTGTTCTGAGGGCCAGCTTATTCACGAGGATGCAGACTGACTTCCCCACGATTCCTGGCCCCGTGCTGAGCTCGTGCCGAGGAAGAGAAGACGCAGAGAAGAGAAGCCGTACTGGGGAGCTGGCTGAGATCCTGGAAAAGGGAACTTGCTTTGTTTGGCCTCCTCTCCGCCCCAAACACCTCAATTCACCATTTTCTTCATGTCTGACCTCTGTTTAAATGCTGGAGTGGGAAATCCTCACAACCAACGCCCGAAGCCCCTTCCTGACCTCGAGGCGGCCCTTTGTCACAGCTGGCGGGCTCCTTGGGTGATTCTTTACTAGAAACGGGCTGGAAGATCAGACAAGAGGAAAAAGCCCAGAAAGAACTCTCCAAGGAAATTCTTTCATAACAAAACTGGTGTTTTCATCCACAGTAACAGAAATACATGTGGAAAGTTCTACTCCCTGCTGTTTGTAGGAAATTGATGTCCACAGGGAGACATCACTCCCACGTGTGTGGGGCTGAATTGTGTCCCCAAATCATATGTTGGAGTCCTGACCCCCAGGACTTCAGCATGTGACTGTGTTTGGAGATGGGGGCTTTAAAGAGATAATTAGGGTGGGTCCTAATCCAATGTGACTGGTGTCCTTATAAGAGAAGATGAGGACACAGACGCTCACAGAGGGACAACCCTGTGAGGACACATGGAGAAAATGGCCATCTACACACCAAGGAGAGAGGCCTAGAAGGAACCAGCCTGCCCATGCCTTGATCTCAGACTTTCAGCCTCTAGAACTGTGAGAGAATAAATGTCTGTTGCTTAAGCAGCCCCATCTGCAGGGCTTCGTTACAGCAGCTGTGGGAAACTAATACCGGACATGTGTCTTCCTCCTCCGCGCCCTCTCCAGCCCCATGTGATGCTGCCCCCTGGTCACCAGGACGGCCTGCACCTGTTGCTGTGCACAGGGACCAGACGTCAAACCATTGGCAGCTGGGGCGGGCACTGCCTTGGGTCAGGAAGCTGTGGTCACTTTTCCACCCACTCCCCCCGCCCCATCCTGCCTGTGTCCACGTTTCTGCAGCTGTGCCATAGCTCAGCATGGGGTCCAGAAGGGCAGCACCGCCCAGAAAAGAGGCCAGAGAGCCCAGGGTTGACTTCCCAGTTGTGCAAAAGTAAGAAGGTTAGTCTCTTTAAATCCAGCTGACACCTTTGAAAATGGAGCACCCATGTCCGGCTTACAGGCTTTGAAGGAAGAGGTAACAGATGTGGAAATCCAAGGCTCCTCTCTGGGCTGGAAGGGAGGCTGAGAGGCTCCAGTGCTGCCATGCCCACTTGCCTGTGCAAAGCTGCTGGGGGTGCTCCCTGGCCTGGTGTGGGTCATGGAACCCTTGGATCCTCACGGTGGGACCAGGAAGTGGCCTCTGAAGTTGCTGTGCAAGAGCTCTGCCTCTCCTGGCTGGGGACAGGGGACACCAACTGCTACCTCGTGTTTGCGGTCTGCCCGTGAGTCACCCGGAGTGGATCTGTAGAAAGGGCACATTGCTGGGGGCAGCAGGAGAAGCAGAAACAGAGAAACAGGTGAGAAGAAGATGGCTCTGAGTCCTGCAGAAAGTTCTGGATGGGGGAGGCAGTTATCAGGACTGCTGCAGTGCTTGCTGACTCTCTAGGTATCCACGCGGCACTCAAGGTAACTCGAGAGCTGTCGTCCTACGCGGTCTGAGCAGCGGGGGTGTATGCTAGGAGCAGCAGAGCTGGGGTCAGATGAGGCCGGGCACGTGAGAGCCTGCTGTCAGGCTGCGCAGCGTGGACCTGGCATGTACGGAAAACCTGCAAACTGTTAAGGATGAGCATGCTTTGCAAACGCTCGCCCAGGAGAGTCCCTGATGACATGCTGCCTGGTCCGCCTCCATTTTCTGTGCAACAGACGCAAATATCCGAGCAACTGGGCTGCCAACAGCAGGCGTTTTAACACTCCAAACCACCACCACAGAATGCCTTGGGGGCACAGTCTCTGGATATCTTGTGGAGTGGAAAACCCTTGATTTCCTGGTGCTGCTTGGGTCTATGCTGTGGAGCCTGAGGGTCTTGGGGCCACAAGGGTCACTCCTGCAGTAACGCTGACGGATGACAGTGGTTTGCAGATCTGCCTGATATAAAGAATTCTCCGTGTGGAGCAACCCGGACACAATCTGTCCTGGTGACCCCAAGCGCGGCTTCCCAGGGAGACGAGGACAGGAGGGGTCTCCTCTGGAGCACAGTGTGCGGAGGCAAACAGGGCAGTCAGGGCTGAGTTGAGGAGAGGGAAGCCAGGCCTTTGGGGGGATGAGCTTACCCAGACGGAGGAGGCTGGAAGGGATGGCAAGTGGCAGGTGTTTATCTTTGCCTCCTCTAGTGACCTAGGTCAGAGCATTTGAAATCATAAAGGTTGGTATTTTTTGAGAAACATCAGAGATATAAAGATGAATAAGAAAAAAATTCCAACCTGCAAATCATCATAAACAATCTGGCTCCATTTAAAGTGCTCTCTATCCGTAACTTTTGAGCACCTGCCAATATTACTGGTTTGTTGATAATGTATCCGTCTACTACTGTATTAATGTGTGTACATTGTAGACCATCTACGAAATAACTTTTAAAGGATGAGAAAAAGATGAAACAAACATTTAAAAAATAACTCCCTGTATTATGTAATAAAAATAACTCTCTGTATTATGTAATGGCATAAACTCATTTCTCTCCCTAAAAAATACTTTAATGATAATCATCTTCCTGACAGTCTTCATTATTTTTGCATATTCTTCATTATGGTTGCATATTCTTCATTATTTTTGCTATGATTGGGTTTATAGTTTGTCTTGCAGATACTTGAAGGTCTGATTCTAAGTCCAGTATTATTTTGATACTTGTTTTAATGGCTCTTGTAGCTGAAAAGTTACTTTAAAGGGTATGTAGGTCCAAATGGAAAAAGTTGGCTGTGCTTACTGAATTACGGTATTGATTTCTGAGTCCTACTCACCAGCTATGCAAAGGTTTTTTTCTCCTTGCCTAATGTCCATTAATTATTTTTCAAAAGCAATTGAAATTTCTTACATTTTTATTATAATTTTAAGACATTCAACCCATTGAATATTTCATTTAGAAAGATGTTAAGTAAGTTAGAAAATTCCATTTCCAAGTTAAAATGTAGCTATGGAAGATTTTATAAGGGACACAAGTTGTTGTCTGCAACCATGTCCCACAGCAAGGGGAACATTTCCAACTGTGTCTTTTACATGGAAGGCTTACTGTATTTGAGAACGTTTGCTAGGGACACCCATGCCATCCACCGGTCAGCACCTTTGGACACCAGCTGTGTGGACTTGGTCTGTACATATGACCTTCAACTCTTTTTCAATATTTTGCCACAGATAACCAGCAAATCTCTGTGTGGCACACATTTTCTGGTTTCTCCCTATTTTATTACAAAATTATTTAAAAGGTTATACAATAGTTTAAAGGTCTTGTTTTTATAAAATTTATAAAATTAAAAAATATATTACATCTATAAAATCAACTCCTTGCTGCATTAACTCGACTAATGCAGTGAACGGGCTTCCTGTGTAATGCCAGTTCTATACCTCACCCAGAAACTTTTTTAGTATTTTTTCAGTCACAGCTATCACTTCACCCGTGGTTATTCCAATTTTTAAGACATTTTTCTGCCCATAGAATATTGCTGTTATTAGAGAAGTCATTTGCTATTTTGAATACATCTTGTTCTTTACATCTTTCCTGTAGTGGTTCACAAAGAGTATTTCACAAAACTCAGTATTGAAACTGAGTTCATAAATCAAGATGTTGTCGCCACTCCTTTGAGTAGAGTTCCTCAAAGCCCTGGACAAGTCCATTCAGTGTTTCACCCAAAGCCCAAGTCAGTGAGGGCCCACCATCACAGAGAAGGCACCTTGCAAAGTGCGTCTCTTGGGCTGAGGGTGAGGGGCTGTCTGCTGGAGCAGCAGCTCAGCTCGGGGGTCTCTGTCTCTTCGTGGCCCAGACCCGGGCCTGGTGAGGTCCCAGCTTTTGGTGGTGGCCTGCAGGACGAACAGTCACTCTTCTCTGGAGCCCCTCGGGTTTGTGAAAGCTGCCTCCTCACTCACCCCATAAGTAAAGGCCTCATGGCCTGGCTCAGCGCGTTCCTGGCCCCTTGGGAGGGCAGCGCCCCACAGTTGGGCTGTCCCAGGACTCACGAGGCCCAGGGCCAGACGCAACCAATGTGTCTCTTGAGGTGATGCCGCCATGACTGCGGAGCAGCTCCCTTGCTCCAGATCCCCCCTGCTCTCTCTTTCGGAGCTGGGTGATATTTCCCAAACAGGATCCCACATCTCATTTACCATCAGACACCTCTTGGAGATCCATAATATTGCATTTTTTAAAAAATGGCAGAGTTCATAGTTTTTGGACATAGTGATGAATTTTCATCTTTGCTCTCCCACAGGGATGTTTCCGAGCCGGGTCTGGATGTCAGCCATGTGCTATGTGCGTGCATCTCTGGTCTGGGATTGGATACCACTGTATGCAAATCTCATTTCTGGGCTTTAACGATGCCTTTTAATATCTAATCTTCTGCTTTAATATCTCGCTCATTAAACTGTTGAGGTAATTAGGTGATAGAACCAGACAATTACTCTGTGAGCAGAGAGCAGACAGTTTCTTATATTTATATAAATACACACGCTTTAAATAAAACACAAACTCTGCATTCGTGGCCCATCTCAACCAGGCAACTTGAGAAGTCATTTCATTGCACTGGCTGGTCGATTCAATCAGCAACTGGCTGGTTGAGCTCATTTTTATTTTTATTTTTTCATGGAACTGACCGGGCTATTCAGTCAATAGTTGTCAAAATTGCAGTTCAGAACAGGCACAGCTGGACCAGCCTAAAGTTAATTAGAAATCAAGAGGAGGATAAATGAAATGCGGCTCATTCAAGGGAGCTGTGGAAAGGAGAAAATAACACCCGTCTCTCCTTTCTTAAAGGGGTCCGGAGAGGAGCTCAAGTGCTGGGAACGCGGGGCGTGCTTTGGGACGTGAGACGTAAAGCTCGATTCTCCCACTGCTGGGGGAGGTGCAGATCCTCAGACGGCCCTGTGTGGCTCACGATAACACTGCCCATGAGGTCCAGGTGCTCACTTCTTGTGCTTTTTAAGTAAGTGAAATTTACAAAATTAGAGAACTGCATTAAAGCCCTCTTCGAGGAGTCTGTAGCAGGAGGGAGGCCAGAGTCCTATCAGAGGCAGGCCCAGGCTGCTCGAGGGCTGACCAGGGCCCACGAGTCTGTCCAGCCTGTGTTCATTCAGTTCTGTTACAGGATGCAGCGTCTTGTTCGTGATTCCATTAAGCACGGCCTTCCTGGCCTTTGGAGCCTGGTCTCCCCCCTCGAACTGGCCCTCTGCTCTAGGATGGGATTTGTCACTGGTCCTCAGGGGACCCTGTGGTTTCTAACCACTGGTTCCTGCCATTTCCTCCCATCTCTGCCCACAGACGTTTTACGTAGCATTCAAAGTCCAGCCGTACTAGACTCCTGGGGCTGCTGTAACAAATCACCACAAACTGGGCGGCTTAAAACAACAGAAACGTATCCTCTCGAGTCTGGAGGCCAGACGTCTTGAGATCAAGGTGTCGTCAGCAGGGCTCCCTCCAAAGGCTCCAGGGGAGGTTCCTCCCTGTCTCTTCCAGCTTCTGGTGGTGGCATCAATCCTTGGTGTTCCTTGGCCTGTAGACGCATCACTGCATCCTCTGCCTCTTCCTGTGTATCTGTGTCTGCACATGGTGTTCTCCTCTCTCTTATAAGAACACAAGCCACACTGGATGAAGGGTCCACCACACTGCAGCATGACCTCATCTCAGCTTCAGTAATTACATCTGGAACCACCCTACTTCCAATCTTTTTTGGGAGACACAATTCAATCCACAATGCCAGCTGAAGTACTTTCTCTGTTAGGAAGTTCCCTCTGTGACGTGCTTCTCTTCTGAAAACAAAGACTTTCTTGTTCATTCCACTAGTAGGCTAATTCATCATACACTATTGACTTATGCAGTTTTCATGCGTTCATTATATTTCTTCCACTAGATCATAAGCTAACTGAGGGCAGGATTCATGAGTTTTCATTTTTATTTTATACTGACTTCTATTTTTAGGACAGATATTGACACCCAGATGGTCAACAAATATTTGTTGTTTTGCTTTAAAAAGCCTTGAGAATGAAACCTCTGGTGTGTGTTTTTCTTGGTCAAGAACCGTGTCCATCTCCAGAGTCAAGCCTAGTTCCTGAGGTTAACAAAATGCTTATGGAATGAATGAATGAATATTTAATATTCACAAATTGGCAAAAAAAACAAAGCCAAGGGCCTCTTATCCAACATAAAATGCTTTTTAAGAAGGTTCACAAAGCTTGCATGGACAATGTGCGCTGTTTAGACACAGCTCCTGGAAGCACATGCTCAGGAGGAGCTGAGGACGTGCAGGAGCTTCGCACCGGCAGACCTGAGAGTCACGACAGTTCCCTTCTCACGAGAGGAAGGAGGTCCACAGCCACGCCACGTGTACAGGTCAGCAGGCTGTTTGTAAAAGCCCAGAAAACAGATACCACTGTTAGGAAGCTGGAACCCAACTGACGTGGCTCCCAGCAGATGGAATTTCCTCACAAGAAAGTGGAGTCCTGAACCAAGCGTCATGTGTTTGGTCTACAGGGTCATGCTCCTGGACATATCCAGTGATCTGGTTTCAACGGACCAACATTCTCAAAGCGTGCTCTGATAAACGTTACAAGGAAACTAGGTTCTGCGGTCAGGGAAGCTCAAGAAGGTCAGGTTATAATCTGTTTAAACTTTACCACAGGAATCTCCAGCTCTAAGTGGCTGATAGCACTGTCAATCTCCAGGCTGGATATCTCACACACAAGGCCTCTAAACCCCTTTTCTTGAAGTTCTCTTACAGAAGCAGTGTTCTGCAGAACGTGGGATATGTCGAAATATGTACCTGATGATCCCCTCCCACCTTGTGTGGGCAGTGACATATCTCAGAGATTCCTGGCCAATCCTGTCAGCATCTGAATTTTGAAGCAACCCTTGATGCCAGCATCCGCTGGACCAGATTCATGCCCAATAAAACTTTATACTAAGAAGCAGTTTTCAAAATAAAAAAATAAATAAATAATTCAAAACTCTGATAATTCAAATACAACTCTTTAAAAGGCAACTGTCACGTGACTCATTGGAATTGTGCCCCCCAAATCCATATGCTGAAGTCCTCACCTCCAGGACCTCGGATGTGACTGTATCTGGAGATGGGGCCTTTAAGAGGTGATGAAGGTTAAATGAGACCATATGGGTGGGCCCTGATCCAAGAGGACTGGTGTCCTTGTAAGAAGAGATTAGGACACAGACATACATAGATGGACGACCATGTGAGGACACAGAGAGAGGCTTCAGGAGGAACCAGCGCGGCCAACACCCTGATCTTGGACCTCCAGTCTGCAGAACTGAGAGACGATAAATGTCTGTTGTTTAGGTCACCCCATCTGTTCTGCTTTGTTGTGGGGGCCCCAGCAAACTCATACAGGCTCCAAAGAATGCTCTCCATGTATATCCTTCTGGACACAACGATCACACAGCCAGAAGCCACAGTGTGCACTGATGTTAATGGTATGACTTCTGCCGACCCAGTCATCTTGACCTGAAAACACTAGACGGCTATTCCTAAGACCGTGGAAAGGCCGCATCCCCAAAGCACAGCCGTTCTTTAAAGTGAGCTGCCTCATCAGTGGCTGATCTGGTCTCTGCGGGATTGTACTGGCACTTGTCTCAGACCCAGCCCACACCCGGGGGTCAGGGGTACACTCTCCGGAGAGATGCTGTGAGGTTGATGCCGGCACTGACAGCATGAGGCAGACGCTCTTTGTGGGGCTCCCGTCACGGTGGGCAAATCCACAGGTGGAAGGTCTTTCCTCCAAGGCCTGGCGGCAGCCACCCTCTGCTCTGGCAGAGCTGCAAGCCTCACGGGACTCAGTGCCAACGCCCATGTGCGAATCCCAAAAGATAAGCCTAGTGGCCGGGGACAAACTGCTCCATATTTCCTATAAAGTCACGTTCAAACATTTATTCCTTTTTCAACTGTTTGTTGATATCTGTGGATCAGGGCAGCCTGCCCACCCCGAGCCCAGGTTTGGAACTTAAGAGAATGCCATCATTAGGGGTGAAACTCGAGCATTCTCTCCATCACCTGCCTGGCGGGTACCAGAGCCCAGTGTTGGAGTTCTTTTGTACCCAGATCTACAGACCCTGCCATCTCTTAAAATGCCGCTCTCCCAGGCCTTTGGTTTCCCGCACTGGCAGTCTGCATGGGTGTTGTGTTAGGAGCCTGGTCTCTGAGGTTGTCCTGTGGCAGCAGAGAATGTAGCTGCTCCCTTCTGGACACACGGCTGGAGGGCATTTCCAGCACCCTGGGCAGGCAGGTGGGCGGTGTGGCCTGGGGCCGCCTTCTAGCCAGTGGAATGGGAGGCATGTGCCCCTCCAGGCTGCCCACACAGACCTCCTTCCTGCAGGACCCCTCTGGGCCCTTTCTTGTTTGCCGCTGGCCAGAAGGCAGTGACTCCAGGGCAAGACGGGAGCCAGGCACCGAAGGAAAGGCCACACAGGGCCACTGCACTGTGGGGTGAGCAAAGAGTCAGCCTCTACCATGTGGAGACACAAACATGTTTGGGTCCATTTATTGGGCCAGTCTTAACTAACACGTCACCTGAGTTCGAATCTCAGTGCTATCATTAGTCTAATGACCTGGGGGACAAGGGACTTCACCTAAACCTCAGAAGCCTTCCCCTTAAGGTTTGCAGATTAAGGGTCTTGAGACTCTGGAGCTGATGCAGGCTTCAGCTTCTAAGTAGAAACATTATTTTGGGGTCCAGCCAAATCTGGGGAAACTGGCCCTCCTGCACTGAGCCTTCTCAAGTGAGGATTAAACAGGCATGAGTATAAGGCCCGGATGTTGTAGAAAACACTCGATAAATGTTAGCTAGTGCAGATTACCACTGTCTTTCTAGGATTACTGTTTTTCTGTGGATGAAAGCAATTCTGCAGCTTTGTCTGCATTTGCCAAGGGCTTCCATTTGCAAGGCTGGCGGTGGGGTCATGTGTGGCCTTGCCTGTGGGTCAGAGGCTAGTGGACTGCCCAGTGGGGCTGCAACCCTGGTCCTGAGCTCACTATCGCCAGCCTGGCCCCTGCTGCCCTGGCCTGGAGCAGTGATGGGGGAGCGACCGCAGGGGGTGTGATGGGAGGACGGTGACACGACAGAAGACCCCAGAGCCCAGGGTCCCTTCCTGGCAGCCTCTCCCCTGCCTCACCTGCTCTGCCGCGGCTGACGGGTGCTGGGCTCACTTCTCCCTCCCTGCCAGGCGATCTGGCAGCCAAGCCTCTCGGATCGCCACCTTGCATATTCTCCTCTTTCAGAACAAAAGCCTCTCCCTCCTTTGCGTTAATGCACTTAGAGCAGATGCCAGAAACTGGGAGCTGGACGCACTGTTTTTGTTATTGTTTGTTTTCTTTTCCTTTTATACAGACACTGCTTTAGCAATGTACAGGTTACAACCAGAGGGAAACTAGCCGACGATTTATAGGCTTGTGTTAATTACTAAGGATAAGCTGAGGCTCCAGGCCCACCCTGGACCTGCTGCTCCTCTGTTTTAGTAAATTAAGAATCAGTGAACAGGAAATTACATTGTATACACATGTACATGCATACTGTACATACACACATACCATGCATACACACATACATACTGTGCACAGATATACACATAGATACTGTACATACACACATACTGTGCTTACACACGCATACATACCATGCAAATACACACACACACATACTGTGCAGATACACACATACTGTGCATATACACATACATACTGTACATACACCCATACTGTGCATACACACATACACACTGTACATACACAATACTGTGCTTACACACACATATATACTGTGCACAGATACACACATACATACTGTACATACACACATACTGTGCTTACACACACATACATACTGTGCACATACAGTGTGCATATATACACACACATATATCACACATGTACTATACACACATGCACACACATACATGCTGTACATATACATGCATGCATGCATACTATACACATGCACACACATATACAAATGCACACATATAAAATACATATGCACCTACACACATACCTACTATACAGAATACATGTGTGCACATACACACAGGGTGCTTAGGATCTGCTGCTCTAGTCTCTGCATGCATCTCTCAGTCCTTGCAATGACAATGATGAGGTCTCTGAATGACGACATTTGTAGAGGTTCCTCTTTTCCCGAGGTCACACGGACTGTGAGTAGGTGAGTCAGGGTTTGCACCCTCTGGCCCAGTGTCACAGGCTCCCCCAGGATTCCCTCCTCCCTCTCCACATCTCCTAAGAAGCTGCAGCACAAGTGCAGAGAGACGCTCTCACAGCCCTGCTCAGAACACAGCGGGAACAATTTGAGTGTCCTTGGTGGGGAAATGGATAAATAAACTGAGACTTGGATTCAAATTGAAATATGACACCAGAGGTAAGAAGAATGAACTAGATTCACGTAAATCAACACGAATAAATCTCAAACACATAAAACAGATGGAAAGACTAAAAAGTCTGTGCATTAGCACTCATGCAATTTAGCAAAAAGACCGCCAGCTCCTCCTGAAACACAGTCCTGGGATCCTCTGTTCTCTTTTTTTACACTAAGACCTGAGGGGCTGATCTGGGGTCGTCTCAGTTCGAGCGCGGCTGCCCACAGCAGAGGGGTGGGAGGGGTGTTGGAGGTGTGCCGAAGGAGGGCAGCAGAGCCATGGCTGGTGGCCTGGCCCTGAGGATGCAACCTGCAAAGTCTGCAAAAGCAGGACGTGGGACACAAATGCCACGAGCTCCTGGGGCCATTTAGTGAATAGCAACCAAGAGCCCTCTGGAACTAACTGGTGCACCTCTGATGACCATCAGCCATTTGAGAAAGATCAGATTTATGCCCAGTGTCCTGTGCTACAGAAGGCATGAGACATGTGCTGCACCTTAGGAAATCCCACCCAAAACAGCTAAAATATGCAGGGTGTGGGGTTACTGACTTAGACGCCAGTTATCCGAATGTTCACACGCAGGAACAGCTCCTGTCCTGACATCATCTGATGAATGAGCTGATGTAGACGTGATGTAACCCATTCACGTCTTAAGTGATAGGAGGATTTGAGGCCCAGCCAGCTCATCTCAATTGTGACATCTGCAGGAAGGCTTGGGTGATGGAGTTTGCTGAGTGATAAGTCTCCTTTCAGGGCTCCGGCCCACCTGTTTGTTTCTATGATGTGATGTTTCCATGATGAAACCAGATCTTTGCAGGGCAACGTCTTGGGGCCCCAGAGTTCACAAAGGCCTCAGCCCTAGAGAAGCCACTGCCTTTGGATTAAAACCATACCTGGAGGAAATAGCCCTGTGAATGTCAGAGCTGAACTGTCCATCCTCTATATTCTCCCTGGAGTAAATCAGTACAACTACCAATTTCGAGAACTAGCTAAGTTTCTCAAGAACTGGCTAAGTTTTTTAAAGAGAAGAAAAATATGGCTTCATTTCCAGTTCAAAGACAGCTTCAGATGAAGAGTTCTGAGTCATCCAGATGAATAGCTCACTCATTTAGCCATCCACTCATCCATCCATCATTCATCATCCATCCATCCATGCATCATATATCCATCCATCCAACCATCCATCCATTCACCTGTACATCCATCCATCTATTCATCTATCATTCATCCAACCATCTTCCATCCATCACCCACCATCCATCCACCCATCTACCCATCCATCCACCATCCATCCACCCATCCCTCCACCCACCCACCCACACATCCATCCTTCATCCATCTATCCATCTAACCATCCATCCATTCATCCATCTATCATCTATCCACCTATCCAGCTATTATCCATCCATCCATTCATCCTCCATCGGTCACCCATCATTCATCCATCCATCCATCCATCCAACCATCCATCATCCACCTAGCCATCCATCCATCATTGATTATCCATCCATCATCCATCCACTCATTCATCCATCATTCATCATCCATCCATCCATCTATCATCCACTGACCCAGTCATCCACTCACCCACCCACCCACCCATCCATCTTCCACCCACGCACGCCCCACCATCCCTCCATCCAACCATCCATCCATTCATCCATCTATCATCCATCCATCTATCCAACTATTATCCATCCATCCATACCCATCATTCATCCATCTATCCATCCATCCATCTTCTATCATCCACCCATCCATCTATCTATCATTCATCATCCATCCATCCATCCATCCACCCATCCATCCATCCACCCGTCCACCCATCATTCACCCATCCATCTATCTTCCGTCCATCCATCATCCACCCACCCATCCATCTATTTTCCATCCATGCATCATCCATCCAACACAAATTAATGCAGATCATATTCTGAGCATACACTGTGCCAGACACTTGAGATGCAAAGACGTATGAGACAAATAGGGTTCCTATACTCACAGAACATAAATTCTAGTGCATGTTTCACTGGGAGTTCTTCAGGATCATCCACACCATTTTCCCATCTCAGACCTGAGGAAACTGAGGCTACGAGGAGTCAACGACTATTTCAAAGTTACCAGGGAGTTAATGGCAAGGCCAGGCCTCCCAACAACGTGTCATCATTCTTGCCACAACACCAGCCATTCTCAGAGTAAGCTCCATGTAGGACCAAATTAAGATTCATAAAAGTCTTTGAAATAAAGCTTATAGACTTCCCAATATCCCCTAAGCACACTACCACATGTAATTCAAAATTCATAAGTATTAAGTTTCAAAATTAGTGCAAGGAAGTCAAAGTTCTGATTTTCCCGTTGATGCTAAGATGCCTTTTTATTTGAAACATCAAGTTGTTTCTGCAAATGTTTCCTGGTGCCTCCACTTTGCTGAGGCCCAAAAGAGCACTAAGTGTGCCTGCAGGGCCACTCAGCATGGCCACTTGATACCCAGGAGGTCTGCAAAGGGCCTCAGAGCCTCTGCTGGGGGGAAGGCCCTGGCCTGTGGGCTCTGGGCAGCTCTTTTACATACAGAATCTGTGAACTATTTCACCTGACAGGAGAGTTCCACGGCTCTACACTTAGCGATAAAGTAAATAAAAAGCAGTTTACGTTTTCCCTTAGTTAGTACACAGACAAATACGTCATAAACCTAGATGACGACTCTAAGAGGGAGGCAAAATCAGAAAAAGGTACAGGAAGAGATTCAGGTGAGGTACTCCAGGCCCCAGTGCTGGGCTAAGGACACGCAGTGAAGCTCACCAGCCTGCCTCCCGCTCGCCTGCATGCCCTCCTCTGGTCCTCTTGGCAGTGCGTCCGCCCTCGGGAGAGCCCCTAGTGGTGGAGGAGCAGCTCGCTGCCACATCCGGCCTCAGACAACACTGTGGTGGATCTGTGAGGTCCTGCAGATGCATGTGCCTTTGGCTTTAGTTGATGCTACCTGATGGGGACAGGCCAACCTGGGCTCTTTCACTGCGAATGGGCAGGGGAGGCACAGCTCTGGGGGGGTGTTCTCTTTTGTGCACATGGTGCCCTTGGCTACATACAGACATCACTGGACACAAGGTGCCCTCAGAAAGAGGCTGAGTTTCCCAGATCCTCCAAAGTGACCTCTGAGTTGGGCGCCAATTCCCCTCTCATCTTACCTGGTAAGACCCAGATGCTTAGAGCAGTGGTTCTCAAAGTGCCGCCCCAAGGCCTGCCTCAGCCTGGAACCCTAGGTGTGGAACCCTGTGTGTTAACTCGCCCTCCAGAGCTGCTGATGCAGGCTGCTGCATGAGAACCACCAGCTAGAGGATCAGGGCTGTTTTGCTTGTGGGAAAGGGCAGGGACGACCTTGGAGAGCCAGGAAGCTCCCTTTCCGTTAGGCTGGAGCAGCTCCACCCATCAGTGCCGTGCTGTGGGAAGGCACACGGTGCATCTGCAGGAGGCGCTGGCCCCTGTCTGCAAGCCACCCAGGTCCCTCCAGGAGCAGCTCTGCTTCACTGGCATGACGACTTCACCCTCTTCCTCTCATTTTTATTAACACTAAGTCCTCAAGCTACACTATTATGTTATTGGAATTTTTTTCTATAAAACTAGCACGTCATAGAGTTAAAGTACCCCTAAAACACACACCTGCACACATACATGCACACACACTCTCTCTTGCACACACCCATGTGCACTCAGTTCCAGCGTGCAAGGACGGATCCACGCAATGTCCATCATCATATCATTTTGTCACCCCAGCGATGCCCTGCTGAGTCTCAACTATTCGAGCCTCTTGCTGCGTCCAGGTGGAACAAAGGGATAAGATGTGCTCCTCCCCCAGGCCGACTGTCCAGTTGGGGACAGGACAGTTACACTCAGCAAACAACGTCTATCAGATCCGGATCCTGCCCAGCACACCCTGCAGTTAGTTAGGAGCAGGTGACTGCAGCTGCACCCAGCCGTTCCGGGCCCTCGGCTTCTGGCTGGACGGGAGGAAGGAGGTCGACATTCTGGCACCCGATGAGCCCCCTGCGAGAGCCACCATGCTGCCAGGCCTCGACCAGCTCGGTGAGTTCTGGTTTTCACATGAGGCTCTTGTGCCACTTCTGTTTTCCGGGACACAGGTTTTCAGGCTGGTGCAAAACCTGAGCTTAATCTCAGATGAAGCCAAAGAACCACTGAGAGGCAGAATGCAAACTGGCCACAGTGACGCCTCTCTCACCTGGGCCTCTTCCCCTCGGCTCCTGAAACTTAAATTCTTACGTTGGAGTCACACCAGAACTCTCACCTCCTCCTCTTGGCCTGGCCTCACTCACCCCAAAATCCTGGTTTCTTGTGCCTATTGGAGACCGGAGGCTCTGACCAGTCTCTCCTTCATCCACCAGATATCAAATCAGCCCCCGAGCCCTGCAGGCGTTCCTCGGTGATGCAACTCAGGGTCACCTCTCTGCCCCCGATCACCCCTGCCCCCCCGCAGCTTCCTGTCTGTCCCCGTTCACCATCACCCGGCCTCCTGCTGCTGCCAGGGATCTGCCCTGTTCACTGTGTCCGCAAGGCCCAACTCCAGGCATGGTTCCCAAGGAAGAACCACATGAAATTGCCAGTGTTTGACCATTTTGACCTAAAAAACAGAAATTCCATGTTTCCACCTAATAGCAAGTGTCGAGCAAACACTTGTTGGGCAAATTAATAAGCACCAGGAAAGAAACACAGACCAACCACCCTGACATGTCAGGGGCTTGCACTGGACAGGAAAATGCTCTACTATGTTTCTCTTTTCACCTTGGAAACCCCAAGGCCTGATCCAGCATGTATTAAAGACGAGAGCGTACCACCCGGGGCTTCTGCACGCTCTGTCTAGTTATGGGGACTGGAGAAGACAAAGCCCCGCAGGGAGTCTTTCCCATGTGCAAAGGCCCTGGTTTAGGCAACAGGGGAGAGCTCAGCTCTCCAGGTAACACTGAGAGAGGAATCATCCGGTGCCTGCGAGAGGAGAGAAGGAACGAGGAGGGAGGGCAGGGGGCTGCAGAGAAGGGCTGGGAGGTGGGACAGCTGGGAAGGAGGACGGCATGGGCCAGAGGTCAGTCAAGGGGGTTTCCTGTTCGCTCTGAGTTGTTCCCCAAACTTCGGTAAAACTCCAGAGTCCTCAGCAGCCTGTGTCCAGTTCTGGGGGTGCTGGGGGAGGGATGACGGGGAGACTGAGGCAGTCCACACCTCACAAACCCGTCACTCACCTTCAGACCACGTCCTCCCATCTGACCAGCCATCAGGTCAGCAAGGCTGCCCCTGCAGTGTCCCCTCTCTCCCGCTCTCTGTCCCTCTCCCCTACCCTGGTTCCAGCCCTCACCATCTCCTGCGGAAGGTACTGGAAGGGACCAGAGCCAGTCTGGTGGCTTCCTCTGTTTCCTCTCTCTGCCTTCTGGAGGCTTCCCTACAGGTTTAAGAGACCTGGCAGTGGGTCTGGATAGTGCTCTCCAGGGAGTCCCTGGGAGCCCCTAGTCCCTCAAACAAGAGGAAACTGGAAGTCTGCAGGCCTTCCATGGGCACTGAGGGCGCTGTTGAGGGCTTTCTTCCCATTGGCTTCAGGTACTTACAGCAGAAGATGGGAAAACAAACGTCAGCAATTTCTGATAACCCTGCTCAAGGTCGTACACCATCTTTCTCATGTGGTGGCGATAGGGAATTTCAATTCAGATGCGATATTAGGGAATAAGTCATTGCTAACTCCTTCCACCCACAGTCTTATTGCACAGTCTCAGGAGCCCCACTTCTGGAATGCAGAGTTGCTCCAAAGACAGATCTTTCCCGAGATTTCCAGTTTGTCTGTTTCTCCATCTCTTCTTCACGTTTTTTTCCCCAACTCTATGCTTTAAATCCTGCTAAATTCCTGCCCACTTGTGGTAGATCGCCACCCTGATTCCAGGATCCCATTAACTCTGGATAAGAGAATGTAAGTATGACCCCTAGTGGTGACAGCGGACGGCAGCGACCTCGGCTGTCCCAGGGGGTCCAGGGAGGCCCATCCACCTGGCTCTCCCGGGAAGGAGGGGCAGGAATGCCCCCCCAGGTCTCCTGGTGGGGGTCTGGCTGGCTTGGTGGCCATGACCACGCCCGCGGCAAACTGAAGCAAGTTCTTCTGGCTGTTTCTCTGTTTGGGAAACACCTGCTAAATCTCCTTTCGACAATGGTCAGAATTTATGATCCTGATTCGTGAACATTAACCTCCACTTCCATCCCGCACTTCTCCTGCCTTCCATGTCCTTCCTCACAGCGATACCTCGATGAAGTGGGCTGCATGAAAGAAGCCAGAGTAACTTCATTAGAAAGTCCTTTTTTGGTCTCTACCGTTGTGAGAAAACACTTGCTCATTATGCTGAGTCTTCTCTCTGCCATCATTTCCAAGGTGCCCTGAATGGGATCGAGGCCGAGGATGAGAAGCAGTGCTGTCTCGGAGTAGGATTCCGGAAACTAATTCTCAGCATCGAGGAGACTGGATTAACCACGAGTGTCCTGGGACAGACTCCTCACCAGGAGTGGCTT
The DNA here is from genome assembly GCF_057802395.1 of Ceratotherium simum simum. NCBI lineage: Eukaryota > Metazoa > Chordata > Mammalia > Perissodactyla > Rhinocerotidae > Ceratotherium > Ceratotherium simum. The sequence continues at coordinate 109,759,902 of NC_141900.1, forward strand.
TGCGGGTGTGTCTAAATCCTATCTTTTAGGATTTAGATAGGATCCTAAAATCTAAAAAAACTCTGTTTTGCTGTGGCAAATTATCCCTTTCCTTGAAAAAACAGAGTTGATACTAACACCACCACAAATAATCCCCGTTATTTACAAATTCCCTTCGCTGGACCACAGTCACTGGAGGTCTCACTCCACACATGGCCATGAGGCCCCCAATCCTCCCCATCCCTCGTCCTTCTGCTCCTCCCTGTCCTGGGTCCCTGGGCCTCTTCCTCCGGACAAGCTGCTCCATGAAGCTCTGCACTGTCCCCAGGAGCAGGGCCACAGGCAGAAAGAGAGTTCTCAGCAGAAATACGGAAACCTGTGCCCGTTAGCACCTCCTGTTAGCAAGTGTTCACTTCCAGGAAGATAAACCTGGAAGTCACAGGCAGCTGTTGTTCACCAGTGTCTTCTCTCCTAACTCAACAACGAGGACAGTCCCCCAAGTTCACACAGCAGTGGGAACCCAACTTTGACCAAGAACAGTATGAGATACAACACGAATTCCTGCTGAATCCCGACCCCTAAAACTGCCATTGTCCATTTGTGGAGAAGCAAAGGACAGTCTCACAACGTCTCCAGGGTAGGCGGTGGGAAGAAAAGTGGTTTTAGCAGGTGTGAGGGTTAACTTTATGTGTCAACTTGACTGGGCCACGGGATGCCCAGATGGCTGGTCAAACATTATTTCTGGGTGATTCTGGCAGAGATCAGCATTGAACTGGTAGACCTGGTAAGGAAGACCACCCTCCCCACTGTGGGTGGGCACCATCCAATCCATGGAGGGTCTGAATAGAACAGCAAGGAGGAGGGAGGGAGCCTGCCCTCCGCCTGACCTGGGGTCCTCCCGCGGCCCTGGTCATCGGTGCTCGCGGTTCTGGGGGCTCAGACTCGGGTGGGACTTACACCGCTGGCTCCCCCGGTTCTCAGGTCTTCGAGTTTGGACTGAGTTACACCCCTGGCTTCCCTGGGCCTCCAGCTTGCAGATGGCAGATGGCGGGACTTCTCAGCCTCCTCCTAACAGTTCTCTTTCTGCACATTTCTCTCTACCGTCCTGGTTCTGTTTCTCCCGGGAACCCTGACTAAGACAGAAGGATTGTGGGTATTGGCACAGCACTGAAGGCTGGAGACAGGAAGTTAGCTCACTTCTCACCTGCACTGACGGCCAGAGTCACACTGGGAGGGAAGCAGAGGTGGCTGTCCCCTAATGTGAGGAGAGGCTGGGGGTGGAGGGACGGGGCTGGGGGAGCCCTCAGGCACACGTAACACTTTTTCCCACGTTCTGAGTTCCAGGGCAGAGGAACTTCTCAGGAGAAAAGTCGGGCCAGCATACCTCGTGAGGGGCGGTGTCTGCACAAGTGTGTGTGGGGCCCTCCAGGGGCCCCAGAGGAGGACAGTGGCTGGCAGGGACACCCACCAAACCTGACTTCTGGGAGGAATGTTTCCTCCTGAGAAAGACTCCTACTCCTTACCCATAAAGGGAGAGATATCTAACGCCACACTGTCCAGGGTGAAGCCCCAGCTGTACCCGAGTGGACCAGGGTGGCAAGCACACTTCCTCTTCTCCTCTCAGGACTCCCCGCCCCTCACGGCATGCTGAGGAGTGAAATGTCTCTGGACCCAGCATCAACGGTGCAGAAAGTGGGGCAGCAGGGGAAACAGGCCACGGCTCTTGTAGGCCCTCGAGCCAGGCCTTAGGGACACACACTGCACAGTAGGCAGCGTGTGGAAAGAAAGCCTTTCTAAATCCTTCCCAGCTTCTCTTTCCTTCAGTCTTCCCGCCCCATCCCAGAAGGAGGTTGGAGAGGAGGTTTCTACCCAGAAACCACATTGTCCACGTGCTTGTCCAAAAATCAGACTGTGCCATAATTAGCTCCATTGAGTCGGGGGGTAAAAGAGAGTGGAAAATAAACATCAGGGTCATAATTTAAAATGAAAGTTAATATAAATAGTCTGCTCTCTGACATAATTAATAGTGATCTAAAGGAAATCCTGTTTATGCAAGCAGCAAACATTTTTGATATACAACGAGGTCATGTCACAGCGTTCTGTCACCAGCATGCTAAAAGGCCCGTATCTGGTTCTTTGCCGAAACAACAGATCCTCTTCTTGCCCTCTAGGAATTTATGTGTAAGCCAGAAAAGGTTCTGCTCCACTCAGTGGCTTGTGGTCTAAGCACGGGGGTTTCTCAGTGGCCTGGAATGCTCATGAACGGTGAAGACAGGGCACCTTGATGGGCCAGAAGCATCAGTGGGATCAGCCTGCTCCCGAGCTTACTAGTGAATGGCTGTTTAATTCAATGTTTTCATATGCCTGTTGATGTGCACAGTACAGCCTTCAAAAAAATCGCAGGAACACACGTGCGCGCGCACGCACACTGCACCAAACACACACACACACAGCAACATCCTGCAGTCACCATCCTTTCTTTTTAAAATCATACATATTTCATTAAGCTTCATGCAGAGCGTCTTCTGATTTATGGTAATTGTCAACAAAAGCAAAAGCACAGACAATTTTAACCCTGCAGCAGCTAGGAGTTAACTGGCATGAAATTATGTTGTTTTTTTCTTAAGAAAGGCAGGGAGGACCCAGAACACTTCGTCGCAGTAAACGCTCAGGACAGAGCTGAGCGAGATGTCAGCCTCCAAGGTGTGCGGCGGCTGTTGTCTGGAGCGGCATATGCCCGGACAACCTCTGATCCGTGGACACCCCCACCCTGGGGGCCCCGGCGCACAGGGCCTGCAGGGCTCCAATGACACTAATTTCCATATCAAACCCAATTTCGATGAAACATCTTGGTTAAAAAAAAAAAGCCAGGGCATCAATAGCCCCTTGATTAGATTTCCATCTCCTGAGCAGACAAATATGAATATTTATTACCATGAATGCAGACTCTCCTCTTTCCATCGCTCTGATCTGGAATATTATCCACTGCTAATTTTCATGAAAATTTGGGCAACATAATGTTTTCACATAAACTGACAGTTCTTGAGATAATCCCGTTATTGTCTGGTTGAAAATGACAGCTTCCGCTTATTCATGTGTTAACGAGGGATTAAATATTGTTTTTCATCCCCATAATCTAAGATGGACTGGAAATTAAAAATTGAACATTGGATATTAGCAGGGCTTTGAGGACCAGAATTTGTTTGCATTCACTTAGAGAAGATCTGTAAATTAGCAGTTTAACAATCAGTCCCTTTTATGTTGTTGTCAAAGGCAGCATCATGAAACATCACTGACATTTCTAAAATAAATTCATTAGTCTACCTGCTGTACATCAGAATGAAAAGGCTTCCACCAGTAAATAAACCACAAAGAAGCAGACAACTCTTTGCCAAAGAAATAAAATTTCAACACAATTTATACTGTTTCAAAGTCAAGAATTTTTCAGGGACCCCCCTGATAGAGGGGCATGTCCACGTGGTGCACCGGTCGTCACGTCCCATTGAAGGAAGGAGGATTAGACACACCTTCCCTGCAAACCACCCAAGGTGACCCGGCCAGTGGCGAACGCAGCCAGTCCTCCCCCCTGGTCCTGAGGATGGCAGGGTCTTTCCCCTGGGCACCGTCAATGTGACATCTTGTTTGTTTGCACCTTGGGGTAATTTTTACTTTATTGCTATGGTTGGGTGTCCCAGATCAGACCATGGATTTGATGGGTTTTTGGACAAAACTATCCCCTATGCTTCTAAAAATAACTCTGTTTTATTTATTTATTTTTTATCTCCCTGATTGGCTTGGTAGAATTTTTTACTTTTCCATTTATTGTTTGACATGATGTAGGAGCATAGCACAAATATGTTTCTTAGAGGCTAGCCTGTCCAAATACTATCTTTTGGAACTAATGTATAAAAGGAATCCTAAGTTATGAGACACTAACAGGACAGATTTGATTCTGGGTCAGTGTTATGGGCTGAGTTGTGTCCCTCCCCAGTACACACGTTCAAGTCCTAACTCCCAGGACCACAGATGCGACTGTATTTGGAGACAGGGCCTTTAAAGAGATAATTAAGGTAAAATGAGGTCGTATGGGTGGGCCCTGATCCAATACAACTGGCGTCCTTATAAGAAGAGGAGATGAGGACACAGATATTCACAGAGGGACTATCATGTGAGGACACAGGGAGACGACCACTGTCTACACAACAAGGAGAGAGGCCTCAGAAGGAACCAGCGGTGCCACACCCTGACGTTGGACTTCCAGCCTCCAGGACTGTGAGAAAATACACGTCTGTCATTTGAGGCCCCCGTCTGTGCTCCTGGTTGAGGCAGTTCTAGGATACGAATATGGCTGGCAGGGAAACAACCCCTTAGATTTATGTCAGGGGTCAAGTCAATCCTTTTCTGTGACTGCAGGGTGTGTCACTACCACATAACAGAGGAAAGAATTTGATATTTTTAGTGTAGTGTTAAGTCCAAGTGCTTGTCAAGGGAAGAAAGTTACTTCTGAAGAATTTTCTTTTTGCTTTATGCTCTCATTAAAAAAAAATGGAGCTGTAATTCAATAAAAGAGTTTGTACTCACAGAAGCCCAATTAGCCTTTTAACTAGGTCCTCTGTTTAACAGAAACAAAGGTGAAGTTTTGTGGGTGCCAACTGATGATGAGCTGCCGGGACCCCAGTCTCTGGTGCCCCTCCACCCTCCCTCCCTCGGGTGGCGTGATGCCAGCACCCCAGGCAAAGGGGTCTGACAGTACCTCACTGCTCTGAGGATCCCCTGGCAGCTGGTTATGAAACGCTGTGCAAACGTGAGGTGCAGTCTAGACGCTGGAATGACAGACCCCCGGGCTGGGGCTCAGGCCCGTGTTCAGCTTCCAGGGAGGGGGGCGGGTCCCGTGGGCACGGCAGGGAGCCCCCCACCTCCTCCCTCCCCGGGTGCAAAGCTCAAGTGATTTGACCACAGTTAGTGCACAGCATGTTCCAAGTCTAGAACTCTCCGGACTGTGTGGTGCCCTGAGTGGAGGGGCCCTGCGGGGGGTCAGGAAGAAAGCATGCCTGGCTGGCAACGTGGATGCACCTGCATGATCCTGAAACCAAACCCAGTTCTACCACCGACCCCACACGGCACTTCCAGGGCTGAGTCATCGCTGGTCCAGGCCCCTAGCAGGCTTACTCAGAAGTTGGAAAGTTAGGGTTTGCACTTGTATCTCATGAACTTTGAGGGTAAAAATTATATATGTGCACTTAACCTACCATTTAGTTTTACAATATTTCATCTGCATGGGGTACACCAGGCATTGATGTGCCTTAAAGATGCAACTAAGGAGATTTCACCTTTCAAGAATCTTGATGAGAAAAAATAACATAGTTTGACAATACAACGAGAATTAGCTGGTTTGATAAAAAAAAATTAGATTACTTTTCATGTTTACTTGAAAATATGAAATTACCAGAAAGGTCTACTAGTGAAATATTTCCATATTTTTTTCACCCCATAAAGTTTCACAGGACAGGTGTAATCAGTGATAATCCCAGCCCCAGGTACTGACAGTGTCAGCCTGATCCACCGCCAGAGTTCACTCCTGTCAGCACCACGCAGACGGGCGGGTCTGGGGAGCGTGCTTGCGTGCGTGTGCATGTGCTTGTGTGTGTGCGTTTGTACGTGTTCATTCGTGCGTGCGTGTGTGGTCGGAGGATGAGGTGGGAGAGGAGATCCAAGCTGGACTGAGATCCATTCAATCAAACTTGGTTATTAGTGGGGAAACCAATTTGGCAGGAAAGCTAACTCTGTGTGATCAGGTAAGCAAGGGATCGTATCCCCACAAGAAGAAAAATTCAGTTATAGGTCGGTTCATAATCGATCCTGGGGCTTCTAGTCAAAAGGATAAATGAAATCTGTGATTTCAGTGTGTTGTGGGTCAAATTGTGTCCCCCCAAAACCATGTGTGCAAATTCTACCCTCAGTCCCTGTGAGTGAGGCCTTATTTGGAAATAGGGTCTTTGCAGATGTGGTCAAGTTAGGACGAGATTATTTTAAATTTAGCATTTGATTAAATTTTGTGTTATATTGATTACTAATTATTTTATATGGGTGAAAAGATCCTTTATTTAAAAATGGATTAAACACAGGAGAGTTACTGAAATCAGTTTTCCTGAAGATGCATCCTGGGATGTTAACAGCTAAGGAAAGAAGGGGGCCAGACTGCCTTTGGGGCCTGATGACATTACAGAGGAGGGGCCTCTGTTACTTTTGTAACAAGAGATAAAGTGGGCACAATGGGAGAGAGGAACCCTTTCACAGAGAATCTACTTTTCACGGAGGTTCTAAGCACTGGGAAGGCATCTGAAGGACCCATGAGGAAGACAGCACAGAGACGAGCATGCCAACGAGGGGCTCCACCGTGCCGCCCAGGTCCACATTCCATTCATTGCAACGAGTGCTGATTGGGTTTCTACCGTACGTCGGGCATTGTGCCGAGTGCCGGAGACACCAGGATGATTAAGACACGAGTGGATTTTACTCTTGAGCTCACGGGTTCAAAGGGAGGCAGACATGAAATCCCATAACTCGAGTAGGCATTGATGAATGTTACAGAAGAGACGGGCAAAATGGAGCACAGGGACTGGCGGTCTTCTCTACAGGTAGAGCCTCGGGGGAAGGGCCCCCTTCTCAGCCATGAGGATAAAGGGGCTTCCGTTCAGTTCAGAACAGCCCCTGCCACCCCTCCAGAATTTAGGATGGAGAAGGATCAGGGAGGGATAGCATTACCAGCTTGTTACGGGCTGAATGGTGTATCCTCAAAACTGATATGTTGGAGTCCTAACCCCCTGGACCTCAGAATCTGACCTTATTTGGAGATGGGGTCTTTACAGAGGTGACCAGTTACAATGGAGGCACACAGGTGGGTCCTCATTCCACAGGAGTGGTGTCCTATGAAAACCGGGAATTTGGACACAGACATGGACACGCAGGGAGAACAACATGTGGAGATGAGATGGCTCTCGACAGGAGGAGACAGGCCTGGCACGGATCCTCCCTCAGCCCCGGAGGAGCCAACCCTGCCCACACCTCGACCTCGGACTTCAGGTCCCCAGAACCGAGAGACAGTACTTTCTGTTGTTTGAGCCACCAGTGTGTGTTACTTTTTTGTTACTGCAGCCCCAGCGAGAACACATAGCAATTTGTCCGTCCCCTACGGGGTTCCCAGGCAGGAGCGGGAGGACTTGGGCCAGCAGCTGGCTAGGGGATCTCCAGGCAGACACTGCTCTGTGGGAGAGCCAAAGCCCACTCTGAAGCCAGTTCCACAAGTGGATGCATTTCCAAGTCACAGGAGCCATTAAGCTCCTCTCACTCAGAAGCAGAACTCCAGGCCTCTCAGACTCCAAAGCCGGTCCAGCGCCATTTGGGTATAAGACAGGCTCCGGAGCGCGGCTGCCCGGAGGGGAAACCTGACCGCTGTTTCCATCACTTGACTTCTCTGTGCCTCAGTTTCCTCATCTGTGAAGTGCGTCTACCTCACACGACCAAGGAGATGATGCACACAGATCCCAGCCGGGAGAGACAGGAAATAACCACTGGCCGCCACTGCTGTTTCATAAGGAATCTGGAGGAGGTGGGGGCTGCGTATCTTCCCTCTAATTGTCTTCACTCTTTTTCTAGCAATTCCAAGTCTTATGGGTTAAGCATTGAAAAGGGGTTTCTGGAATACTACATTCTGAGGGCTGTTAGGAGTATCTCTAGATTCAGGATTTTTTTTAATGAGAATTAACTTCTGATACCACACCAACCCAGCTCTGTGGAGGAAGCTACAGGAAAGACATACTGTATTTAGATGGTCCCTCCATCTCTTATGGGGACACCATCAAGTCCCAGCCCAGACAGCAGCCATGCCCCTGCAAGGGAAACATGTGTTACACATATTGCTATGAAAATGCAGCTGAAAATGTTAGAAGAGGACGGCGGGGAGGGGAGGGGAGACGCGGGAACCGCTGCCACAGGCAGGCGCTGCTTATTTCATTTTATGTGACTATTTACTCTGATATTGAATAAAAATTAAATTTGTCACTATAGCAACTGCCACATCACAGGGCACCTCTCCTGCCTTTAACTCACAGAAAAGTATCGAAAAGACATTTGTGGGCCCACGTGACACGTGCTTTAAATAGCATTTCAGAAGAAAAAGATGTTTCACAATAAACGCATATTTGTCGATATGTCAAGTGCAGTTAATTATATCAAACATATTTTTGTGTGATTTTCTTCACTTTTGAGAAATAAGCAAACAGTATGAAGAGCATCTGTTAGGGCCGAGTGTGGGGGAAGCTGTGTGAAGCTCAACGGTGGCCTGTCCCGCAAAAGTCACAAGCATGTGACAGAAAAGCAAAGCCCAGACAGGGCTGCTCAGCTGACCTCTGACCCCCATCACCATGGGCTGAGAGAGGGGAGTCCTCAGATGGGCTGAATTTACAACAATCTTAGATAGGCTGCTGCAAATATTTTAATGTAATTTCATGCAGATTTCCCTTTTCAAACACAAATTAGCAATATTTATAAGTAAAAAGGCTTTTCTTAGGACCGATGTTCTTTTTGCATTTAGGAGAAAAAAATTCAGTTTTCTCTGTTAAGAAATGCAGGTTAGAATAAAAGAAGGTGACTGTGCACAAAACGAGAGTGACGGGGAGCCCAGAACTCTCCTGAAGTGACAGAGAAGAGGGCCCCACGCTAGCCGGGAGCCCTGGGCTCCCTCACTCCCCCATGGCCCCAGCAGAGGTCCAGTCACGGCTCCGGAACCTGCTGAGGGCTCCTGGATCACTGAATGGGCTCTGGGGGCGGAGACGCCACAAATTCCCCGGAACATACGCCACTTTGGGGAGTTTGTGTTTCTGGAGGGGTTCCATGGTTTTCCCGGGATGTCAGAGGCTCTGTGACTGCTGTGTCTGCCTTCCACCCTCCGGTCGCAGCCAGCCCAAGGCTGGGCAAGAGAGGAGCCATGGGGTGAGACAGAGGGGCTATGGCACGTCCCGCTGAGGCAGCCGAAGCCTCGTTTATCTGCAGGTCACCAGGCACTTGCAACACATCACCAGCATCTCAGACTCAGTTTATAGTCTCTTCACCCAGGACACCCTGTCAACTGTTACATTTCCATCTTTCCTTATTCGTTATACTTACCCTCAAATACCATCTTTTCCTTCAAATACTCTTGAATCCACTGCATTCTCTCTTTTCTGACAACACCCATTCACTAAGCTCCACCTCCACTGCATTAGGACTACCGTCAGAAACACCTGACCCCTCTCCACTGCCCACTGCTCAGGACAGCCTTTCCTGGCCTTCGTCACCCACCCGCCTCAGGGCTCCTTCTCGTGAATTCCCACATATGTGCCTGATCTAAACGCCAGGGACATTTTTAATTACTTATTATGTCCTACGTGCGTGACACAGTGCCATACAAGATCTTCATAAACGTCGATGACTTAAGTTCTTGTTAACATTCTCTACAGTAACCTGTGAAGCCAACAGGTGATAAGGAGCCAGCTCAGCCACCCCGAGCTCCGGGCATTCACTTACGGGGGTGTTTCCGCTTCCGTCCTCACTCATTTGTAAATGTGAATATGGATTCATTTACTCTGGTTGCATGTTTTTTCTTTATTAAAATTGTAAAAAGCGGTATTAAAGATAAAATAACAAAGAACTATACACATCTTGCACCGATACCCACCACCACCCACCACCAACGCAACATCACACAATGATTCACATTAATTCTCGGGGGGAGGAGCACAATCAGAGATTCATAGACTTTTAAGAGACTTTTGGGATCGACATAGTCTTAGCCACAGAATCCTTTCTTAGAACAAAATCTTACTCAGGAGCCAATAAGTGACAGAGGCAGCCGAAGCGCAGACCTAGTTAAAGCAGAGAGTGGATGGTGCACAGCGCCGGGGTTCATGCCCTACCTGCCCCACTCAAGCAAAACACTCACCCCCAGGGCTCCTTGAGGAAGGAGTTGACCTCACACCACACTAGCCATGGGGCTCAGGACACGCTACCCCAAAATATGGTGCCTCAGCACATGGACTATTTCCAGCTGAAGGAGTCTGAGAAAGAGCCAGAAGCAGAAAGATCACGCTGATCTCCCCCTTCTCCCCGGAAGCAGGCCGTGGACGCTCGTGTGAGAGGTGCCCTCCCCGTACCCAGGGGAAAGGAGTCTCCTCATCTCAGAAGAGAAGAACCCAGCAAGCAGGCCTTGCTGCCTCCCCCGCTCCTGCACTCCCCTCACACTCTGTCCTGTCACACTCCTCCATGGCTGCCCACCCTTCCTCAAGTCCAGCCTAAAACACTCTGGTCTAACCGTTTCTTTGGTCTTTATTTCTTATGCTCCTGTGTCACGTAAAACTTACATTAAATAAATTTGTGTGCTTTTTTTCCTGTTAATCTGTCCTTGTTGGTTTCATTTTCAGACCCAGGCAGGGACCCCAAAAGGGTCGAGGAAAACTTTCTCCTCCCTACACTAGATAGAAAGAAAGATTCCCTTTTTCGGAATCTGAACAGATGGCCATCTCTCTTCTGCCTGAATTTCCCTGTGACGGAGGGCTCATTACCACCCAGGGCAGCCGGAGGATGGCACTCAGTCTAACCAGGACATCCGCGGTGTGAAATGAGCTGCTCTGAGGTCCCCTGTATTCAAGTCTCTGAGCTGCTGGAGCAATGCGGAGACCCGCGGGTCAGCCACGCTTTCCGACTAAAATGCTGGCAGGTTAATCTTACAGCTGTAAGTTTATCACACGGTTAAGAAATTAGAAAGTAATCCCTTATTTCAGATACGCTTATGGAAGCTGTGCTCATGGATCTGCCCTCCTAGAAACAATCATCTACGCTATTTTTCTTCCAAATATTTGAGTTTTTCTTTGTAATATAATTTTCCTTTGGAAGAAACATGACTATTAATTTGAAAAAAATGCAAAAACTTTCAAGATATCAGAAATTAGATTTTGAAATACGTCAAAATACACCAATCTATTAGGAATGTGTATGTGTACTGTAATCTGTTCATTTCCTTTAAATTTTGTTTTGAGATATTTCCATTTGGCTTAAAAGGTTTTAATTCCACTATCTGTCATCACACATGTGAATCACAAGCACCAGGGAGAGATTCTGTAAATGCTGTTAGATTCTAGTAATCAAACTCTGCTTCACATTCCAGAATCAGGAATTAGCGAAGACATTCATCTCACATATATTTAAAAAAAAATCAGAATCATCAAAATCAGGCTTAATACTGCATAAGGCAATTAAAATTAGAAAAAGAGATATCGTTAGCTTTTTAAAAATATCTCAACTGTCCCCTTTTTCTCCCATTTTCAGTATCCAAAATCTGCTCCAAATAAACAAACGCCCCTTCCCTCTGTCGAGGACAGCTCCCAGCCCGGAGACTGCTCAGGCAGAAGTTAAACGGAACGTGGGATCCCGCCCGAGCCCATCGAGAATGACCTCAGTCAACTTCAAAGGTGAGAGAAATACTGCCTTTTGAAATGGAAAACTGCCACCTGGAAAAGGAGAGGAGATTGGAGAGCTGGTCTCCAAACACTTGGTGGACCGAGGAAACATCGGGGGGCTGCTACGAAGGCAGAGGCGGCTCATGGAGAACTCAGGCGGTGGGCGAGCTTCTTATGGCCAGGTTTTAATTAGTGGGTAAAGTAAATGGTCTGGGGGTTGGTCATTTTCTGCCCCTAGGGATGGTATGGTCAGGCTTCTGGCCACTTAGGGACCAGAGAGGAAGCAGATCAGACACTGTGATGGGAATAGAGAAGCCGGTGCCGTGGTGGTGGCTTTGCTTTGCTCTTGCCCTCCGCCCTCGCCTGGCCCACGGCCCACACCGGGTGTGAGTCAACCACCACGAGCCAGAGGTCTCAGCAGAAACTCCCTGCCCATACCTGACGAGGGCAGGCATCCAGAATGGGCAGAAGGCAGTTCCTTCAAGAACTTACATAGCCATCTTCACAAATAATCTAAGTGCAACTCAAATTTCTGTGAATCAGGTCAACCCAGTTCCTAGACAGCACTTCACCAACTGTAGTAACGCCACGTCCATTTACGAGACGGGGGAAACTTAGGGGCAGAAACAGGTCTGGTAGGGAAATTAAGAGTTCTGCTTTGCCCACTTTAAGTCTGAGACACCTCACTAGGTATCCAAGTAGAGAAATGCAGGAGGCTGGTGGCTCACCTGTCTGGAGCACAGCAAACGGGTCGGGGCTAGAGATATAAGTCCGGATTATCATCACAGAGATAACACAAAAAGCCAAGGCCTGGATGAGACCCTTGGGGACATAGTGCAGAGAGGAATGAGGAGAAGACCCGTCCTGGGGGCACTCAGAGATGTGGGCATCCAACAAAGAGGAGCTGCTACAAAGTCTGAGGGGGAGCCCCTAGCACAGTCAAGGCTTCAAATAGGAGTTCAGTCAGCAAACACTACCAGGAGGACAAGGAGTCAAAGTTCAGAACAGTGACCACTGGTTCTGGCAACTATGAGGTCACTGGTGATGCTGATAACAGATTTCAGTGAACTGTGGAGACCAAGTCCTAACTGGGGTGTAAGGAGAGAACAGGTGGTGAGATGTTGGATACAGGGAATGTAGACAAAGTTTGTGAAAAGTTTTGCTGTGAAGGGAAATGGAGAAATGGTGGAGGGTGAGAAGGACTAGGGTGTCAAGGGAGTTGTTTTATTTAACAAGATGGGAAACACTCGCCCATGTTTGTGTGCTGACAGTAAGAAACCAGTGAAGAAGGAGAACAGATGCTGAAGAGAGAGACTCCAAGAGCAGAAGGGGTGTCTTTCCCGGGTGAGCAGAGATGGATCCAAACACGGCAGGAGCAGGTACCTTTATCCACTGGAAGAGAAGAGGAGGCTCAAAATGTGCGCTCCACTGGTGGTTTAGAAGCAGGCAAGATGCAGTTCTTCTGCTCAATGAAAGATCACAGACTAAGGAGGTGGCTGCGTGTGTGCGTGTGTATGTGTGCACACACGTGTAGAGGTGGTTGCCTGTATGAGGAAAGAGGAGAATTGAAAAATAGGTATTTTGGAGTATGGGAGGGTGAACATTCTTAAAACGATTGTCTGGTAGTGTTGAGTCTTCCTTTGAGATCTGTGGTTATGAATTTCTAGTGAGATCAGTCAGCCTAGCAAGGAGGTGATAGCAAAGTCAGTAAGACACACTCCCTACTATCCAGAAACTACAGCCAGGGGGGAGGTAGACGAAAATAAATATTTGCATTAAAGCGTGGACATTCCTGACAGCACATAGTTGTGCTCAATATTTGTTGGTGGATGAATGAAAATGGGCAGTGATTTTGGAGGAGGTCTGAGGAGGTGAGGGCAAGAGTATTGGTGGAAGATTTGGTCTTGAATGAGAGGTGGGTGCAGACTGAATAGGCAACGGGCGTGGTCAGGGTAGGTCACGGAAGAAATGAAAGTGACACTTCAAGATGCCTAGGGCTCAAAGTCAAGTACAGTAAGAGCAGGGAAGTAGGATGGAGAGGAGGTGGAAGCCAGAGTGTAGATTGAGAGGGACAGCAGTTGTGAGGTATGTCTATGAGTGGATGTGATGTGAAGGACATTGAGCTGAAGAGACCAGAGATGGTTTGCCCACATGAGGCAGAAACCAGTGAAGGTGGTGGTAGGATTTTGTCTTGAGAGGAAAGATGGAACTTATCCCTCAGTGGGCCTCCAGCTTCCAGTGGAATGGAAGCTCCAGTCTGTTTTGTTCACTGCTGTCATTCCAGTCCTTAAACCAGCACCTGACACACAGTAGGCACTCAGTGAATATCCTTTGAATGAATGAACAGTACACTAAACTGAGCAGGGTGAGGGCCCTCTCAGCAATACACATAGAAATACTGAATAAAATACATCCACTTAAAACCACACAAAGCTAAGACAAAAGTAAAGGAAGAGGAATCTCCAGATTCCTGAATGAAGAGAGAAATCAAAACTCGGGTGTAAGTGGGAGCTGGTGCTACAGCTGCTCTTGGAAATTTGGCACTTTCATATAGATTCAAGGGCATTAGCCCTGGGGTTTGGGGTATGGGGTTGTGTATCCACGCAAGGATAGCACATACGGCCTTAGAGTTGCAGGAGTGGGAAGGCTAGAACTGAGACCCCACATTAAGCCTACAACCTTGGAGAGCTGCCTCATCTGAGAATGGAGACCAGGATCAAGTCACTTGCTACATGCGGAAGCAGAAGGAGGCTGAAACCAGACCTATACCACATACACAGATTTTACTGCCTTAATGGGGCAGAAACTTCAAGGTGGGAGATTAACATAGAAATGGATCCACTGAGACATCTAGGGTCCCAGTGGACATAAACAAAAACCATGCAGAAACTCTCACATAGAACCACACCTCTAGTATAATCCATCCCTACTGAAGGCAAGCTCACACACACACAACACAAACCCCTCATAAACCACACGAGAAAGTGAACCTCCATGAGGGAGAGTCAGCAAGTGTAATGAAAAGAAGTGGTAGAAACCCAATATTAGGAAATAGTAAAAGAGTATGAATAAGACTATAACTTAAGTAGGTTTAAAATCATTAAAAAGATAAAAGAAAGTATCAAAAACATAATGAACGTAAAAGTCAGTAGGAAAAAAGAACAGGTATATTTGAAGATGCAGTAAACAATTTTTTTCTAGAAGTGGAAACTACAGTAACTGAAATAAAAGTATCTAACATTTGAGTTTTATAGTAGATTAGATACAGAGAAAGAGAGAATTTGGAATGTAATGTGAGGAAACAGTCCATCACGTAGCACTGAGAGATAGAGGGGAGAGTATGAAAGAGTAGCCTGAGACACACGGTGTGGAGGAGGTCCAACACCTGTCTAATAGGAACACTACACAAGAACAACACGGACAGTCGCAATGGAAGTGAATATCTACAGAATGCCTACTGTGTCCAGGCATTTATGTCTATCATCTCAGCGAATCTTCACATAACCCAGTGAGGTGGGTACTGAGATTACCACCACTACACAATAGAGAAAACCGAGTCACATGGTGAGCATAGAAGGATCGGGGGAGAGGCAACATTCAAAGAAATAACGGATGATAATCTGAGCTGATGAAGGGCTCTAGGTTGAAGGAACTGTTAAAAAAGGAAACAACAGGCCCACGGTGGAGTCATTTACCCCCAGGAAACAAAGCAAGACTTAACTGCAGTTTCAGCCTCTCCCGGGAATGTGACCTGAAACTGGTCAGTTGGGAAATTCCTGATCAACACCAGTGAGGTCATCTGTCCAATTAGACCCCCACACCCTTCCTCCAAAGAAAGGTGGCCCTGCCCAAAACAATCCTTTCTTTTCCTTTGCTAATAACTTTCGTGTATCGCCCAGTTTCTGCATCTAAGTATCTTCCATTTTGTGCAAGTCCTCAGAGGCCTTTTTGTTTACTAGATGGGATGCTCCTTGAGTCATGAATTGCTGAATAATGCCAATTAGACCTTTAAATTTACTCGGTTGAAATTTTGTTCATTAACAGATTATATCAAGTCCTGCATAGAATAAAAACCCCCAATTCCCTGACAGATGAGGCAAATCACTGGAGGTCAGAGGTTGCCAGAGACGAGCATAGTGACCAAAGCAGGAGCTTTTCACTGAGAGCAGAGTTTGGCCGTGACGCTGGGGAGGAGGGAGGAGAATGAAGTCACAACTTCCTGACCTTCATGTTCTCCCGGGGTGGGGACGAGCAGCTTTCCTCAACAGGCCAGAGTGAAAGGCTTGCCTGTCAGGCCCAGGTTTTATTGACAACAGTGTTTGATCTTGTGAAGTTTAAGCAGCACGAACTGCCAGGTACTTATGAAAGCTGTGCTTGACGAGAGCGAGCCCGTCAGCGGGTCGACCATCACCACGTCCTGCCTCTCTTTCCTCAACAGAAGAGACCATGTTTCCATCAGGAAGATGACTGCTCAGTGCCAGGTGCCACGCCGGGCATGCCCACACCAACCCTGGGGTCTCCCTTATCACCCACGGTCGCCCTGCCTCTCCTCCCCTTCTCAGGGCAGCACCTGCTTCGCTTCCACGGAACACACTTCCCAACCCACCACAGCCACTTCCCATGTGGCTGAAATATCCCCTAGTGAGGGAGAGGATTCGCAGCACCTGAGTTTTCTCTGGTTGGCTTACACGAGTGGCTTTAACCTGAACCATCTGGATTTGCTCCCCAATCACTGGACACCAATATTCCTCCTATAGGAATGACTTTGCACCAAACAGGATCCCACTTGATGGGGTTGAGAAGGGAGAGGGAGGACAAGGGGGATTTCACGTCTATTTCTACACCCAAGACAGAGGCAGCCAAATCTGAACGCTTCCATCACGGACTTTGATCCTCCAAGCCACTCTGGCCCTTTCTGCCATGGTCACTGCACCCTCCATGAGGGCACAGATGGTCTTGGGACCCCCACGGACTCCTGACTTCCTCCTCACCCTCACTGGCTGCTAAAGTTACAGCATGTTACAGTGGGGAAAAGACCAGGATGTCCTCAGCTGTCAAACGCTTCATTAACCCAGCCTGAGCTGGCCAGGCAGTGAGGAAAAACAAGCATGGTGGTGTCTTTGAGTCCCTTCAAGCATTTTCTGACAAGTTTCTGTCATTCATCACTTGTGTTCTCTCCCGCACTCTGCCCACCGTGTTACTGGAACACAACATCTTCAAGACACAGTGCAGTCTCCCGGCAAGGCTGCTCTTATGTGCCTACTACTTGGTGAGCACGGGAGCCTCTGTTTGTGAAGAACAACCAATTAAACAAGCTCTTATTTCGAGAGCCAGGACTCATGACTGCTAAATAGGAGATTTCCCCAAAGAAAGCAGTGCATCTTTAAGTGGCTCAGCGGAGGACATCTCTGCTGTTAGCAAGGAGCACTCATAAATAAGCTTCCCCTTAATAGTTAATTATCTGTAATGGTGAGTGCTGTGAAATCTAAAATTTCAAACACGATAGCACAGATTGGTTTCGGTCCATGCTGACTTATGAGTGGCAACATAGCACTCCTGGGAGGACTCACGTCTGTTGTCCTGCGTACAATTCATTAAATTGCCCCGAGATTGGGAGGGCAAGCATTGGCCAGGGTTCTCGGAGGTGAGCACCATCAGCTTTAATCACTGGTGGAGTGTTTGGTCAAGTACCTCTTTCTGATACCGGCACAGCAATGTTAGGACATGACTGCTGTTTGATAGATTCTAAATTATATTACAAAGGCATTCATTCTCTTATATTGCCCTTACCCAAACATATGTCTTTAAACAATGAAGATAGAAGTAGGCCCCACTGAATCCTGGAGGAAAGAATAATTTCTCTTGGCTTGCTCAGGTCCACAAATTTAGCAATAACGAAACACTCAAGAAGGAAGTACATGTTTTCTGAATGTTTCAATGTTTTTCTCATCCATGACTGCTTTTTCTCGGGGAGACACCAAATCATGATTACAAAGGAAACCAAAAACAGCATCAAGTTAGCCAGGCACCAGGGATCAGCATCCTCAAACAGCGGGAGGGCTAATGTGCATCAACCAACGGGTCTTCTCCAAAGCCAGCACAATGTTGTTGGGCGGACCCACACTCCGCTTGACCCACCGGGCCTGTGCTCATAGGCCTCCACCCAGAGACAAGACCAACGCCGCCGACCGAGCGAGCCTCAGAGGGCAGACCCGCAGTTACTCACCGACCCGACTCCGGTTTGAAGGATTTTCAGTCCGGACATTTCTTCCAGTTTGTCCTTGTTGTCAGCTGTCAGGAAAAATTAAGAAGTAGAGGTGTCAGCCTGGAGAGGGAATCATTCTCAAGACACCCTGAGCACTTTCCTCTATTGAGAAATTCAATTCAATCATGGCTCGCACCACCTGATTTAACGTGGCGTGTGACCACCTGGAGCTGGAAACCTGAGTGAGAGGTCCCGTTCCCTACTCAGGGGCTGAGGTACGTCGGGCCAGCCTCCCTGTGCGCCTTCAGCTTCATCTAGACAACGTCAACACAGAAACTCACAGAATTGTTGTGAAGACTGGATGAGAAATTGTTTGTACACCTGCTTTGCAAACTGTAAAGTCTTATTTTAGAATAAGAAGGTTATTAATTATATAATCCTTGGGAAATATGTTCCATGTTCCATTAACTAGCATTCCGTGTTCACGAGAAGGACTCACTGGGAGGCCTGAGGGAACGCGTGCGTCCACTCCGCTAGTGCTGGAGCCGTTTTGTTCCCTCTTACTGTGCCCCTGTGAGAAACTTTCCATGTTAATTCAGCTCCAATACCAGCCACATCCTCATTTGCTCCTGACTTGGAAGGAGGAAGACTTTCAGAGAATGAGTTACTCTCCAAGTCAGACCAACAGAAATGAGCTCTGGAAACAATTAGCAGATGTGAATGAAAATGCAGGAATCCTAATGCTAACACCAAAAACCCACCTGTCCCTGCTTCGTCGAGAGGAAGTGTATCACAAAGCTACGGACCTTGGCTTATGATTCTGTAGCAATATTCTTTTGGATAAAGCCCATCATTTTGGAAATGAAAACCAGAAAAAACAGAATTTTATTGCAAACCCTAAGAATGAAGAGTGGACTGCAATTGTGATTAACGCAGAATGCGGCAGCAAGAAAACAGCCATTATTTCACCTCTTCTTGTAACACACCCACGTTAATCTGGGGGATGAAATTCCATCTTTTTGACGGATGCAAAGGAGACCCTGCTGTAGACCGCACTCCCCACCTTTGGGGCCTCTTCGCTGTCTTGAGGACAGTTCTTCCCTTTGAACAAATGCACATCATTTTTACGTCTGGGTGAGGACCCACGCACTGAGAGAGTGAGCCAGTGCCATCTGGGCGGAGCAGCAGCGCCTTCGGGTACTTTACACTGGGGGAGCAGAGGGTGGGCGGGGGCCGTGGCCCAAAGTTAATCTTGACTGGAAGAGAGTATTCTTTAAGAGAGAGAGCATAAAGCAACCAATTTTACTGTGCTGCGAACCAAGGAAACATTTTACTGAATGGCAGGCTACTTTTTGGGGGGATAATAGTTAGTGAACTCTCAACCAGGCTGAGAAACACAAAGTACATAAAAGTGGAATGTAAACAACACCCCATCGATGGCTGCGGAGCAGTAACAGATGTCTCAGGCTCAGGGACGAAAACGCCAGCCCAGCAACAATAATGTAGATAACGCTCTCCAGGGGTCAGCGAGCCCTGCGAAGGGCAGGCGGACTGTTCAGGCCAAGGAGACGACCAGCCCTGCAGTGTGAAGGCTGCTGGCATGAGACTTAGGGACAGGGAGTGGTCCTGGTGGTGTCAACAAGACCTCAGCTACAAAGCAGGCGGTGCCCAGGTGACCCGCAGGCCATGCTGGCCGCCCCGAGCTCGTCCATCTCCACACTGTGCACAAGGGCAAATGCTGGCAGCTCTCTGCCTAGACACCTTCCCTGGCTCACCTGTCTGCAGGGAGATGCAGACTCCTCAAGAGGACTTCCAGGCCCTTCCCTCGTGTCTCCCACAAACACGCAGCCCTGCCTGGCCAGACCCCGAGGTCCAGGCTAGTCTCCTTGCTCTAGGCCTTCAGGCAGGCCCTTTCCCCGGCCAGAAACGCATCATCGGCCCTCTCAGCTCGGTGAAAACATGATCACCTTCCAAGCAGCCCAAGCTCCCGCGTGCTGGGAGGCCTTCCTGGCACCTCCCGCCCCCAGAGTCCGAAGCAGAGCCCACATCTTCCCATCTTACGGCCGTGGCGGGCTCACCACACCCTCAGGAAACCTCGCACTGTGGCACTGTCATTCCTGCGTGTGGATGGCGTCAAGATGCTCACGTAAAGTCACCAGGTGGAGTCGGGGAGAGATGCAAGGTGCCGCCACACTGTCATCCGGGATCCACCACACAGACATGGCAACATAAACCATCTCAGGGCAGAGATGAGAATAAAACGCAGTAAACAAATCACGCAACGACGAGTTGGGGATCTAGACCTTTTTTTGAACATACTTTAACCAGGAGTATGTAGAATATACTTTTTCATAATGGCTGTTTTTAATAACTGGCTCACAAAATTCCTGAAGAAGGAAAAAAGAGCTCGAGTGAGCCATACAACCCGCTCCGGCCCTACGTGTATAGGACTTTGTTTATACCCAAAGTTTAGGTCTTAGTACATCACATTTCCTTGATTCTAAAATGTGCATTTCCCCTACATCTCAATATGCTTGAAGCTGGGCCTGAGGCAGTCACTGCGCTGCGCGCAGACGTGGCCTCCTGCACAGCTGCCTCTCGAACACCATTAGAGGCTGACTGAGGAAAGAATATGCGTCCTCGTTTCCACCAGAAAATTTTCCACTGGCACCTTCTGACAAGCTCCAGAAACTTCTAGAAGGCGTGTTGGCTGGTTGGATGAGACATTGCTTGGAAGATTATCTTATAGACTCTTCAAGAAACACTGCATCACCAACACCCCTGACCTCAGCAATGTTGTCGTGTGGAAGACTAAAGGCATCGTGTTGGAAAGTGACACTCTGAACGTGGAATCCAAAATGTTCCTCTGACGTATGAGCAAGAGTGATTTTTTTTTTTTGCAGGGAAAGATTCACCCTGACCTAACATCTGTTGCCAATCTTCCTCTGTTTTTTCCTCCCCAAAGCCCCAGTGCATGGTTGTATATTCTAGTTGTAAGTCCTTCTAGTTCTTCTGTGTGACCCGCCGCCACAGCATGGCAACTGACAGACGGGTGGTGTGGTTCCACGACCAGGAACCGAACCTGGTCGGCCGAAGTGGTGAGGGCGCCAAACTTGAACCACTAGGCCATCAGGGCTGGCTTTGTGCAAGAGTGATTTTTGATGACTGAGTCTGAAGGAGTTCATTCAGTAAACACAAAATAATTCTAACTGATTAGAAAGCATTATGTTATGGTTTAATTGGTGGTGTCTTTGCTTTTTAGTGGTTCATAAAACAAAATAATGGCCTCTTAGAGTTGGTGAAATATGGTGCTGCATTGTGGCCAGTCCTTCACACAGATGATCTGTCCCCAGCCCACTGTGGCATCCTGGAGGGTGTAGACGGGCCCCGTTCATCTTTGTTTCTCAGGGTCCAGCACAGTGCTCTGGTGCTGGAATGTGTGTGTTCTTTTTTCAGGAAACACACGCAGACTCCAACAACCCAGCCAACACCCCTTCAGTGGCTTAGCGAGCCTCTCAAAGCTGCCTTGACCATTTTAAAAATTAGTCTAGTCAGTTCAAAACCATCAGCAATTGAGACAAACCACCTAAACTGTGGAAATCAGGGTTGTTTTTAAGTAGTAAAAGGTCTTAAAGAGTGCAGGGACTGGTTCATCCTTCCGAACTAATCCAAGACCAAAGTGTAGGTCAAACCCAAACAGTCAAGTAAATAATGGAAACCATCACAATTCTGCCACAGGCAGGGCCGAGCTGGCGAGCATTCATACCAGACCTTACTTCATCCCTAAAACCACCCAGGGTTTAGACTGCACCGCCTCCATTTTAGAAATGGGGAAACTGAGGAGACATAGCGTGTGGCACTGTCGAGAGCCAGAAGCGAGTCTGTCTCGTCCTAACCTCCAGATCCAAATCGCAGGGTTTCTGGCCTTTCTGTTTTCAGGGTGCCTCAGTCAGCTCGGGCTCCAACACAAATTCACACTCCAGCGGCTTAAACAGCACACGTTGACTTCTCAGAGCTCTGGAGGCTGGAGTCCCAGATGAGATCAAGCGGCCAGCAGGCTTGGCATCTGCGGAAGACCCTCTTCCTGGCTTGCAAATGGCCGCCTTCTCGCCGTGTGGAGAGAGGTCTTTCTCTTCACCTTCTTATGAGGCCACCAGTCCTATGGGACTAGGACCCCTCTTATGACCTCGTTTAACCTTAATTACCTCCTCCTACCTCCACACACAGTCACTGGGGGCAGGCGGTCAGCATATGAATTTGGGGGACACGATCTGGCCCACAGCACAGGGCCAATGACTGATTATGATGAGCGACATCGCCAGGCTGACCTTCTGCTTAGGGTCAACTTCCCGTAAGTGGGTCTAGTCAGGGAACCCAGGGAATTCTGAGACTCGTGCCCTGATGAGAAGGGCTGAGGAAAAACGGCCCGTCACTGAGGACTGAATGAAGAACTCTAGGGAATTACCCTCCAGGAAACACAGGGCAGTCAGGGCAGAGAGCCTCCAGAGAGCCCTGGCCCAGTGGATTTGCACATCCAGGTGGGAGGGAGCCAGGGGTGAGGTGGATGGGGCGAGCCCGTGTCCAACCCTCCGCTAATGGTCTCTCCTCGAGTTTTCCTGGGGACAGCCTGGAACGAGGCTCTGGCTCCATTTCCTGCATGTGACGGATGGCTGTGGAGAGTGGAGAAACACGTGCCTTCATCCCCACACCAGCCCAGCCCCAGGCTCCCGAGGCCCCAGGGACCTCACTGTTGAGTCCCCCTTCCTGGTGCTCTGTGCCCACCAATTGCACGTCCTGAGGACCCAGCGTCCTGGAAGCCCATTTCTCTCTCTGCTCCTGTCACTTCTGTGCCTCACGGAGTCCCTGCAGTGTGCTCATCGCTGGCATCCTTTGTTTTGTCGAGTGACTATTTGTTTTCACCCTTGGAAAATCCAAAATCCATGGAGAGCTGCTGCTTCCCAAACTTTGCATGAATAGCGGAGCCTGCCTCTTCTTTTCCAACAAAATTTTCCCATTTTATGCTTTAAAGTCCTGGGTAAAAACAGTTCCCAAGAACTGGATCCAGCTGGCCAGAGGCCAGTCACGGGAAGAAGACACCATCTGCTTGCTCGTCGCTCTGAAGCGCCAGTCACCTCTGGTCTCCCAGGCTATAATTTGTTGATGGATGCTTCCGTCTGCTTTTCAGAGGCCGGCCCTCAGCTCGAGCATCCTCGTGACCGTACCTCTTCCTCCCGAGGCAGAGGCACCGGCTCAGGGAACTCCCAAGTTCCGGCTCCGCCCACCCTCAGTCTCCCGACGGGAGTCGCGGGAGCCCCGCCTCTTCCTCTCTTCAGGAGGCTCCGCTCCTTCCCGCTCCTCACCGTGCGGGTTTAGAGCCTCCACGCGGGGACTCGGTAAAAACACTGTGTCCTGCCCTTTCCAGGCCTTCAAATCAGACAACCAGGAGGTGGGTCTAGTAACCCACATCTCCTAAAACTCGCCCCTCTCTCACCACCAGCTACTGTTAGGATTGGCAAGATTGAAGCACGGCTGAGGGAGAGCTATTCCCGCCCTCATTCACCCACTCGCTTGTTCAGCACTCTCCTTGTGCCAGGCGCTGGGCCTCGTGAGAGCCAGACAAGCCCTCGAGAGCTGACGTCCTAAGGGGGCCCTGACACCAGCCTCATTGGTCTGAGGTGGTCAAGTGAGGTCTGTCAGGGAGGGACGGCAGACTGGAGGGGTGTGTCCGGGCACGCAGCTGTGTGTCCAGTGTCTGTGTGAAAGAGGGCCACCAGATGTGACTGTGCCACTCCAGGTGTGGTCTGGTCCCCATCAGCACAGAGGGATCACTATCACTCAGAGTCTTTCTGGGAAAGTCCCCCAGGAGTGTGCCACCTGTTCTGCAGGGGTGATGGATGGAACACGGCAGGTGGCCCATCACTGTCAACCTGAGTCAGGACATTACCTCTGTCTCTGTTATAACTCCCTTTGCAATGTCTGGTCCATTCTTCCATCCTGTAGGATGGAAGAGTTTCACCCAGAATGCAGGATGTTAACCACCCCTCCTGTAAGAAGGCCTCCATTATTTTCCCCCCAAAAAAACACACACACACACGACAAGGACAGACCCAGGAAAGGTGCCCTGTGGTGTGGACCAGTAACTGTCTTTCAGATTTATATTCACCCACAGATTCTGTTCTTTAGCTACGGTTGTTCAACAAGCAATGAATCTACCCCAAAACACATCATTGTGCCCACCGTTCTTCATATTTTCCACAGGACATCACGAGCAGTCAGGGTCTTGGTGAGGCAGTCCCGGCTACAGGGTTCCCCTTCGGTACCACCACGGGGCTCTTCTACGAAGGAAATGAGGAGCGCTTGCCAAGATGCTTCCCAGAGAGCCTTTCTGAGGCCACGCGTACCCTCTGTTTAACAATTCCTTCCAGAATCATCAGCCATCCACGCCCAAGTCCACGGTTCACTTCAAGTCAAAGCTCCTTCACGGTCCTGAAAGCTGGCGGTGCCCTGAGGAGGCACAGGGAGGTGGGGATTCTACGAGAACCCAGATTCCAGAAGTCCCGTCTTCTGCCTCTTTGCCCGAGAAACCTCCTGGGAGACTGCCCACAGTGTCCAGTCCCGTCTTCGAGTTCCTCTGGTGGCTGGCCTGCTGCGGCATCAGGGGACTTCAGGGGGTTCTGTGCTCTTCCGCCACCTTCCTCTCAGTCTCGGGATCAATTCCTTTTCAACAACACCTGTCTCGCTCTTTATTGTATTTAATCTTTTTGTTCTTCGAAATTTCTCATAGGTGGAGATGACAGAAAAAGAGAGAAGCTATGCAATTTTGCCTTTTTTCTAGCATATGTAAAAGGTACACAATTTATCTTAAGCAAGCCTTTCTGGTTTTTTTTTTTTTTCCCTCCAGCTCAAATATGCCTAAAAGAAAAACAAGCCTAGTAGTCTTCATTCTGCTTTGTAATTCTCAGGCCACTCTGGACGTCCTTCCCAACATTATTCGTACACATTTATCATTTTACGGTATTTCCTCTGAGAGTTCCCTACACGACCACAGGTTTCCTTCCGGATATCCCTTCTGCTGAAGGGAACTGCGGTAGAAACATATTCTCTGTGTTCGTATCCTGCATCCCTCACACAGACATGATTTCCCTCCACCAGGTCTCAGATCGCGTTTCACCGGCGCGTCTCTGCGACGTCTACCCGCGGTCACACCTGCTCCTTCTCTGGAAGCACCGTGCTCATGCAGGGTCACAGCGGCCCTTCTGTGAACTCATGATGACACCGCCATTGTCTCCGTCTCTGCTGAGGCACTTCGAGGGGAAAAGGAAAGCCTTTTTCTGCCAGATGTTCCGTCAACTGTCAGCTCTGAGTTATTTTTATGGCCAAGCATGGACTCTGAGCTGTGGGTGTGAGCCGGCTGCAGGCCAGGACTCGGAGACCCAGGAGAAGCTGCTTTAATAAAGGTGAGAACAATGCATAAAGCCCGTTTTTATCTTCACAGGAGACAAAAAGGGTTTCCAAACACAAAAGAGAAGTCCTTTAAAATTAAATTCACTAGATGAAGCATATGCAAATTACCTGGAGAAGCAGACTCGACAATGTTCTCAAAATTCTGCAATAGCCTATTTAATTAGTATTTTAATTTATCAGAATAATTCTTTGCACTTGACAATTTAGGCAGTATCCCATATAATTAAGCATGTAGCTATAGTGGAATAATTTTGCCTCTCTCTTGATCCCCGTTGTTAACCTGAAAGGATGTGCAGAAATCTCTTCTGCGATCTACATCGCGATGGGGCAACTTAATGGCTGTGCTCCATTAGAAAGCAGGAGGCGAGGTGGCACCTGACTTGCTTTAGTGAAGGTTACAGCCCTGTGGGGTGGGGCCCAGCTTCCAGCAGAGCTAAAAGTATTGCTCCTGGGGGTGCAGATCGCATTTCATGTATATTTCCACCTTAAGACAGTGTCTACTCCGCCACATTTTCACACCCACGGGCGTCTACAGAAGGGAGTTAGTGAGTGTCTGGACCCATCTGGGGACTCTGACTGGACCCATCGGCCTCCTCACTCAGGGTTGGCCCTTACTGACACTGGTCACTATTCTCTTTGTGTCGTTGTGGGGGTGACTCGACTGCACACTTTCCTTAGAGATGTCTCGCTGCTCTGAACCTGTCGGGCTGAACTCGGTCCTGGGAAGAGGGGCAGGTTTGAAAGAAAGTTGATCCCGATGCACCAGGTCTCCACCGGCGAATCTTGCCCACATCTCTCCTTTTCTATATCAGGGCCAAGGGTGGGGGTTTCAGAGCCAGGGGCCCAGGTGCACTGCCCTAGAATGGGGGTGGGGAGGAGGCACTGGGCTGGTTGCACCTTCATCCCCTGCTTAGGTCTCAATCCCACCACGGACGTGCCCCAGGGTCCCTGGGCTAGCCCTGCCTCTCCTCAGCCCCTGAAGACAGGCTCTGGGCCAGGAGCAGCGTATCCACCCCACAAACCTGCTGAGTGAGGGGACAGAGACCACAACAGGACCCCTAACAGAGCTGCCTGATTCTGTCATCAACAGGGGGCTGCCCTGGGCTTCTCGACCCACCACCAGGACGGCTACATGCAAGCCTGGTGGGGCGGGTTCCCCACATCCTTGGCCTCTATCCTCTGAAAGCAACACATTACTGCCACAGAACTCCATGAGGGTTTTGAGCTTGGGAGTGGGTGGAGAGGGTCTGAGTTGCAGAAGAAACAAATTAACTAACTCCTCAAATCCTGCCTCTCAGCCGGAAAGCAAAAGACTCTTGCCTAAAGAAGCATCATTTCCTAGGAAAGCTGAGGCTCCACTCTCGTGTTTCTTTGCTTTTCAGTTTGCGGTTCTCCACGTTTCCGTGGATGAGACCATATCTGCAGTACACGGCACTGGAGGAGGGGTCTGCAGTCCTGAACAACGCCCACTACTTATCAGTGTGTGTGTGTCAGTCTAGACATAACTCGCATGAGTCACGCTACTGCGTGTTACATTGGCAGCAATGGATACTGAACTAGAATTGCACATATTTTATTCTTATCAAAATGACTACAATTTGATTAGATTTTCAAAAAATAGAATTAAAAATTCAGCTTTATTTAAATACTTTGATTTAAAGCTTTATTGTTTATTATTATATTATGTTTTATAATACTTCATTTTGAATATTTTTTAAATAACCTTTTTGAAGACATAATTTTAATTTTCAATTTCATTTTTATTTTATATTTTTGATGAAAATACTTTCACATTTTATACTCTGTGTACAATTACAGTTGGATCATTTCCATCTAAATACACAGATTTTACGAAAATCTTTGTAAAGGATATAATTAGTGATTTTGTGAACAAAGGGAAGAAAAACACATCTATAAATAAATACACAATAGTTTAGGAATTGTATATGTCTTTAACTTTTACTCATCCAAACTCCACTAGCCCATCAGGAGAACCCCCAGACATGCCAGATAATAACCCAATCCAGCTGTCTTTTATGTTTGGCTGATTTCCAGAAATAAACCCTATAGCTCTGTGTATATGTAAATTATTTTTTCATTATGAAAATATATTTTTCAAAGTATGAAGGTAGAGTTTCTTAACAGATCATTAGCTCCCTACAGACTCAACCACTAGACCCCCAGCAGGGGCCTCCACCTGTGCTCCAGACCCTCGAAGGTTGGGGAGGGCTGACGATCCGCACAGCGGCATGCTCCTGCGAAACTCAGGTCCCTCATGCACTCCCCTCTGCAAAGACCTGCCTTGGGGCCCCGCCTTGCTCAGGGTCCATCTAAAGTCCTTGCCACAGGGGCAAGGCCTTCCAGATCTGACCCTCCGACGACCCCCAGCCCTCTGCTCCCGCCTCTGTGGCTCCTTCTATCCAGGAACACTCCCGGAGGCACCCTCCTGCCCCAGGGCCTTTGCACTGGCTGTTTGGTCCCTGGGCCAAGAATGCTCATCCCCAGGTATCTGCATGATTCACCTCTTCCAAGTCTCAGTTTAAAGTCACTTTATTGCTACACCATCACCTGTATGGCTACCTGTCCCTCATCCTGCTTGACTGTTCCCCAGGCAGTGCTGCCATCTAACGCAATGTGCACTCATTTCTTACCTGCTTTCCTCACTAGAACGTAAGCTCAATAAGGCAGGGGTTGTCTGTGAGGTAGGACAGCCCCAGTGCACAGGATGGTGTCAGGACATGGGGGCTCTCGGGCTGCTTGTTGAGGGAACGACACGTGACTGTGGAGTGAGGAGAGCTCGTTTCCCGCGGGCAGCAGTGTCCACCACCCCGTCACTGTGACCATGCACTACCATTATTATCCCCGTTACCTGGGGTCTCTTCCACACCCATGGCTCAAGTTTTCGAATCAAAGTGTCAATCCAAAAAAGGTATCTGAGTCTGCCCTACTGGACCCTCAAGATTCTCCTCTGATGGAGGCTGCCACTCCACGAGCCCTGGTTCAGGAACACGTTCTCAGGCCTCGTGAGATGAGGCTCCCACTGACCGCATGGCCACACGGAACCTGACTGTTTGTGTGCAAAGCAAACCAGTGCAGAAGTACCTGTGAAACAGGCCTGAGAGACAGTGCGCAGGAGGGCACCTGTGGGGCATTTGCGACCTGCCCGGCCGTCAGGGCGCGTTCCCTTGCTGGGTAGTAACCCACTGTGCTGTGACAACACGAAACACAGGACACGTTGTGGTGTTAATCATTTTACCTCAAGTCATCTCAAAGTAGCATGTTGCTACAACGTTTGCATATTTAACTTTGCTAACTGTCAGAAAGAATTAAAATAACCCTGGAAGATAACTGCTTTCCTGACAATTATTTAGTAAAACCAGAGTTACCATTTAGAGCATAATTCTAAGGGAAAGAAAAGAGAAGTGGGGTGGGGGGGTGCTCCCTGGCCCTTCCTCTGCGGGGAACAGGTGTTTCATCAACTTTCCCTGCAAGGCCGTGGGCTCTCTCTCTGCTCCTTTAGGCTCCAAAGGCACTGGGCAAAGGGAATTGGAAGTTGCCTGTTCCAGGAAGAGGAGAGAGGTAGCCGAGAAGAGCGCTGTGACGCTGGGCAGGCAGCTGATGCCTGACCACCAAAGGGAGGGGAGGGCCAGTGGACAGGCCTCCACGCAGAACCACCCCCGGAGGAGAGCTGCACCGACTGGCCTTCCCACCACTGAATCCAGTCCGACGAGATGCCACCTTCGATATTCAAAACAACACAGCAATGCTTGTTTCTACATCAACACCACAGCCTTACTGTGACGAGAAAGGAAAGAGCAAAGTTGTTTTGTAGACAATTAAGTGGCATTTGTTTGCACATGTATAAAATACATCATTTTATTGAATATGTATGTCACAGGTTCCTGGAAAAGATCTCCCTAGCCAACTTGTGATGACTTTCTCTCGATAGTCAGAAATATTTTTCTGTTAATTTGTAATTCAAAAATATCAATATTTATATTTAATTAAATATTAGATACCAAGGAATATTTATAAATAAGTGATGATTATAAAGAATAATAAGGCAGCAAACATCCACGATACCTACACTCTGAAACAGAACTGAAAGACTGCAATGACATTTGATCCTCGTGACCCCTGTGTGGTCCCCCCCTTCCTCCCCGTCAGACATGATAACTCCCCTGAATTCTGGGTGGATCGGTCTCTGTCCTCTAGACTTTTTCACATATGTGTACATTGCTTCCTTTTGCTGGGTTTGAACTTAATGAGACGAAATAACACACGTTCTTCCCTGACTTGCTTCTCTTGCTAACCCTTATGTTTCTGAGGCTCCAACTCGGTCTAGCATGTGGCTGTGGTTCACGGATTGTCACTGCTGTATGGCTGCGTTATATAAATACAGAACGTCATAATTTATTTCTGCAGCCAGCTGTCCAATGGACAACTGAGTTGTTTCTTCTTTTCCCTTCACATCTCCAACAGTGCTGCTGGGAGCGTTCTCGTGCACGTCTCCAGGCACACGAAGAGGGTTGTCTCCAGTGGAATTGCTAGGACAGAGGTGTGCCAATATAATGTATCAATTTACACTCCTGCCATCAGCTTAGAAGAGTTTCTGTCACTCCACATCCTCACCAGCTTGTCAGACTTAAACACTTTTGCCAATTGGTAGGTGTGACATTGTATCTCACGGTGCTTTCAACGTGCACTTCTTTGATTACTAATCAGGTTGAGTACTTCTTGGGTGTTTATTCACCATTCATGCTGCTTCTTCTTTGAAATTTTTGTTTGTGCTTTTTGCCCATTTTTCTACTGGGTTATTTGTCTTTTTCTTACTGCTTTGTAGGAGTTCTTCAAACATTCTACATACTAATAATTTGTCAGTTATATGTGATACTACCTTATCTCACTTTGTGGTTTGGCTTTTACAATTTCTTAATTTTAATACAGTCTAATTTATCATTTTCTTTAGGGTTTGCACTTGGGGTATCTTGTTTAAAAAATTTTCCTCTATCCCAAGATCCTAAAGATATTATTGTATAGTTTCCACTGTAAGATTTAAGTTTTGCCCTTGACATGTAAGTCTTACATCCAGAACTGATTTTTGCGTATGAGGAGAAAAATTTTGCGTATTTTTCTAATTGGACACCCAGTTTTTGCACAATTTACTAAAGGCCATCCTTTAGGGATGGGAAGATCAGAGGGAAGGCCATCCTTCCCTCTGATCTGCAATGCCAACTCTATCATCAGTCAATTCCACAGGAAGGTCTACTCCTGAGACCTTCCCTGGAATTGGGGGAAGGTCCCAACTCCCCTGCTCTGGGTCCTGTGGTCTCTGCCTGCCCAGACCCACAGCATCCCATGTGCTTCAGCATAAGTACCGCATATGATACATTATAGGATGGCAGGCGCCTCACTTGCTTTCTCTTGCAGGGGAGTTCTGGCTGTTTTGGCTCTTTGCAAATTTTTGAATCAGCTTGTCAAGTTTCCAAATAAATATTAAAAATAAAGTAAAATAAACAAATCAATCTGCTGGGATTTTTGTTAAACTTTTTTGAATCTGGAGGCTGGCTTGGTGGCATAGCGGTTGGGTTCTCACACTCCACTTTGGCGGCCCAGGGTTCTCTGGTTCAGATCCCCGGGCATGGACCTACATGCTGCTTATCAAGCCATGCTGTGGCAGCATCCCACATACAAAAAATGGAGGAAGACTGGCACAGATGTTAGCTCAGGAACATCTTCCTCAAAAAAAAAAACAAAAAAATTTATTGAATCCGGAGGTTTTGGAGAATTAACATCATTATTCGCAATCTGTGAACATGTAAATATCTCAACATGTAAATCTCTCCATTTATTTAGGTCTTCTTTCAAATCTTTCAATAAAGTTTTATAATTTTCTCCATAAAGGTCTTGTACATTTAAATAAATATTTATTCCTGGTATCTTATTTTTTAAAAAGGTAAATGATCATTTTTTTAAACTGTATTTTCTAACTTTTTTCTAAGTATAGAAATGCAACTGACTTTTGCACATGATTTTACACACACAACCACCTTCCTCAACTCTCTGACTAATTCTATTACTTTATCTGGATATTCTTTCCTGTCTGAGTAAGTAACGAGATTCCCTGTGAGCAGTGATGGGCTTGTTTCTTCCTTTCTAACTGTTCCTCCATTTCTTTTTCCTGCTGTACTGCATGCCGGCTGGACCCTCCTACAGAACACTGAAAAAAGACAGTGCGAGAACACATCCTTCTCTTATTTCTGGCATTAAAGGGAACATTTTCAGTGTTTCACTATGACGTATGATGTTTCTGTAGGTTTTTTTAAATCAAGTTAACAAACTCATCCTATTTTACTAAGCATTTTTATTATGAATGAATGCTGAATTTTAGCAAATGTTTTTATCTACATTTATTAATATAACTAAATGATTTTTCTTCTTTAATCTATTAATGTGATAGATTACATTAATATTTCTCATGTCAGCACTTAAATTGTTCATGATGTATTTTTACATATGTTGCTAGATTTAATTTCTCACATTTGGTTTAGTTTGTGCATCTGGTTTGAGGGACACTGGTCTCTAATCCTCCTCCTCATGTAGTCATTCCTGCGTTTGGTGCCAGGGTTATGCTGACCTCAGGAGCGAGGAGCTGGGAGGTTGTGTGTAGGGCTGATCCTTCTGAATGCGTGGAAACAGAAAACATGTGAGCCTCATATTTTCTTTGTGGAAAGACTTTTAACTACTAATTCAATTTCTTCCTCGGTTTCAGGACTATTAATGTTTTCTATTTCTTCATTTTGGTCATGTTATCTAAATGTTCAAATATATTGTCATAACATTGTTCATAATATCCTCTTGTTATACTTTTAGACACTCAGGCATGTATATTTACACTCCACTTTTAATTCCCAACATTATTTTTGCCTTCTCTCTCTTTTATCTTAATCATTTATGATGGAGATTTTTCAATTTTATCAGTCTTTTCAAGGAAGAAAAATTCTTCTTGGCTTATCCTCTCTGTTTTGTTTTCTATTTCATTCATTTCTGCTTTATCTTATTTCCTTCCTTTCACTTTATTTGGGTTTATTCTGTTGTTCTTGTTCTAACTTCTTAAATTCAAAACTTAGTTAATTATTGTTACGCTTTGCTTCTTTTCTAATATAAACAGTTAATGCAATAAATTTCTCTCAACTTGTCACTTTCAATGCAAACTCCCAGGCACTAAAATATAGCCCAGTATGTCCATTATTGTGGAGTTACATACTTTTAATTTCCATTTTGATTTTTTCTTTGACCCATAACTTCCTGGAAAAATTTTTTACATTTCCAAACACATGAGGTTTTTCTTTTACTCATTTCTGTAATGTAACAGCATTGTTGTCTGAGGGCATGGTTTGTGAGATACCGGTTGTCATGGATGATCTGTGTGCTTGAAAAGAATGCGTGCTCTGCTGGTCAGGTGCACTGCTCTCCCTCTGCCCGCCGCGGTCAGGCTCAGCACCTGTGTGGTTAGTTTCTGCGCCCTCCTGACGTTCTCTTGGTTTCTCCATTACTGTGTGAGGGGTGTAAGATCTCCCACCAGGAGGGTGGATTTGTCTGTTTCTCTTCATGGTTCTGCTGGGCTGTGTTCATACACCTTTGGACTGTGTTATCAGGGCATGGATGTCTGGGATCTTATCTCCTCCTATCATTACATAATGAACCTCTTTTTCTCTGATAATATTTTATTTTTTTCCTTAATGTCTGTTTTATCTGCTCTCAGTATAGTGTATCAACTTTCTTTTGTTTAGTATTTGCTTTTGGTTAGAGTACATATATATATATATATATATATTTACACACACATATATACACTATTTTATACATATATCGCTATTTTAATCCTATCTTGGTTTTGGCCTCACAAGACATTATTATTCTATATAGTATATTTTATTTAGATGCATCCTTCCCATATTTACTGTTTTCTTTGCTCATCATTCCTTCTGTATCTGAGGTCTTCTTTAGGGCTTATTCGTTTATCTGTAGTCAATCTATTAGAAATATCTTACATGAGGAGCTGTTGCTGACTAACTCATTTTTTGAGTGTATCTTTATTAATCCTCATTCTTTTCTTTTTTGCCCTCTTTTTTTTTTTTTTTTTGGTGAGGAAGATTTTTTGGTGGTTAGCCCTGAGCTAACACCTGTTGCTGATCCTCCTCTTTTTGCTGAGGAAGATTGCCCCTGAGATAACATCTGTGCCCATCTTCCTCTATTTTGTATGTGGGATGCTGCCACAGCATGGCTTGACAAGCAGTGTGTAGATCTGCACCCGGGATCTGAACCTGTGAACCCCGGGCCACTGAAGTGGAGTGTGTGAACTCAACCACTACACCACAAGGCTGGCCCCTGCCCTCATTTTTGAAAGACATATTCTCTTGGTATAATTCTAGGCTGACAACTATTTCCCTCTCAGTAACATAAAGACATTATTCTCCTGTCTTCTGATTTCATTTTGGCTGCTGAGAACAACTAACTTAGTGCAGGTTAATGAGTCAAATGCTCATTCGTTCTGCACAGATTGTCTTTCTCTTTGGCTGCTTTTAAGATTCTTTCTTTGTCTTGAATGTTCTACAGTTTCACTGTTGTGAATCTAGATGCAGAATTGTTTTCACTCCAATACACTTCTTGAATCTGAGGATTGGTGTCTTCCATCAGCAGTAGGAATTTTCAGCCATTATATCTTCAAGTATTGCCTCTTGACCACTCTTTCCTCTCCTCTGGAACTCCTGTTAATGTACATAAGATTTTCTTACTTTGTCTTCTAGGACTCTTTACCTTTTTTTTTCTTTCATATTTGCCATTTCTTTATCTCTCTCTACGCTGCATTCTGGATTTCTTCAGTTCTATCTTTTAGTTCACTAATTCCCTCTTCAACTATATCTAATCTGTCATTAAACTCATCTTCTGGGTTTAAAATTTCTATTAGAATATCTTTTATTTTAATAGATTCTATTCTTTTAAAAAGTATTTTTGGTCACTTTTAAGACTGTTAATCTTTAGGTCATACTTTATCTCCCTCTTGTTCCTTTAAACAGATTAAAGTGCTTAAGTTTATTTTCTATGTCTGTTCGTCACACTGAGGTGGATTTTGTCCACTCTTTCAGTTGACTTTGCTCATGGCGCCCTGCTCCCCCGCACATTCTTAAATTTTTACTGTGACTCCTGCGTGGGATTTTAACTGCGGAATCCTTTGAGGCCAGAGAAAAAGGAGGACTCCTTCAGAGAGGATTTGCATTTCCTTCTTCCAGGCCTCTGGAAGCCCTACCAACTCAGGACCATTTTAAACTAAATTCTTTGCTTGAGATTTGATGGACCACAACTGGTGTGCACGTGGATGGCATGTTCCTGGGGGGGCTGCCTTGTGCTCAGTGCCTGAGGGCAAACACTCCCCGCACCCCACAGGCACCCAGTGACAACACTGAAGACAGGCAACTTCCCATCCTCTGGGTCAAATCGGGGGCAGTAGGGGTCGCCATCAGTTCACTGCTATTCTGAGGTGACCCTAACTGGATGAAGCAGGTCTTCTATCAGCCTTGCCATATCAGGCATGCCCTGGGTCTTGCCTCCTGCCCTCCACAGTCTACCAAGTCGTGAATGCTGATGCTCGAGTTCACCCTGGTTTGGAAAATACCCCTAAGATAAAGGTCAACATGGGTGTCCACTTCTCTCTCTGGGTTCCTGTTTTCACTTAGTTTGGGATCTCCAAGAATTTCAATATTGCCAGATACCTGATATGTTTAAAACTGTACCTCTATATCTTCATATTCCAGCACGTCTGGCTATGTTCTGGACAAAGGCCAGTCCCAGCATCTGTCCTCCCAGGATGATGCACGATGAAAACAGGGAGACCCCAGCAACCCTCTGTGAAGCTCCCACTCCCTCCTCAGCTGCTCTGTGCTCACGGAGGAACAACTAACTTAATGCAGGTTTGGGCAAAACCTCATGAGAAGCTAAATATGAAGCATGTAAAACAGTAAATAATCTAACAATTTTATGTTATACGAAACATAACTATAAATGTGTACGTAAAATTGTCAGATTATTCAATGTTTTTATGCTATTTGTGTAGGAACTCTTGTTTGGTCTGTGAAATAGAAATATCAGTACACCTTCTTTTTACATAGTGCTTTGATTATGGATGCTGGTCTTTCCTCTGTCTACAAGCTGCACTTTCCTTCAGACTCTGCTTGTTTCCAGCAGCTCCAAGGAGCAATGCTGGGGCTGAGGCCCACACCCTCAAGTGGTCCAAGTGAACAGACAGGCAGAGGTGCGCCTCCTCCGAGGGGCTGCCATTTTCCCATGCTGCCCTCTTCTCAGTGTGGCGTAGGAGGTAAAGCCAGGTCTGCTGAGCCCGAGGCCATTTTTCATTCACCATACCATGGATTATGAAGAAGAGTGTGTTTCAACACGGCACACCACTCTCCTTTCATTATCTTTTCTTCATAAAAGAGAGGCGTGAGGACAGTTCTGAGGCAGATGTTAGAGAAGCCTGAAAGAAATGTCACTGGTGTGGTCACATTTGCATCCTGAGAGGTGCTGCGGTACTTCATTTACAGACCACTCAACTCTGCTCACGAAAGCCAGTGTCTGACAGCATGGCTCTGCTCTCGGGGGCTCTTAGGAGACCATCCCGCTAACGCACTCCTGACGCCCCTGCCAAGGCGCCCGCCAAGGCAGGGCTGACAGCACATCCTGTCCACTTGCTGGTGGTCACTGCAGTGGGGAAGCTTTTGCTTCATTCTCTTTGACATTCCAAACTTGATTTTTTTTCCTTTTTAATGCCCTGTATGAAGTGAAGACACTGAACACATGTCAGCCTCAAATGCAAAACTGCACATCAGAGCAGAGAATATGAAAGGCAGCCTCTCCTTGGAAACTGAAAGGTCAATTTGTCAAACCCCACGCCTCAGGGTCCCAAGAAAGGCTCTTTATCCCTTGTTTTCCAGACATAACTGAGTAAATAAATGAGACTTTTATCTGCTGGGTCTCCTGTGAAGTCTCCTGAGAGTGGGAAGGGCTGCGGTGAAAATGGCGCTTAGCTGCACGGTAATAATGATGACAGGCTGGTAAAAGCTACTGTCAGCTTCAATTTCCAAGTCATTTTTCACATTATTTTAATTAGATATTGTTTCAATCTCACTTACATTAATTTAATATCTGATATCAACATTTCAGTTTTCAATTTGTTCAAAGGATTTTTTTCCAGCCTGCCTGGTTGCCTGGAGTAATTTAAAATACAATGTTTATCTTCAGCAATTTTCAGTGCATGGGTCCTGGCAAACTGCTATGTTCAATAAAAGTGATGGGCAGAGAGAACCTTGGTGCTCAGGAAAAATGGAAATTTGTCTTCTTATCATTTATCTCTAGACATTAAAGTAAGCAGGTAGAGCAAGGGCGACAAGCTCATAATAATAAGATTTTCCACCAATTTCTTTATGTAATTGGCTTTCCCAATGCAAATTTCAGTGAAATCTGATGAAGGTTGTGTTTTATTAAAAGGCATCTGAATAAACAGCCACATTTCCTCATCAAGACATTTTCTGACAATTCTCTGCCATAAGGCCTTGAAGCTGCCCCAAAAGATCCTTCTTCCCAGACATGCTGTTGCAGTTTTAGGTTCTCAGTTTTGATACACTTTTTTTTGCAGATAACAGCACAGACTCTGGTAAAGACATGCCTTACACAGAGGCAAACATGAAGTTAAATTAGACATCTGTGTTATAAAATGTGGGAGGAGCTAGATACCCTCAAGTGACCTTCTAACACAAGAGAATTAGTTTTATTCTTGAAGTTGATCATTAGAAATATGCAGATACAAATTGTTTTTGAAAAGTTTTAAGAACTTAAAACTGAATATACTCTCCAAGTCACCTGAGGACAATATAAAACCAAACTAAAACATGATCTACATGGCAAAAAATAAGCAATTAAAAAATAGGAAGGAAGCAAAAAAATGGAAAGCATAAAACAAGCTGATACATAAACAGTACATGTGGTTATGACAATAAATGTAAACAGGTTAAATTATCCTTTTAGGACAAACTCTCTCACTTAGGTCAACTATGTGTTTTCTATCAGAAACACATCAAAAACAAAGCAGTTCAGAAAGATTAAACATTGATGGGGCTGGCCTGGTGGCACAGCAGTTAAGTGTGCGCACTCCGCTTTGGCGGCCCAGGGTCCACAGGTTCGGATCCTGGGTGTGCACTGATTCACCACTTGTCAGGCCATGCTGTGGCTGCAGCCCATATAAAGCAGAGGACGATGGGCACAGATGTTAGCCTAGGGCCACTCTTCCTTAGCAAAAAGAGGAGGATTGGAATCGGATGTTAGCTCAGGGCTAGTCTTCCTCACAAAAAAAAAAAATAAAATAAAATTGAAAGGGTAGGAAAAAATGAGGTAACTATAAACAGAAATAAAGGCAGGGTCACAGTATTAACATCAAGACATTGTACAATTTTTTTAAGTGGAATAAACAGGGTAATTGTATATTAACATTAAAAAAATCCCAAATGAAGGTATAGTATTCATGAACAAGTATGTGCCAAGAAATAAAACAAAACATTGAAATTAATAAAGAAGGACTGACACACCTCTGATGCTTGACAGACAGAAGACCTTGATCACACCGAGACTGACCATCACTGAGCCCCAGGAGCTGTGCGCAGCTCTACAGCTGCTGACGCGTCGTACCCTCACCGCAGCCCCTAAGACGAGTCCTTTCAGTTGTCCCACGCACTGAGGAGGAAGGCTGAGTTTTACAGGCAACAAGTACCCTACCGAAAGTCCTACAGTTGGCAAATGATAGTCCAGATTCGAAACTAGTCTCTCTAACCCACATGGGGGACGTATAGAGAGTCTTAATAACTTAATAAGAATGTAGTAGCAATTGATCAAATTCTATGGTCTAGAAAAAACATAACTGATCAGATACTGGGCCTCAAAGGAGCCTTCATGATTTCCAAACAGGAAAACTACACGAGTTGCATTCTCTAATCACAATCTAATAAAATCAGAAATTAACCACAGAAAAGAAAACTCTCCCATCATTTGGGCATTGAAAAATACAGTCTTCAGTAATTCTTAGGTTAAAGAAGAAATCAAAGCTATGATTACAGAATACTTGGAAAATAATGATAACGGGAACTCTATAAACCTAAACTGTGGGAGGAAACCAAAGCATTCATCCTGGGGGTGTGGAACACCAAGGCCTTCATTATTACATAAGAAATAAGCAAAACAAAGAATAGCCATTCAAATTAAGGAATCAGAAATAAAATAGCCATCACTTGAGGGAAGGGATAGAAATAAGCAATAAAAATATAAATTAATAAACTATAAAAGGGAAACACTATTGATGAATAAATCCAAGAGCTTGATTTTAAGGTAAAAACACATAAACTCTTACTAGAAGTCTAATATAGAGAAAAATAAGAAACTTTAAATCCTAAAATTACCAAAAATTAATAATGAAAAAGGAAACATAACCAAAGATACAGTGGAAATTTAAGAGTCACAAGCTAACACTACTACTTATGTATAAAAATTTGGAACTTTTAAGGAATTGAACTATGAACAAAGAAAATATAAATTACTAAACTGGCAAAGAAGGAAGAAAGAAATATGAATAGATAACTACGAAGAAACAGAAAAGACTGTCAAAGAACTTTCCTTCAGGAAAAGTATGAGGCCCAGACCGTGATGGAGCAAAGTTTGTATGAAACTCCAAGGCGTGGGTGACCCAGCGTCAGCACCTCGCAGGGGCGTTGAGCCCAGGGTGTGGGCACGGTCAGGGACACGTCTGGTGACCGCTGATGGACTGGGAGCAGTCGGAGACCCTGCCTCCAGCACTGAACCCTCCATCGTGGTCAACGGCCCTGCCTGTCTTTTCATCCCTTTGAAGGTGATGTTCTAGAGAAAGAGCAGGCGCTGAAATGTTTGAAACTTCCAAAACCACTTGAGTGAAATATCCTCTTCTTTCCTACATTTTATGAGTCAAAACTTAAGAGTCAGCCGCACAAATAGAGCCAACCGATCTTCGACAAAGGAGCCAAAGCAATCACAGAGGAAGGGCAGTCTCTTCAACAGCTGGTGCTGGAACAATCGGACACTCACGTGCGGAAAATGAACCTAGGCACAGATCCGACACCTTCCACAAAAATTAATTAAAAATTAGACCTAAATGTAAAATGCAAAACTAAACAACTTCTAGAAGATAACATAGGAGAAAATCTGGGGTTTGATGATGACTTTTTAGATACAACACCAAAAGCATGATCTATGAAAAGAAAAATTGGTAAGTGGGACTTTGTTAAAATTAAAAAATTCTGCTTCGCAGAAGACACTGTTAAGAGAATAAAAAGACAAGCCACAGACTGGGAGAAAATCTTTGCAAAACACATCCAATAAAGGACTGTGTGCAAAATATACAAAAAACTCTTATAACTCAACAATAAGAAAATAAACAACCCAATTAACAATGGGTAAAAGATCATAACAGTATTTCACCAAAGAAAATATACAGGAAGCAAAAAAGCATATGAAAAGATGCTCCACATTCTATGTCATCAGGGAAACGCAAATTAAATCAACAATGAGATACCACTACACACCTCATAGAATGGCCAGAATCCAAACACTGACACCACCAAATGCTGGCGAGGATGTGGAGCAACAGGAACTCTCACTCACAGCTGGAGGAAAGCAAAATGGTGCAGCCGCTATGGACGACAGTTTGGGGGTTTCTTACAAAATTAAACATACTCTCACTATACAATCCAGCAATCATATTCCTTGTTATTTATCCAAAGGAGCTGAAAACTATGTTCACACAAAAACCTGCACATAGCAGTTTATAGCAGCTGTATTCACAATTGCCAAAACTTGAAAGCAACCAAGATGTCCTTCAGTAAGAGAAGGGATAAATATACCGTGGTCAATCCACAGTTTTTTTCAGTGATAACAGGAAATGAGCTATCCAGCCATGAAAAGACATGGAGGAACCTTAAATGCACATTACTAAGTGAAAGAAGCCAATCTGAAAGGCTATGCACTCTATGATTCCAACTATGACATTCTGGGAAAGGGAAAACTATGGAGACGGAAAAGATCAGTGGTTGCCAGGGGTTGGGGGGAGGGAGGGATGAACAGCGCAGCACAGACGATTTTTAGGGCACTGAAACTACTCTGTGTGATGGTATAATGGTAGACACATGTCATCACATCCATCAAAACCCACAGAATGTATAACGCCAAGAGTGACCCCAAATGTAAACTATGGACTTTGGTCAATAAGAATGTGTCAATACTGCACTCATCAAGTGCAACAAATGTACCACACAGTGTCACATGTTAGTAATATGGGAAACTGTGAGGCGGGGTGGGGAGAGGAGGTCCTTGGGAACTCTCTCTTACCCGCTACTCAATTTTTCTGTAAACTTAAAACTGCTCTGAAAATAAAGCCGATTAAAAACAGGTGACAAAGCACAGGTTAAGAGGCAGCTGTTTTATCTGGAGTGCAGCTGTCCCAGGGTGGATGCTCGAACGCCTTAGGAGCTTCAGGTAAAGAGCATCCTATTGTACAAAGATTATTCCTGCAGAGGAATGTTCAGGAGAATTTTGAAGAACGATTATTTCCAACTGAAGTGACTGGTGTTCTGTGTCTAACATCTCAATATGGGATTTTTAATTTTTAAAAACCGGGAGACAGGAGCAAAGAGGGAGAGGTGGCTGGAGAAGGGCATGGCTCTGGCTGACTCCCCTCTGCTGCGCCATGGGGCCCTTGCACTATGTCCTGACGTGGCAAAGAGGAAAGTGAACACCAGGATCACAGTCCTGGAGGCCAGTGGTGGGTCGTTTAAACAACTCTGCAAAATTTGGATTACACAGAAAATTACAGATGGACACACAAGGAAGCCTTATCCACTGACTTAAACGAGACACACGTTCTCTTTGTTGAAGACAAACTAGCTACTGTGACTTTGCTTCCAGCACTTTCTCCATGTGAGCTCCTTTTGCTGGGGGAGAGGAAGCAGCATTGTGCTAAGGTTAGGCTTCTTCCCTTCCAAACCTTGCGAGGTGAGCTGTCTTTATTATTCATCAGGAGGGACAACGTCATGGCGTCATGCAGCACACTGAAATCAGCCTGGGCTGGGAAAACATTTTCAATATTTCAACTGACTGCTTCACTAAGTCAAAAATAACACAGCTAATCCATAAGGTCACTCACTTACAAAAATCTATTTGCTCTCCTTCAGAGCCAAATGAAAATATATATTACAAATGATGCCACCAGTATCAAGCCGGCTCTGGGACCAGCCATCCCTGATCTCCTATCACTGGCAGTTAAAAATTCCTCCCTCTCCTTACAGTCATTTTAATAAAGACCCCAGAGACTGTTGACTCAGGTGAACACATTTATTTATAACCAGGGTTTAATGTAAAATTTAGCCTAAACTGTGTGTGTTTCAATAGAGGTCTATAAATAAAACATCATTCTGGGTTTTTTTATCTTAATCCCAACACTCTGCAGTGCACAATACCAGAGCAGTTCCACTGGGAAATTTTTCTAACCCCAAACTATAAAAATCAGATAAGTCACCAGGAACCTCTCTGCAAGCCAGTATTGGTGCCGGGGGAGCAGTGGGCAATTCATTACTGTGACGCCTGTGACTGAGAAAAGAAGAGGTGGGTGTGCCTGGGTGGCGAGATGTTGGGGAGCTCTCTGGGGGCCCTACAAACCCGCAGGCCTGGACCCGCCTGAGCCATGAGAAATGCCTGTTCTCAGAGCTCCTTCTTCAGAAGAGGTGAAGTGTGGGGCAGTC
Source organism: Ceratotherium simum simum (assembly GCF_057802395.1). NCBI lineage: Eukaryota > Metazoa > Chordata > Mammalia > Perissodactyla > Rhinocerotidae > Ceratotherium > Ceratotherium simum. The sequence goes on from NC_141900.1 coordinate 109,801,910, forward strand.
AATCACACTTAGAGGGAAAAAATGCAAACATCATCATCCGCATCTTTCCCCACGTGCCAGGTGGTCCAAACCGAGGCCAGGAACCAACGTCCGAAGATTCTTTGCAAACTGTTTGGGGCAAAGTCAACGAAGTCAGACCTCTGCGGGCCTCACATCCCATCCCCTCACCCAACAGACAAAAAGCCAGAAATTCAGAGAGGCTGTCACTTGTGCAAATAGGCCTGACATGTAGAAATGCTGATCCAAGACACCAGTGAGAGGGAATTCCAAAGGATAAAGTGAAATCTCCACCTTCAGGTTAAGGAAAACCATCTGAATACAGTTCTCAATTCTGATGGCACTGGTTAAGAGCCCCCACTCACCATAGTGGGGGCAGGGAATGGAGGGACCTGGACACCCTGCCATAAAGGCTATGTTGGAAAAGGGAGGGGGCTGGGGCCGGGGCCAACAGTGGCCAACAGTCCTGAGCATTTGCCAAGGCTCGTGGGGGAATTGGACACCACAGGACAGCCTCCTCACCGCACACAGGACAGGAGCAGTGAAGGACGCTGGGAAAATCCTGGGGGCTTCTCAGGGGCGGCCCTCATTGAAACCACACTCACTTTCAAAGTAAAGTTGTCCTGACACCCTTCATTGCTCTCGTCCTCTTCACTTACAAGGAAAAATTCTGTGCTGAGGAATCATAAGGAATAATCCTGGGTTTCAAAGCTGAGGAAGCTCCCTTTGACTCACTCCCACGTCCCAGAATGGCCTCCAAGGCCCCAGTCACAGGGACCTGCTTATGGAGGCCCCAGGTTGGGTCTAGCATCACAGCTGGCCACGAAACAGCCCACAGCAGAGGTCACTGCTCCTGTGACAGCAATTTCCCTACAAGAAGATGGAACGTAGAATCTACACAGTTTATGAAGAGGGCACCTCTAGTCTGCTCTGGCAATTCGAGGGGTAAGAAGCTCTCTGCATAAGTGGATTTAAGACTTGTGTGCAGAACTGGAAGTCGCCTCCTGCACAGTTCCCTCTAGCTGCCCCAACCGTGCATAACTAAGACTGTAATTCTCACCACCTTTAGGTGATGAAAACACTTCAGCTGAAGTTCAAAAAGGCAAATGCAGCAGTTGATATACAGTTGGGATACAGGGCACCTGTGTTTGGGGTCACACTTTAGTAGGTTAAATCTCTTCCAGAATCATCCAGAATCCTGAAAATCTAATGCCTGCATTTGATGTGCCCAAATCATTGCTGTCAGAACAGCCGTGATGGGTTTAGCTCCCTGTTGGTCCCTGTACCACCCAGGCCAGCCCCGGCTCCACTCTAGCCATGGACCTCCCTGTGTCCCTGTGGCTGGAGGCAAGACCTGCCTGGTTGGGGGGTCAGCAGTTGTCCCCATGGGAGGCAGGCAGAAGCCACGAGGTGCCCTTGGGTGGCGCTTCTCTAGCTGTAAGGCCCACAGGAATCACCACAGATCTTGCAAAGATGCAGACTCTGAATCAGGAGGCCGGGAGGAGGCCTGAGATCCTGCACTCCTAGCAAGCTCCTGGGTGACGCCAGTGCTGCCAGTCAAGGCCACAGAGAGACGTCAGTAGAAACCAGCACTCAATCGTCACACCCTGAAACAATCGGGAAAAAAGAAATGATATTTAAAAAGGGAACCTTTGTTAAAAAAGGGAACCTTTGGAGGAAAAAATGGGCCGCTATTCGCAGCATTCTGCATGTGAAAACATATCCAGAGGTTTCTCTTTTTTTGGGTTATTCTAAGACCTCTTCCCCCAGAGATGAGAGGATAATTTCCCCACAAAGCATATTTTATGGTTTTGTCATAATTTTCAATATATGCACTATAATTCGAGCATACTGGTATAGACTTGATTAAGCTCTTGAGTAAATATGTGACACACATGAATGGATTGATTTACATTTACATAAATTAAAAATGTATACACATACTCTCTATGCATCTATCTATCATCTGCCTCCCTATCGCAGTCACAGTAAGTTGAAGATGGAAACCACCTTTTATGGAGCATCTACTGTGTGCCAGGTACTGTACTGTTGTGGGAGTTTTACATACAGTATCTCAAATGCTGAATTCATGTGAGGCAGTTAACTGCTCAAAAGAAAAAATTGAGAAAGCAAGAAGAGATTTTAGAGACCACCTAATTTAATCCCCTTTACACTACAAACATGGGAAACGGAGGCTGGCGGGCCTTGCCCATGGCCACGTGGTCCCTGAGCTCCAGAGTGGGGCTTGGAACCAGCTCTCCTGGGTACATTCGAGCGTCATCCCCTCAACAACCCGGAAACACGTCTACTAATAAACGCCCCGCAGGCGATTTACAGAGTGTTCTCTTTGCTCACCGCTCAGCCTACAGCCCTGGAGGTCACTTGCCCTAACCTGGCATGACCCCGGCAGAGCCCGCTGGGTGAGTGCCGCCTCCACGTGCGGCTGGATCTCTGGCTCCAGGGATCCCGCTACCAGAGCGATGCCTGAAGCAAAGCCCCAGAGGCAGAAGCCCCTAACGCTGAGGTTTCTGAGGGCAGAGGCCCTGCTTCTGTGGGCACTGGCAGTCCGGAAGCAGGGGCGAGCGCGCGCGGTGAGGGCGGGGGGCAGGGGCGCGGGCGCGCGTGGAGGGCGGGGCCCGGGGCGCGGGCGCGCGGTGAGGGCGGGGGGCAGGGGCGAGGGCGCGCGGTGAGGGGGCAGGGGGCAGGGGCGCGGGCGCGCGGTGAGGGAGGCAGGGGCGCGGGCGCGCGGTGAGGGCGGGGGCAGGGGCGCGGGCGCGCGGTGAGGGCGGGGGCAGGGGCGCGGGCGCGCGGTGAGGGCGGGGGGGGGGGGGCAGGAGGAGTGTAGGTGCGTATTGAAATGCACATGTTTACCCCAGAGCAGGAGTTACCGTTTACCACTCAGTTCTGCTGCGAAGTCTGTGGGTTTGTGGTTAGGCTGAGTGTGTTGACTCACGTCTGTTGTGTGTGAAGATGCCTTCAGTCCCCACCCCTAGTGAAGACGTGAGGGGCGGTCACTACCTCTATTTTGCAGACTGGGAATGAGAGTGTGGAGCCAGCTCTTTGGGCACAGCCATAATCACAGGTGACATTTATTGAGCACTTACTGTGGACACTGGCAGTACTGGCTGTGAATTCATTTAAGTCTCACAGCAACGCCAGGAGCAAGGAGCCGGCAAGGACACGGAGGCCTTCCAAGGTCATGAAGCTGGTGGGAACCTGCACTCGAACGCAGGGTCTGGACCAGAGCCCACCCTCCCAGCTATGTCCACGGAATAACCGGCTGGTGCAGGCTACTCCTTAGTGGAGCGGGTGCACCAAGACCTGTGTCTCCTGGTGACCACTGGCCAACTCACGGGACGTGCCTCCTGTCCCTGAGAAAGACGGAATGGGTCTGGTCCTTCCTCTGAATTTAGGGGACTGGGGCAAAGAGACAGATGTAGGCCCTGAACCTTTCTTGTGGGGATGGGACGTGCTGTGCAGGAAAGCCCGTTTCCCAGAGCCTCTCGTTCCCAAGGGCTGGCCATCTCGATGCACGTGCTCCACGGGAGGTAGCAGAGCGGCCCCTGGCACAGTCCCCGTGTGGAGAGCCACGGCAGGCGCACGGACCAGCCTTAGACGATCGGGCTCCTGGGGGTCGGGAGGGGCCCACGTGCACTGACTGCAGAGGGAGGAACAGGCTCACAAGGTGCTCAGGGTTCAGTACCCCAGTGTCCCAACATGTTAGAGCAGGACCATAAATGATCTAACCCAACGCGCCCACTTTAGAGACAAGAAAACCTAGGCCCCGGGCAACAGGTGACTGGCTTAAGGTTATAAACGAGAAAAAGCCAGACGCTTTCCTTCAGCTCCATATTTGCCCTCGACCGTCATTCAGCCAACCTGGCCAAGGCGGCCGTGAGGCCGGTCTCCCCGCCCCAGGTGTGGCGCCTCCCATCACACGCCCTCCCTCCAGTCCACTCTGAGAGCCACACCTGCTCTTTCCTGTGTCTCTGGCTGTGCTCTGAGACCCCTTATGGTGGGGACGCTGGACGGGTAGTCAGGAGACCAAACGCCAGTTCTAAGTATGGGGCCAACTCTCCCTAACGCCTGGGGCGCAGCGTGTTCCTCTTCTGAGGTGGGTGTCGGATAGTTTCGGTCTCGGACTCTCGGACGGGGCGGGGCTGCGTGGCCACGCGGTGACTGGTCACTGTTGTCACCCCTGGGATGCCCCTTCTTTCCCTCATTGCCCGCTTCTAATCCCACCTTCCCTCCGGGGCGCAGGCCACTCCACCCTGATTAAACACGCTCATTCACGATCCTCCGACCTCCCTTTGCGCGGGGCCTCCGCTTGAGCCTTCCAGGTCCTCTGACCAACTGTGCTTAGTCCGGGATCAGGGGCTCCTCCGCACACGTGAAAGATCACTCTTGTTTGTTGCAATGAGCTGGGCCAGAGGCAAGCTTCTTCAGAATGCCTGAAAGGCAGAGCTTCCCCGACACCTGGTGTCCGAGGGGGTGCCCCGCCCCGGAGTCACCCCCCCCTCCCCCCCGTGGCACATCTGTGAATTAGAAGGCAGCCACCGCCACCGTCCGCCTCAGGCCGCCTCAGGCCAGTCACGAAGTGGACTCAGCACAGCCGGCGCCCAGGTCCCAGCTTAGATGCTCAGGTCTGGGCACGCAGGTCACCCAGCCCGGGTGCCTCAGCCACAAACGGGGTAATAACTGCGCCCTCCCTAAGCTGTGGGGAAGAGTCTGTTGAATCACAACAGAAACGCAATTGCGGCAAACTGAGGAGCATCCTGCAGAGAAAGCCTGGGGCTCACAGAGGGACGCCATCCTGGGCACCCTGCAAATCCGGGGGTGGGGTCCTGAGTCACACTTCCTCGTGTTCCACTTGACTCCTATTCTACAGTATGCACCGCAGGGAGTGTGTTACATGGTAGCAAAGTGGGGGTCTGATGTATTCATATCCGATCACAAAGACAGTGTAATCAAACGTCCCTGGTGGCCTCTCCTGGCATCGCTCGCTGCCTTCTGGGAGGAGAGGCTCCGTCAGCTTCTCCAACTGCCGCTCTTTGCTGCTCCTTTGTGGGCCGGAATCCTTCCCCAGGCTGCTTGCGCGCACATTTACGCATCGTATTTCAGTTGAAGTGTTTTCACTGGCTTCTCTATGTGGAACTTTGCAGGCTGGGAAGCCACACAGGCAGACTGAGGAGAGCACCGGCCAGCCCTCCCTGGGAATGCGGAGGGCGCCTGAGGAGGGCTTTCTTTTCTTTGCTTCTTCTGCTTCCCATGGGCAGATGTGGTGCCTGAAATTCCTCCCAACATTGTCCCTTCTGGAAAGGGCTTCCCTGGGCAAGACAGATCAAGGAACAGAGGAGCTGGACACCTTCCTGGGGTTGCAGCCTCTACAGGGAGGCCAACTTGTCAATGGAAACAAGGTGGAATGGAGAGCATGACATTCTCCAGGACTGCTCGCAGGGCAAGTACTTTTTGTGGATGAAATGAATATTTTTATAGGAATGTTAAAAGTCTTTTTGTTGCTTTCCTATGTTTAGAGATTATTTTTGGCAAGAGGCAGAACCAGCTTCCCACTGTACAAGCCAAGATGCTGACCCAGACAAGGCTTTCTTCCCTTCCCTCACAGCAAGGGTGCAGGTGCATATCTGATGCTCCCCTCTGGACTCTGAGTGGGACCAGGGATGGGAGAAGAGGAAATGGAGAATTCTTTCTAGCAGTTGTGGGAGCTGAAGCCACATGGGGTTTCTAGATGCCAGGGTGTAAATATCAGCAACCAGGTTCAGACCTGGCGCTCAGCAGGAGCAGCAGTGGTTCAGGACAAGATTCTAAGTGTCTTCCAGGCTGTCTGAGCCTGGTTCCCTAGCTCTCCCAGCAAGTCTGTGAGCTAACCAATACCTTTTCAAGAATAGGTAGCCTGCTTAAACCAGGCTTCTATTGCTTATCAGTAAAGATTCTGATTGATACAAGATGCTTGGGGTGACGTATGAGGTCTCCAGAGGGGAACGCTCACATAATAATCAGTGCTCCTTTCTAAGAAAGGCAGATCCAGTAAAGAGATTCTGCTCTGCTGAGAAGGGCATGCAAGCTTGGGGCCTGAGTGGAATTGCCAGGACAAGAGAGATTGGGTAATTTTTTCTGCTCTTCTTCTACACAGCACCCAGTCTTTTTCCAAATAAATGTTGAACAGGCACTGAAAGAAAGGCAGTTTAAATGAGACCTAGATTATTAATCTAACTCTTTTTTCAGGAGGCATATGCATTTGAATGGGGCTGAAGTATTAATTCTTAAACTGTATTCACAGCCCGTGGGGGCACTCGAGAGGCATCTCAATGAGTCATGAATGAATCAAAAAAAGAAAGCCCTTTTTAAAAATTTTCATGATTCCATAAACTCTCATTTTTATATGTGACTAAGGGCTATTTATAGTAAGTTGTTGAGACTGTTAAAAGTTTAGCTTTGGTAAACTAAACTCAGTAAATGACTAGAATTTACCATCGACTCTAATTCTGTGCTCCGGTAAAGACTGGCTGCCGTGCAGTGTTGGCAATATTACTAAGCTCCTACGTACACAAGCACAGGCATAAAAGTGGAATTCCACCACGGGTAGGAAGTGGTTGTTATGGAAACCAAGAAATTAACATTGATATGGTACTAATATCTAATCAATAGAATTTATTCAGATTTGTCCAACTATCCCAATAACATTTTTAATAACAAAATAAAAGCCTAGATCATGCATCACATTCAATTGTCACGTGTCTTCAGCCTCCTTTAATTAATATGTTCTCAATCTTTCTTTATGTTTCCTAATACTGATACTTTTAAAGAGTGCTGGTCAGTAACTTTGCATCATGTCCCTCAGTTTGTGTTTGTCTGAGGTTACCTCACGATTAGACGCAGGTCTTGCATTTTGGCCAGAACATCACAGAAGTGATACCGTGTCCTTCCCAGTGTGTCACATCAAGAGGCAACGTATTGATCTGTCTGCTGCAGGTGATGCAAACTCTCGTCACTTGTTAGGATGGTGTCTGCCAGGTCTCCCTGTTGTCAATGTTACTATGTTCCCATTGTAGTTAGTATGTATCTTGTGGTGAGATCATCTTGTTCCTCAGAAGTTTACCCACTCATTTCAGTATGCCTTGATGATTCTTGTCTGAATCAAATAGTAGTAAGATTTATTTGATTTTAATATAAATAATATCAACTGTGAGAAGATTTTAAGTATTAATAGCTATAGATGGCAAATGTGAGAAACTTATCTTGTATTCTTACTTCAATAGAGTAATAGGAGAGGAATAGGGAAAGGGAGTTTGAACAGACAGAAGTCAATTTGCACACGAGTTTACCTTGCCATCATCTGTACACAAACAAGCAAATGACTGGAAGTCTCTGGCATACAGAAGTTGTTTTTCTACTTAAATAAAATACTCCACCTTTATTTTTACTTTTGTAAAACAGAAAGTTGAGCCTATTTCCATTCTCCACTCCTGTCTGCCCTCCACCTGCGTGTGTAAAGCCCTCTGCAGACCTGTCTTGGTGCGCAGCCTCATCACACCGCAGCAGGTGAGCAGGCACCGCTGTGCAATGGGCCCTGCCCACTTCCTTGGCAGTAGGACCACCTCATTTTCAACACTGCGTCCCAAAGCTCCACTCTGCTGCCTGGTCGCTGAGTCTTTCCACCTCCTGGGCTCCTCATTCTTTCCTGCAGATCTCACTTTCCATTTGCTGTTACTTCCCTTCAGTCAGAAGAGCTTCCTTTGGCATTTTGTCTAAAGCTGCATATTCTCTCATGATGGGCTGACGTGAAAATGTTTTTATTTCACCCTTATTTGGAAGAATATTTTTGCTGGATATATATCTCTGGGTTGACTTTTTCTCCCCCTTGCAGAACTTTAAAGATGTTAAATTGTCTTCTGGCCTCCATCATTTCTGGTGAGAAATGAAATGACCTGTCATCCACATCATTGCTCCTCGGAAAGTAATGTGTATCTCTTCTTGGGTGGTTTTTAATATTTTCTATCTTAGAAACTTTAGCAGTTTGACTGTGATGTTCTCAGGTTCATTCTCTTTTCATTTATCATACTTGGAGTTCTCTGAGCCTCTTTTTTCATCAGCTGGGGGAAGGGGATTTGTACTTTATTTCTTCTTGTTTCCCTGTCCCATTCCGTCTCTTCTTCTGGGACTCCTGTCATGTGGCTGTCAGGCCACTTGAGATTGTCCTAACACGTTGCTTTCGCTCTGTTTATTTTTTTGTTTATTTTTTTTTCAATATTTTTCTCTCTTATTCAGATTGGATAATGTCTATTGGTCTGTCCTCAAGTTTGCCAATCCCTTCTTTCCAATCACCAGTCTGCTCTGAAGTCCATCCAGTGACTTTTCATTTTACATGTCATACTTTGTTTTCTAAAGTTTCTGTGTGGTCTTTGGTATAGTCTGTTTTTCTGCTGAAATTCCTCATGTGTCCACTCACTATGATCATATTTTCCTTTTAAGTTCTTGGACACATCTGTAACAGTTGTTTTAAAGTCCTTGTCTGATTTATCAGGGTCTGTGTCTATTGACTACTTTCTTTTTTTTTTTTTCCCATTATGGGTCACATTTTCCTGCTTCTTCACATGTTTAGTAATTTTTGATTGCACGCTGGACGTTTTGAATGGGACCTCATAGGAATCTATTTATACCTTATTAATTACTTTTTAAATTAGAAATAACTGAGTTATTAGTATCTGCATTCACTAGTATCTATCTTTTCCAGAGCTGCTTGGTTACCCTTAGAATGTACACCAACACTATTTTGATATGTATGCTTTACAATCCAAAAGTGAGTCAATCAAACACCTATTACTAAAGTAAATGCAAACAGATTCTCCCTGCTTTAACTTATTACCACATTTTCTTGTACAGAATGCTTAATAGTCATCATTGAATTTTACTGCAACCACCACCACATGACTACATGCAAGTCTGAATTGATAGGAAAAGGTATTTTGCCTTGAATAATTTTTTTTGAAAAAGACTGTGATTCACTGGGCTAAGCTCCTGTTTTCTTGAGGAGATAACACATGAGACCATAGGCTCTGTGGGCAGCGTCACCGTCCACGTGGCTGCCCACACCACACCCTGTTAGATGACTCCCTTTCCCTTCTTCGCACAGCCAGTCGCCTCACCAGACCCTACCGAGCACCCTGCTTACAGCTCTCTAGTCATCCCGTTCTTTTCTCTCCTACAAGACAACTTTGCCTGCCTGGACTGCTTATCACCACAGACTCCTCACTGCTCCCCCAATTCCAGCACTGCTCACTTCTCACACCTCTTCTTCTCTGAAGCCAGATGAGGGTTCTAAAATGCAAGTCAGGGCACATGAAACCCTGTGTGGAACTCTTCAAAGGCTCCTCAGTCCTTTCAAGAGTCTCCGAGTTCCCTAGTGAGTGTAACAAGCCCTTTCACGATGGCCCCGTCCCTCAGGTTCATTCCTGCCATTTTCCCACCTCTTGGCCTGCCCTCCTGCCATACCCTGCCACACGAATTTTCTTAAACACACCATATTCTTGTTCATTTTTGGGTCTTTCTGCATGTGTTTGTCTCTTGTGGAATGTCTCCCTGCCTCTCACCCCCATGCCAGCCTCCTTCACTCGGGTGATTCCTCTCGAGTTTCAGAACTCACCCTCTCCAGGGGCCCTCGCGGTGCTCCTCGCCCCTCAGGGCAGAGGCCCAAGCCTGGGGCTGTCTCCACACTCTTTCCACGTGTAGAGAGCTGGGTTCTTTGTGAAGGCCATTGCTGCCAGTCCCTAATGAGTGATAACGTGAATTTGGAACTAGTCATGTATAGGTGAGTAAAGTTCAAAAAGATTTTGGAGAGTGACACAGGCTATCTTCCTATTGGGCATGAGGGGACCCAAGGATTTCATTGAAGAAAGGAAAAGGTAAGAGAATATGCTTGTCCTTGATTTTTGGAGCAGATTGTGTGGGCTACAGTTAAGTCCCTATTGTGTAATAAAGACCCTGACAAAAAGTGTTTGATGAGAGAATAAAACCATCTATGGTACGGTTCTGAATGGCTTTGCATTTCCAAGGGTAACGCTCCAGAGTTATTCAGGTGAGGAGGCATCAAACTGAGGTCTTTCACCTTTCACACTTGGGAGAAGATGCTTAAAAAGCCAGAGAGGAGCTGGACTCAGTCATCCAAAGGTTTTGCTCCTGACTATCACCAACTCTGTTTACCACCAAGAACGAGGGACTGCCTTCTCTGAGTTTTCGTGTGAGTCAAGGCCTCAAAATGACCGACCACCTCTTAGGCCACAGAGCTAAAGGAAGATGAATGGATTAATATTTACAAATGAGCTACAGAGTCTGCCTGGAAAACCCCGTGTATCTTTTAACACTTGTTCGTCTGTCCTCTCACATTCTAGATGTGAGCCCCTCGATGACCTGTGCTCGGCAGCACCATTTACAACTGCCATGACCTGGAGACTTAATGACCATTTGACACATTTCCTGTTCTCTCTCTTGCTTTATTTTCCTTTGACAATGTCAAGCTAAAATTTGGAAACAGTGTGACACATGGAGCCTTTCAGATCTGAAGCAAATGCATGGTGAGACTCTCATGATATGCTTCTGTGCCTAGCTTGACCCCACTATTAGAAGTGAAGAGCCACTTTCAGTGTGGAACAGAGCACTCTGGACGGAGGAGGCGGCCTTGAAGAGGGCTTGTCACGCGGGGCTGCCAAATGCATGCACCAGTTCCCTCTTATGAAAGGTTTCCTTTGCTTGAATAGTTGGCAGTTTCAGAAAAATTGGAGCACCCACTGGGTTGAAAATCCCACACTAGCTAGGTGAAAATGTAGGGGAAATACAGCAGCTGAACTGAGAGCCATGATGAGGAGAAGAATGAGCAGACAAATGTCATCTGGTGTGGGTCCTGGGGACACTCAATTCTGCCCAGGTGACACCTGGCCATAAGTCCTGATGCGATTGTTCAGCCCTGTTGACACCAGAGTGGGGAGGGGGCAGATATGAGAGACAAACCACAATGGAAGCAGACCACCAGCACAGCCACCTTCCATGCTCCACCATGTGCCAGGCATGGTACTCAGCTGCTGCCCCTCCTGCCCCCTTCAGACGGGGAAGGAGACACCCAGGGAGGCCATGTGTCCCTCAGTGCCACACAATAAAATGCAAAGGCAGGATTTGAACCCAGCTCTGTCTTGCACCAAACACTACCATTTTCAATGTTAGACCTGTGATAACAATAAATAACATTAAATATTAAATGTTTAAGTTGTGTTAAAAAGATGGGATTATGGGTAACTTTCCCCAAAAGTTCTATTTAATATCAAAGACACACCATCTTCCTGATACATGAAACATGATCATTTTTTAATGAAAATAACCACCTTTTGGGGGGTTTAGCACTTATGCTGGATGATCTAACTTCTAATAGTGAAATGGAGGGTTTTTAAACCTATGGGTTTGGCCCACAGAGAACAACTGCCTGTGTCAAGATGGTCTCATGTGCAGTAAAGGCAGACGAGTCAGGTTCTTCAAGACCATTAGAGCATCCACAGTACAACCACGAGCCTCCTAAAGCCAACTGTTCGTTATGGTAACCACACGAATTCACGTTAAATGAACCAAAATCAAATCAAATCAAAAATTAGGTTCCTCAGTCACAGTAGTGACTAGTCAGATATGGCCAGTGGTCATAGTGGGCAGCACAGATCTAGAACATTCCTATCAGCACAGAAAGTTCTAGGCCCATGCTGCCGGAGAGATCTCAGCCACTGGTTCTAGAAGGTGGTCTAGAGACTAGCTTCCTCTTCTAAGTGCTGTGGGTATGTTATGGGTGGAGGTCCCCAAGGATTAGAAGTCTCTCTGTGAGCAGAACTATATCTACAGTGAAGGTATGGTCATGAATCTAATTTACCAAAACTAATCATCAGAACTGTGGAAGCAAGGCCCAGAGGCCTCACACATAAAGTCCAACATCTACTACAGCTCGGCAAGAGCAAAGGACGCAGAATCTGACCTCTTAAACCCTTAGTTCTGCATTCTCTCTGCTACAACCTGCAATTTGTTTTAATATTAGGGACTTTAAAATATGTTTGTATACCTCACACCTGTCAGGATGGTTACCATCAAAAAAACAAACACAACCAATATTGGCAAGGGTGTGGAGAAACTGGAACCCTTGTGTACTGTTGGCAGGAATGTAAAATGGAGCAGCCACTGAGGAAAATGATATGAAGGTTCCTCAATAAAGTAATAATAGAACTACCATATGATCCAGCAATCCCACTTCTGCGTATTTATCCAAAAGAATTGAAATCACGATCTGGAAGAGATATTAGCACTCCTATGTTCATTGCAGCATTATTCACAATAACCAAGATGTGAAAACAACCTATGTGTGTGTCTATGGATGAATGGATAAAGAAAATGTGGTGCATACATACAGTGGAATATTATTCAGTCTTAAGGAAAGAAGGAAATTCTGCAATATGTGACAACATGGATGGACCTGGTGGACATTATGCTGAGTGAAAAAAGCCAGACACAGAAGGACAAATATTACGTGATTCCACTTATATGAGATATCTAAAAGAATGAAATTCATAGAAGCAGAGAGTGGAATGGTGGTTGCCAGGGGCTAGGGGGAGGGGAAATGGAGAGTTACTAATCAACAGGCATAAAGTCTCAATTATGCAAAATGAAAAAGTTCTAGGGATCTCCCTTACAACACTGAACCTATAGTGAACACTACTGTATCATGCACTTAAAAATTTGTTAAGAGGGTAGATTTCATGTTGTGCTCTCCCCACAATAAAATAAAATAAAAACGTGTTGACATTGCAGTTGGTTTTGCAAGAACCTTGGGTGGATACACAGCTAGGTACATCGTGCCCAGGAAGGAGCAGGGGGCTGTATATGTGACTACAGATGACCTTGAGTCTTTTGGCCAGTGAGCCACCGCATGTCCAGCCTCTGGCACACGGATGCTGAATAAATGCTTGTTGAAGGAATGGATGAACCAGGTGGAGGAAGGTCTCACTGCATGGACGACAGGACCATGATCCCCGATCAGAGTTCGGGTGTTGACTCCAAGGGACATGACCCTGAGCATTTTCTCCAGTCACCACCCTCACACCCAAGGTTGAGTTTGGCTTGTCAGTTAGCAATAACAGTACTCAGTACTTAGCTCCGACTCAACCACGGGCTCCTCTTCAAAGCCCAGTTGCAGATTTTTTTCTTTCCTCTTCCCAGTTTTAGTATTAAATTTTATGAGGTTTGCGTTCATTACTTTCAAAGAAAACTCTTTTTCTTGTCATTGAGATGCAGAGCCATATACAGCTGACTCTCTAACATTAAAATATCTGAAATTAAAAATTAAAGGAGCCTAGAGATTCTCAGTGTTATAAAGATCTAAAATTCACCCCATTGTGGCACTGGAAACATTCGTCACTAGACTCACGCACCATGGTGTGCCGAACCCCTGCAGTGGAGCTAGGCTTCGGACAGAACACGTGCACTGGTGGTAATGCAGTCAATGCCCCCGAGGAGAAACACGAATTCTGCTGAGAGGAGGGGTCACAGAGGCGGGCCCCTTGATAATGTGTGTGCGTGACGTGTGCATGAGTATATGTTTAGACGTGTGTGTGTATGTATGTATATGATATGTGTGCATGTGTATATGGTTATATGTGTGTGTGTATGTATATGATGTGTGTGTGTATGTGTGCATGTGTATGTGTGTCTGTATAATATATATTTTTTTCAGCAACGCCAGGACCAGCCTGGCTTGGCTGACCCAGTGGAGGTGAACGACCCAAAACTGGCCTGCCTCTGGGAAGCAGCTGCTGGCCTGCGCCCGGGAGTTGGTGAGTTCTGGTCCTTCCTGATGACACTCCTGGAGTCGCCTGCGGGTGAGGTCACTTACCTGTGCTTGGTGCAGGCCTCTGGGAGTGTGAGAAGGAGCAGTTTGAAAAAATGGCTGGGGTCTGGGGTTGAATTCTTTGAAACAAGACAGGGCTTGAAATCCTTAAAATCAGCCATCTTCTAGCAAACCCCACTGTGATGCGTTGCCCCTTTCTAAGGCGTGCGGCCGGGCACGCCTGCCCTGGCCGGCCCTGTCCCCCAGCCCGAGCTGGTGAGGCTCTGTGAACCTTTTTAAATCCTGAGTTCAGGCCTCAGCGCTCATGCCTTCTCCCAGACACAACTGTTCCTCTGCAGGACGGGCTCAGGGCTAGCCACTCCTCCACGCCCAGCGTCACCGTGCTCCCACCTGGCCTCAGTACCACACCGGCTAAGCCCAGATCCACGTCCACGTGCACCTCTCCTGGGAGCATCTCGACTGGGCACTCCTGAGACAGTCGAGCGTAATGACGGGACTGCAGACACTGGCCCAGGTTCAGGGGAAGCGGTCTTCTAAGGTCGAGTGCTGAGTCTGGCTCTGGCAAGCATCCCGCAGAATTTGCCCACGTAGCCCCACCTAAGGACGAGGCCAGCGCTCCCCAGAGCAGAGCCATATGCCAAATACAGGTCCAGCGAGTTTCGATCCTTGCTTGTTGACAAGTTGATTTTTATTATTCATCCATGTCTTTTGCACAGTTCTCCAGAACCCTGTTCTTCCTTTCTGAGGTAGCTTTTCCTCCACCTGAGCCGTGCTGTCCTCTCAGCATGCGAGCAGCAAACGCACGTAGTTCTAGTCTGGCTCCTTCTGTCCCTCTCATGACAGGGGAGGTACCTGCTGTCCCCAGACCTTGCTAAGGAGCTCCCACTGAATCTCAGGCTGCAGGAATGACGGCTGCTCACAGGACCTTTAGACACAGAAAACTTCCCAAAGACAGAAGGCAAAGGAGCGCTTCAGAAAAGAACAGCGAACCTGGGGCGGGGGGCAGGTGGGTGCAGGAAAGACGGAAGCCCATCAGCATCTTCAGAGACTTGATTTCAAACCTCAGTTGCCCTGAAAGAGGACTTTCACACCTAAAACTCCCACCAGACGCCTCTCCTACTTACACATGCATCCTCCATTCTGTACACAATTCTCAGCATTTAAAAGTACAAGACAGTCAGAGAGGCACTCGAGGAACCTGAAGGAAAAGCAGGGAGAGTCCCCCCAGGGCATGGACAAGCGGCAGAGGGGCTAAAATAAACAGATGGAGCGCTGGTTACCGTAGCAGTCGTCAGGGCTCCAGCAGGACTCAGGGCCGGTCAGCCGTCCTGTCACAGTGGGCATCCTCCCTCTGCACACACTGTGGTGGTGGGTCTGGTCTATCTGCCCACACGTGCTGTCTGGGCCTCAGAGCATGTGTACACCGCGTGTTATTCAAGTTGGTCTCTCTGGCACTTGGCACAATATCTAAACACAAAGGTGCTCAGACGTGTTTGCAGAAGGATGCAGCCCTCTCACGGCTAGTTCAATCCCCCACAGAGAGGAGCAGGAGGACCTGCTCACCAAGAGTCTCTCGGCCCAGCTCCCTCTCTTCTAATCCCCAGTTCAGACAGAATCGTCAGAAACCACCTCTGCATCTTGGAGACACACGTGCAGAGGCGGTGCCCTGTCTGTGCTCAGGGGCGTCAGGCTAGCGTCCAGGGGTTCCTGAGAGAAGTAGGAGTCAGGACGGCCCACTTTCTGTTCCTGGTGGAGGTAAGGTGAGCTTTCAGGAATGCAGCGCCCCCTTCCGTGAAATCAAGGGTTGTTATGAGACCATTTCAAACAGACTTTCAATTCAGAATCTAAGAAACAGTCTTTTCCAATCACTTGGGTGAGTTCACAAGTAGTTGACCTTTCAAATGCATGCTGGCTCTTCCAGGGTCACCCACCAGTGGCTGACTGACATGGTGTCCCAAGAAATGGACGAGCCCAGAGCCCGGCCGCCCACTCCCGCTGACCAGGACTCATCAGAAATCCTTTCCACGCACTCTGTGTCGAGCCCTGCCTGTCCCCGCTTGTTGTGAGATAACTGAGGAACGCATGTGCTGTCCGCTATGGAATTTCTTGGAAGCATGTGGCCATTAAGACGCTGGAAGAGGGAACCCCATTTTCTCAGTGGTCTTCACAGGCCCACATGGATGGCTTTGACCTGGGAAAAGGTTAGTCCTGATACAGAGATTCCACAGAGAAACAAAATAGAGCCTCTTCCAGAGACAAGCTTTCTTCCTGTCGTCACAGTAAACAGTCACTCCTGACGGCCCCCAGCTCTGCTGTCTGGAGGGCACAGTGGTAAGCAGAACCAAGGCCATATAGGGCCCTCGATTTTAGCCCCTCCGATAAACCTCTGGCTTCACTACCAGCGGCTGGTTGCAAGCAGGTCAATCGGTCAAAATGCTGCTGCTGTGGGATTTTATCCAACAGGCCACCAAGTACTACACAAGGCAACGTTTTTGGAAAGTATGCAGTTTTTTTTCAGATTTAATGCAGGAGAGGGGACTGAGGACTGGCAAAGTTAAACATCACGAACGGGAGATGCTGAAGAGACTCTAGGCAGCGTGGGCCACTCCACGGCCAGCCGCCACCTGGATTCCACCGGATCTTCACCCCAACAAAAGGCTGCTCCAGATCCCAGCCGCCGCGAGGCCACCCGTGGATCCTGCAAGTGTCTCAACACCCAGGCATCTCAGTCCACATTCTTTCTTCCTCCCCAAATGGGGCTTCCTGTCCTGACAGGGGACCCCCTGTCCAGCATCTTCAGAAGGGAAACATCAGAGTAATTTTAACTCCTCCATCCCCGTCACCTCTGGGTGCACCAGTGACTGGGGCTGTCCACGCTTCCTCTTGCATGTCCCTGGATCCCATCTTCCTTTCTGTTCCCACTCTTCCAGGTCACTTTCTCCTCCTCCAGGCCAGAATCACTGCAGTGCTAACTTGGTCCTTGGTCTCCATCTTTACTCCCGAAGTCCCACCCGCCTTCTGGAGACCCCTCACCTCTCCATTGACTCATTCAACACAAGCTCCCGAGGGCCTCTGGGCGCCTGGCTCCGTGATGGCAGTGGGGACCACCGACGAAGGACGGCCGCACTGCTCCCTCTCTGTGGTCTCATGTACCCTTTATGCTCTTACAAGTATTGAGGACGCCAAAGAGCTTTTGTTTCTGTGGGCTATATCTATTGCTACTTACTGTATTGAAAATGTTATAAGAGGAGTTTTTAAGACACAAGCACAACTTCCTCCAGCCGTTAAGTGATGAGATCATCGTGTGTCACATAGCCTCTGGGAAACTCCACTGAACATTTGCGAGAGGATGAGGGTAACATAAGCAAATCACCTCCTATAAAGGAAAATATCTGAGCCCACAGACTCTGACAGGGTCTCGGAACATCAGGAGTCCCAGACAGTACTCAAGGCGGCTGGATTAGACAAAGTCTCTACCCTTAAATTCAAGAGCCTCCAACAGAATCACTTTCATGCCCTCAAATCCAGCAATACCTCGGTCGTGGCAGGACAACCATTTTTGGATTCACTGTGCGCCCTCATGTCCCTTCACCAGCAGCCCAACTCGTGACTGTCTGCAGCTCCCACTGCTCTGGGGAGATGGCTCTCCTCCAGCAACCGTGCGATTCTGGAGGAGACCCCGACTCCAGGCTTCCCTGCCCTCACGTGTTTGGTTTATGAACTGTGGAAATTCCACACCTGTTAGGCCCCGCTGGGGGTTCACTTCCTCGGTAGAGCATCTGACACCCACCTCACAGGCAAATCATCAATTCACTGACGATCAGGACGCCTCATCAGCTTGAGCAAAACTCAACCCCTGTAAGTGTCTTTGTATCTGTTTGGATTTCCTATTATTTTTTGTCATATTTCGTCTTTTTAAGGGATTTTAAAACCAAATCCATTCAGACTATTTATTCTTTCTCTGCCACTTTTTTTTCACATTTTATGGATTTTTAAACCAATTTTTTTAAGGGGCAGTCAGCTTAATTTGACATTTCTAGTAAGTATTTTAAACATGTTATCACTTGTGCTTGACAGTGCCAATTACAGACCCTGCAGGACATCCACTCCAACTCTCCTGTTTGAGCGGTATAGATGACCCTCAAAGAGAAGGTCGAACTTTCTCTTCTTGCTAGAGAAAATCATTCTAACGGCATTCTGACAAAAGACTGAACATGGCACAACACTAACAGCCAGCTGCGTCCGTGGGTCACATCCTTGGCTTCTCCCATCACAACTCTCTGCCAATTTGGTCAAGCAGAGCGAACTGCTACCCGACTGGGTGTGACACCCACTGCCCACAGGGACTGAACTCTGGGACTGCTACAGTACAGGGCAGCACAAATAATTTGAATTAAGGTGTTGAGTAGAATGAATAAGTATTTATTGAGAGAAACCAAAATTTGTAAGGAAAAGGTTTATTGACCAATTTTCTTAAAAAAAAAAAATCTAATGGAAAAAGATCCCTGCAGTCATTTGTAATGTTGCAAATCTAATAATTATTTGTAAAGACATAACACATAAATCAGAAGTACACCTAGACATGTTGATTAAAAAACATCTTAAAAGGGTCAAAATATGTCAAAAAGACTAGGAAACAAAAATGGATGCAAATATCCTGAAAAGAGAGCTGATTTTAGGTGAACTGGCCATTAGGCACCTGCTCAGTATCAGGCTGGTGTGCGTGAGCAATGGCCTCTGCTCTGCCCTCTGTTGTCCCTCAGCACAGGTCTCTAGCCTGGCCAGTCTCCTGCCTGCTTTAGGTGGTGTGCTTCTGGGGGCAGAAACTACAGTACACAGTACAGACCGTGGAGTGTCGAGTAAGTAATGCATCAGTGTTCCAGCAATTACTAAGCACTGCATACATGTTTATGGGATAAATGCAAACTTTGAAATAAACATGGTATTGAATGAATCCTGTCCAGCTCCCAATACTGTAATTCCATCATGAAGGAAAGAATTATCACTCATCTACTCCAGGTAAAAGTGTGTTCGTTTTCCATCCAGTTTTCACATTTTCATTGAGTTAAAACTGCAGACTAGCATTTCCTACACATTGGAGATGTCTTGACATGGTAGGAATAAAATGAGGAGTCTGGGTCACTGGCCGGCCCGGAGACGGGGGCAGACGTCCATCCCACAAATCTGGAGGTCCCCAGAGTTCATTTCTCTTGGCCCACTTCTGCTCCACTGGTACATCCTCCCAGAGCGGCCTGATTCACTCTCATGGCTCCAACAATTCTGTTGCAGCAGCGATGCCACCCGAGTCGTTCCTATTGGCCAAGACGTCCTTTCCCAGATGTCCAGACTCACGGCCCCCACCTGCCTGCCGTTACCAGCCAGCCCCCCAGGCACTGGACACAACATGTCCCCGAGAGACCCCATCACCTCCCCCGGAAATCACCCTTTCTTCTCTACTGCTCTCAGTCCCTGTTCCTTTTGAACCAGCACACCTGCCCCTCAACATTTCTCCAGTCCGTTCTCTCTCCACCTCTGTCATCACTGCCGTGATCAGTGCTTGCCCCATCCCCAGGCCTGCCATTCCCAACTCTTGCAGTGCCTCCTCCTCATGCCCGCCACAGTCAGCTTTCTGGAAAGCAAGCCAGCCACGCCACTGCCCAGCTTCAAGGGTCCTGCCATTAGAAAACAGCTCACGCCAACCTCACAGTTCTCGCGCATCGCATTAGCCACTCTCCTCTACTGCGGCTTTCTCTGGAATGGATAGGACAGCCCAGAGGGGCCGACCTCAAGCTGTGAGTCCCTTGGGCTCTGCGTGGGTGGGCGACTATTGGATAGCCTGATTACCTGTGGGACATGAGGTACTGGTTTCTAGTTTGCTGTTTGTTGCCATCAAGAGGTCATCCTTGGACATGGACAGAACTGTATTAAGAAGTGAATCCAGGTTTGGTGAGTTGTGGACACTGGATTGTTTATAGCAGAGCTTTTTGTAGTTGTTACACCCTCTTCCCCCACACACACCATCACACGCTCACGCACAGGCAAGAACCACAAACTAGGCAGTTTGTGACCAGGAGGGGCTGCGTAGAGGTTCTGCCATAGGCCCTGGGCTGCCCTAGTCAGTACCAGAAATCTGGGGGACGGCAGGCAGAGCAGGTGGGTGCCCAGTGAGAAGGCAGCCCCTCTGCCACCTCTGCAGGCTTCTCAGCCTCAGGCAGGCCCAGCCAGGGGAGGGAAGAAGAGAAAGGGGGAAAAAAATCTTATGATATTGGCCAGTGATTTCATCCAGGGTGGAGAAAATCAAACTGACAGAGTGTGTTGAGGGGAACAGTGATGAGAAACAATAAAATGCTTCCTGGTATCCCCTGAGAGAATCCATCTCATTTAACCAATATATCCAGTAAACACATGAGGATCAATGAATGCTCGAGCTTCTCCTTGCCCAAGGAGCTTCTGTGAGAGGTGGACATCGGCCAGGCTCACCATCATGACTCAGGACCAGGTGGACACTGGGATGGCACCAAGAAGATGCTCAGAGGTTAGGAACACAGCCACCAACAGAGTGGCACAGGACACACAGGAAGAGCCTAGCCGTGGTTCTAGAAGGTTCTGCTTTCCTGTTTCAGTTGTCCATCCCACCTCTGAGTTCCAGCACTGTGAGCTTTGAAGGTTGATTTATTGGGAGTAAGATTCCTAATCAGGTTCCTCCAGACCTGACCAGACCTAGGAGCTCCTGATGTCAAACTTCTCTCTCTCCCCCACCTTGGCCTCTCATCTCAAGATGGCAGAGATAGCTGACGTGAGGTTCTTTGTAGGGAAAGAGAAACAGTTCAGGATGCCACCTAGCTTTCCTCATTTCTCATTTCGTCCTACCTGCCTGAACATCTGAGCTCACTTGGAGCTCTCACAAGCTCTACAATGATCTTTTTGCTCTTGGAGGCTCCTGTCAAGAATAAAAATCGCTGAGACACCAAGTTCTGTCAAACCATAGCTGAACTGCCTGCTGCCATGAGCCACCGGGAGAGCAACCAGTCAGAAGTGGTTTCCATGAGTGAGCCTCCACCTGGCAGCTCCCCGCAGCCAAGGCGTACGGACGCGGCCACTGGAGGGGTGTGAAACGGAGTGTCTGTTAGCAGGAGCAGAAAGCAGACATGCCTGGGGGAGAAGGGGGACAGGGAGCCAGCTGAGGCTGCTGACCCCCCTAGAGAGAGTGAGCACTGCCATTTCAGGTATGTAACTCCTGCCCCCAGGTGTACTTGGCACATCATGAGCCCTCAGTCTGTTTGGTCCAAGTGTTGTGGTCACCGTATCCAGGTTCACGGTTTGAAGTCACCAGAAAAGGGTCAGATTGCAGATGAGCTGTCTCCATTCCTTTGCCTCCACTGCCCAGCAAGCCTGCTGCTCCCTGCCTCCTGGTCTCAGGCTAACCGAGGGCTCAGGACAGGTGTACAAGCCCCCTGCACAATAGGAAAAATCAGAACACAGCTCTCTGCTAGAACTTGCAACAGGCCTGGCCCTGCTTCCCACAAGAGGACAGAAGGCAGAGGAAAAGGAGAGGAGAGTCATTCAGTCATTTCTCAGAGCAACACAGTGAACTGTTAGCTATTCCCACCCTCCAAAACTCACTTTAGGGGATGTGGGAGAAAAACAAACCTTCTGCTCTTGTAAAATAACCAAACCAGCTATCTGATGTCTCTTCACCTGGCTCCTGCCTCATGGGAGTTTTTATAGATCTTTCTCCCAAGAAGACACTCAAAAAAAAAGTAAGATCCAGCTAGTCCTCAGAGAGAAAGGTTTCTTCAATCTGGGAAATTCAGCAGGGAAAATATTGCTTATGCACTGAATGAAGTCATGGGGACTGAGAATACTCTAAGTCATTTTTTCCACACCATTTCACACATGCCTATTTTTGTCCCAAGGCAAGGATTCTGCATTTCACCATTCTGACATATCTGTATACAAATGAGAAGCTTTTAATTATTAACATGCAACTCAGATGTTATGGCCCACAGCCAGCAACTGAGGGTCATAACGTTGAGGAACAGGCACAGGCCACCCCGCTGCATGGGCCGTTTGTGTGAGTGCCTGCTGCGCTGAGCCCGCCGGCCGCGGGCACTGGGACGCCACTACTGTGGGGTTAAACACTGGAGGATGAGACAGAGCTTCCTTTAGTTTGGGTTTCTACAAAAACAGATCCTGAAATAAGGATGTGGGTACAAGTAATTTGTCTGGGAAGTGATCCCAGACACCGTGAGGAAACACCGTGAGGGAGCGGGGATGTGAAACTGGGAAGGGAGGTAGCCCATAACGCTGCAGGAATGAACACCAGTGAGGGCGAGAGGCCGGTCCTGCTGCGTCCTCTGAGAGACTGCAGAGCATGCCTCAGAATCCCTGAGGGGCAGGGAAGTGGGGGTGTTTATCCATAAACGCCCGTTTTTCATTCTTTAAGGGTCTCTGAGGAAGCTAACTCCTGAGCAGCCCTGGCCTGCATTGGACATAGAACAAACATGCTTGTTCATCCAGAGAGATGCAGGGACTTAGGGCTGGAAGCCATCAGCACATCCAGGAACTGCCCAGGAGAGCTGCAGGTGGGCCCAGGTAGGCGGTGGGGATGTGGGGTGATGGGGTCTGTTACAGAGTTCTTCTTCCAAGATGGACTGAGGTTCCATCAGATCGATGGCACCGTGGGATGGTGGAGTAGGTGGCTCCAAGGACCTGTCCTTCCACTGAAATAGCCATTAAGGTGACAAAAACAGACAGAATCAGCTTTTCAGAACTCTGGGATCAAATAAAAAAACTTACAGCAACCAGAGGTGTGCTTAAAGAAGAAAGTGACTGCTAAATTTTGGTGAGAAAGCATTGTGGCATTTTTGCTTACCGACCTATTATCCCCCACTCCTCAGCTCAGCAGCAGCCATGAGGACAGTGGCCTGCATTCCTCGTATGGCTTGCTGGTACCAGAGGGCAATACTGACTTCGTTCTCAAAAAATTGTGATTGTGTGTTTTGACCTGTCTGGTGGTCCCCTGAGTGACCAGTGCAGACAGTAACCTTTATTTAGCACCCCTTGGGCTGGATCGGCTTATTGAAAGCATTTCAAGACATATACTGATTGTGAATACCTGGAACAAGAGAGAGTGGAAGGCCAAGCAGCAGAGAGACCCAAAAGTCAGGGAAGGAGGAGGCTGAGAGGAAGATTTTTGGGGCAATAGGGCTTTGAAAGGCTGCTGTATATCTTAGGGAATTTGGAGTGTGACATGCATGCCCAGGGCCAGAGGTATGCTCTGAGAAGAGCTGAGAGGGTCCTAGACTTGCACCTCTGGCTGATCTTTGGGCTCTGCAGAAGCAGAAAGTGAAGACTAAGGCAGAGTTATAGGTGGCCTGGCTGAGTGTTTGAGAGACCCAGCTCAGAGCCAATCTACAAATGCAAAGGCTGGGAAAGTATTTTTCTCCCCTCTTGTCTCCAAGCATTTAAGGAAATCTCTGTCAGGTTACTGGTTGACCATGGAGAAAATGGAACAGAGACTTCAGTGACCATACATGGCAAGGAATACAGTCTTTGCAAAAATAGTTTGGAAAAGTCACTAAACAAATGGATGATCACAGCCCTCGACAATCAACAACAGCACACCCCGGGGAAAGGAAAGAGTCTGATTTCCAGAGTTACTGCACTGTACTATTCAAGACACCCACTTCTCAACAAAAAACTACAAGGCATACAAAAAAACAGGAAAGTATGGCCCATTCACCAGTAAAAAAGAAATTGGAGAAACTGTTCCTAAGTAAGCCCAGATATTGGACTTACTAGACAAAGACTAAAGCAACTGTCTTAAATATACACAAATTGCTAAAGGAAACCATGGACAAACAACTAAAAAAAAAAACAACAGGAGAACCACGTATGAACAAATAGAAAATATCAATAAAAAGATAAAAGTTATAAAAAGGAAGAAAATAGAAACTCTGGAACTGAAAAGAATTATAGCTGAATCAAAAATTCAATAGAAGATTTGAGCAGGCAGAAGAAAGAATCTGAAAACTTGAAGATAGAAAAACTGAAATTATCCAGTCTGAGATGCAGAAAGAAAATAGAAAGAATAAAAATGAAAAGTTTCTAAGGTACCTGTGCAACACCATCAAGCATACTAACACATGCATTAGGGGAGTCCCAAAAGGAGCAGGCAGAGAGAAAGGGGCAGAGAGAATATTAGAAGACATAATGGCCAATAATGTGCCAAATTTCGTGAAAGACACAAATGTCCATATCCAAAAAGCTCAACTAAATTCAAGTAGGATACATTCAAAGAGATCCACACTGACACATCATAGTCAAACTGTCACAAGCCAAAGACAAAGAAACTTGAAAGCAGCAATAGAGAAGCGACTTGTCACATACAAGGGATCTTCAATAATATCCACAACTGATTTCTCATCAGAAATCATGGAGGCCTGAAGGCAGTGGGATGGCATATTTAATGTGCTGAAAGAAAAAAAACTGTCAACCAAGAATTCTATATCTGGAGAAACTATCCTCCAAAAATTTAGGTGAAATTAAGATGTTCTCAGATAAACCAAAGCTAAAGGAACTTGTCACTAGTAGAGCTGCTCTAAAATAAATGCTAAAGCTAATCACTTAGGCTGAAGTGAAAGGACGCTACACAGCAACTCAAAGCCACACAAAGAAATAAAGAGCTCCAGTGCAGATAACTGCACAGGAAATATAAAAGCCAGTATTGTTGTGACTTTGGTTCATACCCCCTCTTTGTTTCCTGTAAGATCTAAAAGAAGACAAATGCATAACACAATAATTCTAAATCTATGTAATGGGCACACAGTGTATAACGAGGTAATCTGTGCCAATAACAAGATAAAGCTGGGGGGAAGGAGCTGTGTAGGAGCAGAGTTTTTTGTATGCTTTTGAAGCTAATTGGTATTAATTCAAAATAAACTGTTATAAATTTGTGATGCTAATTGTAATCCCCATGGTAACAACTAAGGAAATAACTAAAAGGAAAGGACATGAGGAGAGAATCAAAATGGCAGATGAAAAGAAATCAATCAAAAACAAAAGAAGGCCGTATTGGAGGAACTGAGGAACAAAAGCATAAGAGAGAGCAAAAAAACAGAAAAATGGAAGAAGTAAGTCTTTCCTTATCAGAAATTACTTTAAATGTAAAGGAATTAAACTCACCAATTAAAAGACAGACTGGCAGAATAGATTAAAAAAAAGTGTGATCCAACTATATGCTGTCCATAAGTGACCCACTTTAGATTCAAAGACACAAATAGGTTGAAAGTGAAAGGATGCATTTGGGGATGAGGAAGCGTTTAGTAACTAGATAGAGTGGTTGCGTAGTACTGTGAATGTACTAAATGCCACTGAAGTATTCACTTTAAAATGGTCAATTTTATGCTATATGAATTTCATCTCAATTTTTTAAAAAGTTCCTGAATAAGTCAATTTAGATGTGTTGCATTTATCAGTTTCCTACTAATTTGCTCCTCTGGATTACAAGTTTTTTGAGAGCATGGACAGGGCCTTATTATTCTTTATATAGAGTCACTCAGCTCAGTGCTTGGCATAGAGAATATCTGTTGGAGGCACCAATGAGCACGGATGACTCAGACCTGGGTGGCTCAGGCAAAGCCATGACGTGAACACTGAAGACAACTTAGCTGGAGGTCACCCCACCTGTGTGCCTACAACTTCCAGCTCGCAGAAGAGGGATCAAAGCACATGAAACCCCTGTGTGTGTCCAGCAAGCTGGCTCCCCACAGTCTCCAGGCCCAGGGCCTCCCAGCTCGGAGCAGCAATGGACTTGCCCACCTTTTCTCTGCCTCTCTCTTTGCATGAGTTCATTCGCAAGCCTGGTTCCTCCCGCTATGGCATGGACAGAAATGCACAATTGTGAGGGAGTTATGGAATAACCGTTTTTACAGCATTTCTAATGAGTCTGTGCGCCCTGTCGGCTTGTTTCTGTGCCGTCCTCACAGCGCCAAGCACAAGGCCAGAGCTCCTCAAGCCTCAGCAAGCAACCAAAGGAGCAGATGGGGCTTGGGCTGCCCACTCTTCACTTTGTTCTCTCTGTGACATGGGCAATTCAGAATTTCTCTTGCTTTGTGACTGATCTTTGGTTGTAAAAGATCAACTGTTCTGAAGCCACCAAGAAGGCAAACAGGCCTTTCTTCTCACAAACATTCCCACACACGTTCATGCCAGAGAGAGAGTGGGAAGGAGGGGTTAATATGTGTATCTGGAAACTGAGAAAATTGTATACTTTTCCTACAAATTATGTTCATTTGACAAGATTTTCTTCACTCAGAGTCAATAGACAAGCTTTGTTGGAAGCCATAGAGAGGGAGGGAGAGAGATTATATTCAAAACGTCCAGTTTTTCTTCTAAAAATTTTCCTAACAAATATCTAAGACTCATTCACAGCCTTTTAAGTCTTACAATTAAATATAAGAAAATGACTGGCCTGGTTGCCATAGAAACACGGCACCCAAAGAAAATAGAATATTTGACATATTTGACAGGTTTTCCAAACAAGATGGGGGAAGTTCACATTTGCTCTTTGTTGATCCATTGACCACTGTCCACGTGCTGGGCTCAATTCCAGGCTTAGGGGCTTCAATAGTGAACAAAACAGACAAAACCTTTGATCTCATGGAGATGACATTTTAGAAAGGGAGGTAGACAATAAAATAAATAATGAATTGGTGATGAATGTAAAGGAGACAATCAGAGTAGAGAATGGGGTAGGGAAGAGCTATTGCCATTTTGGGTAAAGTGGCCAGGGGTGGCCTCCCTGAAGCACAAGCCACGTGGACATCTAGGGAAGGGCCATGTGGACATCTAGGGAGGAGCCCATGGGCCATGTTATCATCTAGGGAGAGGCCCACAGACCATGTGGACACCTAGGGAGAAGCCCACAGACCATGTGGATATCTAGGGAGGAGCCCACCAGGCAAGTGTAAGGGAGAGTCTGGGCTTGCGATGCTCCTGGAATCCGAGAGGAGGCCAGTGCGGGTGGAGAGGCTGGGAGAGGTCTGAGAGCTCGGGACACATACCACTGGGCTTCATCAATTGTTGAAGGACTTTGGCTTTGACTCTGAGTGCGTTGGGAAGCTATGGGTGATGGGGAGCCATGTCCCCAGGCTGCCTGCTATAGCTTTGTGACGGCCACTGTGGTGGGATATGTGTCTTGCAGAGAGACCTAAGACATGGGGCTTGTCTTGATGGAGTTTATGGTTCAGTAGGGGAGACAAGTCCAGTGACACTGAAACAGATAAGTGACAATACAAAAGTAGCAGAAAACGAATGCTGAGTGCATTCAGAGCAGGGAGAGAACCCATCTCGCTGCAATGGCCCAGGGTTTCACAGAAGAGTTAAAACCTACCCTGTATCACTAGGGATGAATAGAATTTCTAGGCCAAGAAGAGCATGAGCAGAGGTGCAGAGGGAAATCAGTGGATCTGATGGGGAATTGGTAGTGACCTCGTAGGACTGCATTGAGGGTCTGCAGGAAAGTGAAGAGAGGACTCAGTTGCAGGGGCCTGGCTCCTCCCTCAGGAAGTAACCTCAGAGGTTAAGCTGTCCAGGGGCTGAAACTCTGGCACAGGAGACAGCCCGCCCTCAAGCAGACATTCTCTCTTGTGCGCTGCCTTAGCACAAGCAGCCCCAACCTGGCTTTACAATCGTCTTTCAGTGCGGGGGAGGAGAGCGTTAATGCAAGTCTCTCCTGACTGGTCCCTTAATCAATGTGCCAGAGAGCTCAGTACCACCTACGCAAACTCATTAGCCTGATAAACCATGGAAGCTTAAAATGCGGGCTGAAAGTCATCTCGCCAAGAGGGGCTTCCAGGGGGCTTTGCCTTCTGCTCTGTCCACTCTTTCCAGCCCTTCCTTCTTGATCGATTCTGCTGCCCAGTGTGTTCCCAGCCTCTAGTATTTGCAGTGGGGGTGTTAAGCGTATTTTTCTGTTCCTTCATGTCAGCATTTGATTTCAAATCTGCCACAAGGAATGAGTGATGTGTCCCACACTGAAGTTGCACAGTTTAAATAAAACCATGAGAGTCCACAAATCTTCCTCTGGATTTCTTCCCTCCAGCCATACAAGAAGATGTTGGCAGGTCGGATCCTGGAATGATGTTTAATCTAACTGCTGCTCTTTTTAGGACAGACTGCTCTGTGAGGAATGAGGTTTTGAATGATCTCCTAGAAGTTTCCCAGCGTTCCAATTAGTAGATGGCGTGATGCCTGAAAGCAGACACGCTCACACCCAGGAAGCACTCGGATTAGCCACAGAGCTGATCACAGAGCCCTGAGGGGCCCACGCCAGCCTCTGCCACTCGCAGCTCAAGCCAGTCGATGGAAATCCATGGCACTGGTTTCCTCAAACTGAACAATAATCATCCATACGGATTGAGAAAGAGACAGACAGAGAGAGCGAGAGAGAAGACTGAGAAGAACAGAGGCGGACGGGGAGAGAGAATGAGCGTGACTTATGGTGGGGTGCGCAAGGGCTCAGCCTCAGGCTCATTCCCAGAAGCAGAGCCTCCATGTTTTATCTCGTAAATAAAACAAGACACCGGGCAACGTACTAAGATCCCGAAACCCCTCGATTTCTGTTCACCCTCAAATCTGAGGAAAGTGGCCACTGCCTCCTTGACCTGGCTTGAAGGACAGTCCCGAGGAGAAAACCTTCTACAAAATTCCTGAGCCTCCAAGCTCCAGCCTTGGAGCACTGACCAAGGGTGTACCCGGGCCAGCTGAGAGGCGCCGTGATCCTAGGTCAGAGCCACCACCTTGGGGAGGACATCATCAAAAACTTAAGTATGACAGCACTTGGTGCCAAGTGGCCGTCTGGTGATCAGATGTGCCTGGTAAGCTTTTTAGATTCTCTCTGACACAAAACTCAAGATGATAAAATTATCATAGAGGAATTGAAGCCCCAGGACTATATCTCTGGCCCCAAGGGTGCCCTGACTTCAGTTCCAAAAGCACAGGTTGACGTCACTGAGTTTCTAAAGTGCTGGCTCTGGTACTGGGTGGTGCAGGGTGAGCAGCCTGAAGGCAAGAGTGAGGGGCAGGTGAGGGTTTCTGTCCCAGCTCCCGCTAGGGTCGTCTGGTTGGCGCCATGACCACGAGTCTGTCTCCGCCATCTGAACGTCTGGGGGCTGGAGACCAACATACTCTCCCCCCTTAGTACCCCAATCTGTTTTCCCCAGAGATGGGAGAAGTTGGGGTTCTTCTGTTGGTGACAGTCAGAGGAGCTGGCTTGTTTTATGGTTGTTTTATATGAAATATATCCATTTCTTAACACCAGTATCAAAGTGCAGAGAGATGCTTTCAGCATGAAAACTGCAAGGGAGCCGAACTAACCAGGAGGAGAAAGGAAGGTGACTCTTCTCTTCCTGGCATTGTCCTTGTTTTAGAAAGGAAGGCCAGGAGTTGGAGAAGCTTATCGCTGAATCTGCAAATATATTTGTGACGCAGCTCCACTGTAGCATCTCAAGCATGCAGTAGGTGAACACAGCAGGTGCACAGGAAATGCTGGTTGAATGGACTGATGGGGAGGGGGAAGAAGGATCTGGAATAATGGGTCAGCTGCCTGAGCAGGACTGGCCTGGGAGGGGTCCCTCAGCTGGGGTTCTGAGGGCAGCTTGGGGGCACCGTGTCCTCTGTGGTGGGGGAGGGGCCATGGACAAACATCATCTAATGTAATTTCCAGTTTTGCTGGGGCCAGCACTGCCTTAAGACTTTACCTAAATCTTCTAAAAAACCATCAACTAAGGGTTGTGTTCCACCTGCTAAGTATAAAATATCACAGAAATGGAACATACAGACAACAGCTATGCCACAGACATTTTATCTTTTGAATTGGAAACAGCACTGAACTGCGCTGAAGAAATCCTGGCCGGGGCATCCAGCTAAGCCAGCCACCTGCCAATGACAACGTCTCCCTTTCCTTGTGTCAACGACACAGGTGAACACAGTCCCTGTGAGGCTGGGCCAGCCAGCCACACTAACAAACTCAGCACCTGTCGAAGCTTGGGTGCCCCATCAGGGGCAGCATGTGTTTTCCATGTGGTGGTCGACAATGTCTTATAACTTGAACCACTTAATAATGTGGGGTCAAACTTCACCAACGTTCCCTATCTTAGTCATCGACAGGAATGTCTCAGCAAGCAAACCCCCGGGAACGACCCTCCTTTATTAGAAAGGTGGCCTCGTTAACAACAAACATGCATGTGAGTCCTGGAAAGCATCATGGACTACACGGTGACGCGGCTCGATGGCGGCGCAGCCTCTGAGCTGCATGTGCTCAGTTTTAGAAGATGGTTTTTTAGAAGTTGACAGCCACGTCAACACTCTTCATGGTGACGGAGTGGAGGGCGAACAGGGGGACCCACCCCAGGCCTGCCCATGTCCCCCCATTTCCTAGGCTTCTTTTCCCCTGGTGGCTCCTCTCTGGCGTCCAGAAGCCGCGCAGTCCTCGACACCCACCCTCTGCAGGGCACGTTGGCTCCTGACTGCCGATGAGACTCTGGGGACAGAGTGTCAGTCAACCAGGGCTTGGGGGAGGCATGTGCATTTTAAGCCTTTTATCTTTTGCTAAGGAGTGAAAGATTTTGTTTTCTGCTAAAAGGGTTTTTGGAAGCTTCCAGAAAATGAGGAATCATTTTTGTTGGTGGTTTGGGGGACTTTCCAGTCTTTCTGAAAGTCATGAAGTCTTGGATGGCCCCTGCCCAGCAGGATGGCCCCGGATCCAGATGGGAGGCATCTGGATCCAGAGCTGACCGGGGGTCTCCTTCCAGGGTGTCCCATTCCGCTGGACTGGGATATCCCGTTTGATGGAAGGTTGTCCCCCAGTCACCACGCCCTGGCCGCCCCCCTCCGCATTTCCAAGTCCTTATGACTCTTCAGTGTCCTGTCTGCCTTCTGGCCTCTGTCTCCACTGCCGCTATCTGACCTGAGCTGCCTGACCGTCATTTCTCCTGGGTCCTCAAAACAGCCCCTGCCTCTGGTTTTGTGGTTTATGTTTGCTGTTTCCACCCACTTCTCACACAAAGGCCGGACTGGTCTTTCTGGCACTAAACCCCTCATCTCCCTCTCGTACATCAAATATCCTCAGAGCCTCCTGCTGCCTTGCGGCTTCTCAACCCCGACTGCACATTCGTCTGCTACGGGACTTTCAAAAAATACTAATTCCTTAGGACTGTTCCGGACCAATTCAGTCAGAATCCTGAGGGGCAGGGGAACTGGGCAGCAGACTGCTCACAAGCCCCCAGGCGGTTCCAGTGGGCCGCCAGGTACGGGGCATGCGGCCGGTGCACGTGTGTCTAGTCCTTCAGGGCACGGGGGCACCTCTCGGGGAAGTCTGCCTGCTGCTCCTACAGCTGGCGATTTTGACCACCCTCTCCTTTGAACCCATATTCCATCAAAACCCTTAAAAACAAACTGTAATTATTACCTGTCTCCCACTAGACAGGGGCTCCCACTCCTCAGCCCACAGACAGGAAGTTCATTTGCAGCCCACCGCCAGAGGACCAAGCCGTGTCACTGAGGGGCTGCACAGGGTTTGTCTCCAACGCCTTTCCAACTACGAGCGGCTGATGCCTGTACGTCTGGGGCTCTTCAAGAGACCCCTGTTAGAATTCATACTTCTTCAAGCCCCACCAGCTGACTTTTAACTTCCTGACAAACTAAGTTTAAATTGGTAGAAAACTGTAAAAAGTTGAACTAGAACCTTGAAACTGTGGGATATTGAGCTATTTTTTATTTAGCTGTGGGTCATCAATTTGTTATATCTTGGTAAAAAAAATTATAATAAATTTCTAATGTTTATGTTACCACAGATTAAATAATGCTGCACTGTGTGAATATCTCAACGGAAGCAATTTTCCTATTGAATCATCATCACTTGTTGGCCACCTTCCACGCACAGACGGCGTCCTGGCACCTCATCTGTGTTCTCCAAGCTCAGAGAACGCCTGGCAGAAACTATGGAGCCCCCAACTATTTCGGAACGAATGAATGGGTGTTTCAATGAAGAGAGGATCAAACCCTTACAACTGGCCCTATCTCTGCCCTAAATATTGAGCTTCATCTGTGGCCCCTTTTGTTAGTGTCAGTGGTAGTTTGGGTCGTGACCTCCCATTTCTCTGACGTCCCTGTATTTCTTCGCTACCTGTGATTCTCTTTCTGGGGATGACAGCAGCATCTACCACAGTGTGGAGCGAGCATTTCTCTAGAACTGTTCTACAAAAAGGCAAACTCGGCCTGCTTTGAGCCAGAGCTGTTTGTTTTCCACTTTGGATTCTAGAAATGATGAAGAAGACAGTGATGTGGTGAACACCCAACCAGGAAACCTAGAGTGGGAACACTTCAGTGCTGACAATGCTGCCAGGATGGGACGATTGTCCAGGAGAGTCTCCCGGCTGCTCCTCTGTGTCGGTCAGCTACTGTTCTCCGCAGATGGAGTGGCTCCTCATTCATTCACAATAAAATAAAGGGTTTTCCATCCTTCTTCTGTGTAGTTGGTCTGCTAATTCTGCATCAGGAATATTCCTGGATGCCTGGCCTCCAGCTGTTTAGCTTCATGTCATCCGACACAGCTGCATTTTGTGCTGCGGCCACACTCCACTGGGAGAGCACGCGTGCGTGATGGGAGGACCCCACCCACCCACCCAGCATCCTCACCGCTGTCCCCTTGGACTGGCCAACCTCATAGTCCAATCACATTCTTTAAGTCGGGGATGAAACACACACTGATACCCAGTTTAATAAAGTTCAGGCAAAGGCGGCCTGCTGTCTGAAACCACCACTGTCAAACCTCTTTTAATTAAAACTTTTATGAAATCAGAGTTTTACTCCTTAATAAGAATCTTTGGTAAAAAAAGGAAACTCACAACAGTTAATGTATTACTGGGGATTTGTAAAAACAGCAAATAAGACCCGACAGGCTAGATCCTGGGATCAGTGCATGTTTTGTGTCAACATTTTTCATCTTCCCAACACTTCAGTCCTGGAGACCCAGACTGATGTTCTCAGAGTGATGGGTGAGGCCTGGCAGAGCTCATTGTCCATAAGAAGGATTCCCTCATGGTTCAGTTACCAGCACCACGACCCTCCCTCTAATGCTGGAGAACAGACAGATGCACTCTAACAACATCTCGATGAGGTTCAAAACAGAAATATTTTCCTGTTAAATGACTCTCGTTTAATCAGAATAATTTAACTAGTCTCCCCTTCTGATTCTCATAATCTTCAAGCTTGGAAGGTTTGACGGCTACAGACACCACTGATGACTTTTCATGAGTTCTGTCTATCTTGATCACATGATGCTCCAGGTTTACCTTCTACAACCTTCGTTTGTGCCCTGTCTTTCCTTCTATGACTTCCCCTGAATTCTCTCTGATTCACGCATTTGTCTTCCAGTCCCAGGTGGAACCTGAGTCCAGCAAAGAAAGTGAACAGCACACAGCTCCTAACATGTGGCAGCTGGATACGGTGTCACTTCCTCACAACCCACTTGTTGATAAATATTTGGCTGCTGCTTGCATATCTAGCTCACTTCCCCATCGCTGCTTTTCATCCAGTATATCTATGCATCTGATTATGCTTCTCCAGATGCCCTGTTCTACATTCTCCAGATTGGGTTTCATTTTGTGATTTGCTGCCCATATTTCTTCAAAGCTTGTGAGCCGACCACCATATGCCTGCTATCTTCATTCTCCGTCAGCCTCAGCATGCTTTGCAATGAGGCGACGGTCAAACCACAAAACAAAAATCAAAGCTGAGCTGGAGAGCTGGCTGCTGGCCTGGGCAGGACGTCAAGGCAGGCCCACTGGAGCCAGTCAACCAAAGCTCCTCTTGGGGAAGTTTGCTGGCCAGAACCTCACTCTGCACCTAAGGAGATTTTGGCACAGGCATTTCTGAGACTGAAGACCTGGCAAGCAAACCTCGGAGAGAGTGAGAGAGTCCCGGATACAGAAGGTGGAGGAGGGATTTAGAGGGATCGTGTGTGTGTGTGTGTGTGTGTGTGTGTGTGTGTGTGTGACAGAGAGACAGAGAGAGAGACAAAGGAGGGGAGGGAGGGAGAGACACTAAGACTGGCTCTGAAATGAAACATGAAGGAGAAGCTACAGTTTCCTATACATGAGACGCAGGCCTAGGAACTCCAGGGGAATGAAAGATGATACTCAAAGGCAGGCCCCCGAATGCTCTGGAAATATTTATTTTCTTTCCTGGTTGAGTCACTGGCGTCTCCATGTTGATGGTGTAGTCAGACATGATATAACACATACAGCTGCCCTTCAGGTACAGGAACGAGATCTCAAGTGTGTGATGTTGAACGTGACCGGCACCTGTGGCTCTCCCGCAGTGCTGGGGAGGGCTCTGCAGACAGAGCTCAGGGGAAGACAGGGGAGCAGGACCGGGCTCTTCCCCCCAGGCACCTGTCACCTGCTCATGGGCACAGGAAAGCTGAGAGGAGAAGCGTGGGCGTGAGCACTCAGCCCGCATGCCCTCATACCCAGCATGAGAACCCAGCATGGACGGACTTGGGAATCTGTCCTCCCTGATGAAGACACGCATGCTTCCCCAATGGCCTGTCCGACTTTGTGCAACTGGATTCCTTTGTGAGTCTTTCTACCTGCCGGTTTCACATCTGCACCCATAGTTCAACTTGAGTCCCCGTCTGATGTCTGCCATCACCACTGCCCCTTTAAGCCCTTTAGGATGTCCCAGACATCCCGTTTGCCTGGATATCTGTGTCCAGCTGGTCCTCTTCCCTCCACAGAGTAAAGACCCTGGTTGGAAGGAAAGTGAAGAATCGTCTCGTCCAAGCTGATCCTGCATCTCCGTGGTGACAGCGTCCTGCGTGAACGCCCCCATGGGCGCCCTGGTCTTTCATGGGGAAGGACTCTTTTCAGTCTGCACAGCTCTGACCAGGAATGTCTCTCCGGGCGCTAAGCTGATGCATCTCCTCCAACCGTAAGCTCTGGTCTGTTTTCTAGGCCTACAGAAACGGTCTAGCTCCTTTCCACACCCAGTCGTCAGAAGGATGACTCCACGTCTTCCAGTGCCTGCCAGGACGGGCGGTGCTGAGGGTGGCTGCGGAAGGCGGGTGTAGCCTGTACACCGTAGCACGAGCCCCGGGGGCTGGACAGGAGGTGGTGGGTTCAGAAGCAGGACTGGCCCAGAGTGGAGCTGTGCAGTGAGCGAGTGAGGAGGTAAAAGACAGAGAAAGGAATGGGAGGGCCGCGACATCACGAGAGGCAGATAAAAGAAAGTGATACTGGAGAAATATAGGAACTTATTTCCTATATTTTGGAGCAGAAGTCACCGGTTTAAATGTTTTCTCCCTTCCCTTACCCCCAAACGTGTGCACTCTCTGAAGACATACGCATGCGGGAGCTGTTTCATCCAGAGAATGCCCTTAAGAGGCAGTTCAAAGAGTTACTGTTTTTTTAAATGTCATATTGGTGGAGGTTCCAGCAACAGTGAACCAGTTTCAGTTTATAGACTAAAAAGTGAATGTTACACATTTGATCTTAAATTGTTATTTTATTCCTAATTGCCTAAAGGACCTTTAGATGGGGGCGGGGATGGCAAGTGATGTCAGTATGAAAACATGAGGAGTCCACCCAGGAGGGGGCGTTGCCCCAGGACCCTGTTCTGCCACCTGGCAACTGTCCCAGGAGACGGCGACAGGCGTGCTCAGCCCCACTTGGCTTTCCTGCAGGCCAGTGCCACAGTGTCTTTGGAACAAAGTCAAGCAATGTGTTTAAACAATCCATATGTTTTTCAGTCATTGTTTCTATTTATTTCTGCTAAAGTGTCTTTTAAAATAAATTAAAGGAATAATAAATCAAAATAATAGATTTAAAATTTAAAAAGTAGGGAGTTTCTGGCATTCTCCTTGGCTCCACAAAGCACTGTTTCTTTGTTCATTTTCATATTCTGCCACTGGGTCAGCGTAAAAAAGTCTCTTTTTCTGTGAGAGGAACACCCCTCTGACTGCATATTCTAGAAACATGGATTCACTGAGGCCATGCTTGTGCACAGGAACAGCATACACAACTAGATGCAAGCTTGATGTAACTCAGTAAACTCTGGAATTTTCTATTGGGGCATATTGCTTCACTGCCAATTAAGCAACCTCTTTTGCCATAAATATCCTAAATTTATGCCAGATCATAGGTAATTTGGTGGAGAAAAGCAATTCTAAGTACTATAGCCATGTTTGTGATACTTAAAATTCCTTGCAGCTGGAAACCTACCACGAAACGTGAGACGGGCTCACATCTTCCCGGCGGGGAGCTATTTCCAGATCTAATCAGTGGATGGAAGGCCCTGCCAGTAATTTTTAAACCATTTTGATATCTCTAAAAGCAAAAACCGAGAAAGCAGCACTGGCCCATCTCAGATCCCTTGAGAAAGCAAGCCCTCAATCTTGCACCCCCCTGCTTCCAGACAGCACACAGCAGGGGCTTATTCAGCATTTGAAGAACCGGTCTCCGAGATCAAATCCCTTCCTTAGACAACTCCTAATCATTTTGGTTTTAAGTGGCAGGGCACAACTCAGAAAAGAAAGACAAGGGAGGGTCAGGTCAGCGCTGCAGCTGGGCGCAGAGACTTAGGGGAGGCTCTGTGGAACAATGCACGGCTCTGGATCCATCCTCGAGTGCCCTGTGGCTGTGGTCAGCAGACCACATGCGGCTGGCTCCTGGCTTGTGAAGCAGAGGTCAAATAGCACCTCTGAGAAAGTCCGAAAATTGGTGCAATTTTCAGCAACAAAAAGTGGCCTTTGCATATTTCCAAGGAGATTCAGGGGTCAGAGGAACCCAGGAGACCAGGAAAGAAACATGCAAATTTTGACAATGGGATTCTAATCGTGATGTCAGCTGCTGGGATGTCACCTGGCCTGTCTGTGTGCCTCTGCAGATGCATTTCTCCCCTGTTGGTGTGACATTTTATTCTTCCCACATGCTGGCATTCAGCACACTGCTATTGACAGCAGTTTTGTGAGAAAAATCGAGGAAACTGATGGGTTTTAAGCTAACAGCATTCCCAGGGAGTTCTCTGAGTGCAGAATACAGTGCTGGGCAGCGTGGAGAGTCAGAGCAGAAGACGCAGGACCTGTGCTCGTTAACGCGTAAGACCAAGAAGAGATGGGGGACCAGGAAGAGATCGGCAGACACGTCTGTAGATGGTAGGCTGGACTAACACTGAGGCTGTGGTGGCTCCTGCCCATATCTGGTGAGTCCACACGACATCTATGGAGAGGACTCTACATGAATCATCACAGGCAAGGCCATTTATCAGCCTCGGTCAGTGATGGCCACGAGAGGCAGGGTCCCTGGTGTGAGAAACCCCACACGATCCTCAGACACTCATGAGTACAAGGCCCTGACGGCCACGAGCAAACGCTTGGTCCTGGAGCTCACAGTGCTCCTCCAGGGCCTGCTGGCGCCCTCCTGCCCGTCGTACCAGCCTGTTTTCAGTCTTTTGCCATGATGTGTGCACGATGCACAAATGAGTAAGTTTAGAGATGCCACAGCTCCGGGCCCTGTGGAAGGACTGGCAGCAAGGCGCTGAGATGGAGTGGTCCTTCCCCTTGCAAACGTCCCACTGATGCCATGAGAATCAAAGGCTGACAGAGGTAGGCAAGTGTCAGGGTCACTGTTTCAGTTTTTAATAAAAATCTTCCTTTCCCAGAGGATGCATTTTTACATACAGGGCCTGATTTCTTTTGGCTCCTGAGCCTGTGAATTGGAATTAATCTGTGTGACTAATTCATGCTAGGAATTCACACAAAAAAATTGTTTCAATTGCTACAAACCAAAGAGATCTTTAAATATGCATTCTGGCTAGAACACCTGATTCATCCCATTATAAAACCTGCATCTGAGCCCATTCTGCTTTTCAGTGATGGTCCCCTATAGAGGAACGGGAAGGAAAGTGACAGAGAATGCCCCGTCCAATGTAAGAGCCAGATAAGCAGACAGTCACTTAGAGAACACAAGTCTGTTTGAAACTGACATCTCGGAGAGCAAGCAAAGAGGTTGAGAGGAAGTTAGTAAACAGCTCCGGGGTTTCATCTTTTGAGCACATTATAACACTAATGTGGAGAGACAAGAAAAATGCAAGGTAACTTTAGATGTCCACTTCCCAGAATTTGCAGTAGCCCAAATCAGTTCCCATTCTCTCCACACAGCATAACAGTGCACCATAACTGTGTGCTTATGAAATGCTTACATTTGGCATCCGGGACTTGGGTATTAATCCATATGGGTGAATTCCATAAACTAAAAAGTGCGCAGTGAGTGGATAAGAGGTTTAAAGGGAAGTACTTTTATAGAATGAAAAGGGAATCAGAGTATGGTGAGATAATCTCTAGAGATAAATATTTATAATACGCACAGATAACAGATTAAAAATAATCAAATAGATTAAATAATGCTTTAAAAATGGTAATATTTGATGCTTTCAAAAGTATGGAAAGAAATAAAAAGTATTATAAGAGAGTACTATGAACAAGTTATGCCAACAAATTGGAAAACCTGTATAAATGCACAAATTCCTAAAAACACACGATCTACCAAGACTAAATCACGAAGAGACAGAAAATCTTAACAGACCTGTAACTTACTTAGTAAGGAGATTGAATCAGTAATCAAAAACCTCTCAACAAAGAAAAGCCCTAGATCAGATGGCTACAGGAGTGAATTCTACCAAACGTAAAGAAGAATTAATGCCAGTCCTTCCCAAACTCTTCCCAAAAACTGAAGAGGAGGGAACACTTTCTAATTCATTCTATGAGGCCAAAACTATCCTGACACCAGAGCCAGATAAAGACACTACAAGAAAAGAAAACTATAGGTCAATATCACTTATGAATATTGATGTAAAAGTCCTCAACAAAATACTAACCAACAGAATTCAGCAGTATATTAAAAGAATTATACACTATGACCAAGTGGGATTTATTCCTGGAATTCAAGCATGGTTCAACATACAAAAATTGATCAACGTAATACACCACTTTAACAATAAAGAGAAAAAAACCCACATCATCATCTCAATTGATGCAGAAAAAACATCTGACAAAATTCAACACCCTCTCATGACAAAGCCACTCAACAAACTAGGAACAGAAGGGAACTACAACATAATAAAGGCCATATATGAAAAATCCATAGCAAACAACACACTCAATGATAAAATATTGTTTTCCTCTAAGATCAGGAAAAAGACAAGAATGCCTGCTTTTGCCACTTCTGTTCAACACAGTATTGGAAGTACTAGTCAGAGCAATTAAGCAAGCAAAAGAAATAAAAGACATCTAAACTGGGAAGGAAGAAGTAAAATTATCTCTGTTTGCAAATGACATGATCCCATATGCAAAACACCCTAAAAATTCCACAAAAAATTATTAAAATCAATAAATGAATTCAGCAAAGTTGCAGGATACAAAATTAACACACAAAAAACAGTTGTGTTTCTATACCTAACAATGAACAATCTGAAAAGGAAATTCAAAAAATTCCATTTGTAATAGCATCAAAAAGAATAAAATACTTAAGATTAAACTTAACCAAAGAGGTGAAAGACGCGTACACTGAAAACCACAAAATGTTGCTGAAAGAAGTAAAGAAGATACAAATAAATGGAAAGACATCCCATGTTCATGGATTGCAATACTTAATAGTGTTAAGATGTCAATACTACCCAAAGCAACCTACAAATTCAATGCAATCCCTATCAAAATCCCAATGACATTTTTTGCAGTACCCTCACTTTTTGCAACATCCCATTTAGGAAAAATCCATCCTAAAATTCATATGGAATCTCAAAGGGCCTTGAATAGCCAAAATAATCTTATAAAAGAAGAACAAAGTTGAGCTTACACTTCTTGACTTCAAAACTTACTACAAAGTAATCATAATCAAAGCAGTGAGGTATTGGGATAAAGACAGATATACCAAAAAATGGAATAGAATACAGAACCCAGATATAAACTCTCACATATATGGTCAAATGATTTTTGACAAGTGTGCCAAAACCATTCGATAGGGAAAGGACAATCTTTTCAACAAACAGTGCTGGGATAACTGGATATCCACAACCAAAAAAATAAAGTTGGACCTATACCTTACACCATATTCAAAAAAGAACTCAAAATAGATCAAAGACCTAAGTGTAAGAGGTAAAATTATAACTCTTAGAAGAACAAATAGGAGGAAAGCTTCATGACATTGGATTTAGCAATCATTCCTTGGATATGACCTCAAAAGCACAGGTAACAAAGGAATAAGTAAGTAAATTGGACTTCATCAAAATTAAAACTTTTTGTGCATCAAAGGACATTCATTATCAAGAAAGTGAAAAGGCAACTCACAAAATGGGAGAAAATACTTTCAAATAACATATCTTATAAGAGATTAATATACAGAATATATAAAGAACTCTCACACTCAATAAAAAAACAAATAATTAAAAAAAGGGCAAAGGATTTGAATAGACATTTTTCTAAAGATATACAAATGGTCAATAAACACATGAAAAGATGCTCAACAACAACAATCATTAGGAAAATGCAAATCAAAACCACAATGAGATACCACTTCATACCCCTTAGGATGGATATTATTAAAAGAAAAACACAGAAAGTAACAAGTGTTGGCAAAGATGTGGAGAAAGTAGAACCCTTATGCATTGTTGGTGGGAATGTAAAATGGTGTAATGTGGAAAACCGGATGGTAGTTTCTCAAAAAATTAAATTTTGAATTACCATATGATCCAGCAATTACACTTCTGGGTATATATCCAAAAGAATTGAAAGCAGGGACAAAAAAAGATATTTGTACACCAGCATTATTCACAATAGCTAAAAGGTGAAACAACCCAAATGTCCACTGAAGGATGGATAAATAACATGTGGTATATCCGTACAATGGAATATTATTCAGCCTTAAAAAGGAATGAAATTCTGACACATGCTACAACATGGATGAACCTTGAGAACGCTATGCTGAGTGAAACAGGCCAGACAGCAAAGGACAAATACTGTATGATTCCACTGATACGAGGGACCTAGAAGTGTCAAATCCGTAGATACAGAAAGGAGAATGGTGGTTACCAGGGGCTAGTAACAACCTAGGAAGTTACTAGGTGGAGAAACGGGGTGTTACTGTTGAATGGATACAGTTTCAGTTCTGCAGGATGAAAAAGTTCTGGAGATGGATGGTGATGATGGTTGCTGTTAAAT
Organism: Ceratotherium simum simum; assembly: GCF_057802395.1. Lineage (NCBI taxonomy): Eukaryota > Metazoa > Chordata > Mammalia > Perissodactyla > Rhinocerotidae > Ceratotherium > Ceratotherium simum. The sequence continues at coordinate 109,843,069 of NC_141900.1, forward strand.
AAAAAAATTTATTCTGATGTTTGTTAAAAGTGGTGTGGAAGATTTTATTCAAGACCACTGCAACAGGGAGAAAGACCAGGTTCTACTCTGAACACAGGAAGGACAGCTGGGGTTACAGCCAAGAGCAGAGTGAGGGAGTAATTGGATGGAAAATTACTAAGAGAAGAAATGGAGGGTAGGAGGATTCTTGCTAAACCAAATGAACAGGATTCTTGCTGATGGCAGGCCAGGGTGATCAAATATCAAGGATGGGGGCTCCCTCTAAACTGACTCCGCGGGATTCTTGGTAAAACTGGACTCTACAAGGACGAACATGGAAGCCCAAGGGCGAGGCCTAGTCAAAAAGAGGGCTCAGAGGAGCCTGACCAAAGTTTGGCCCAGGAAGTCTTTGTCATAGCACAACGCTGGGAATGTGCTGAATGCCACCAAGCTGTACACTTAAAAATGGTCAAAATGGCCAATTTCATGTCATGTATATTTTATCACAACAAAAAAATCATTGCAAAAAAAAGGATAGTAAGGGCCAGCCCAGTGGCATAGTGGTTAAGTGCACGCGCTCCGCTTCAGCGGCCCAGGGTTCGCAGGTTCAGATCCCAGACACGGACATACACACCGCCTGTCAAGCCATGCTGTGGCGGCGTCCCATATAAAGTGGAGGAAGATGGGCACAGATGTTAGCCCAGGGCCAATCTTCCTCAGCAAAAAGAGGAGGATTCGCAGATGTTAGCTCAGGGCTGGTCTTCCTCACACACACACACAAAAAAGGACAGTAAGACTGTTGTAGTCAAGTACTGTTTAGACAATAAATCAGTAAAATCTTTCTAAAAAAGAATTGGGTGACACGCATCAAGATTTTTTAAAGTATAGAGGGATTTTGACCACATAATTTCAATTTTGGAAAAATATCTCTTTAATTCCATCAAAGCTTTTTAGAAAAATTGTAGTAAATATTAGTTATAGAATAAAAGGCTAACAACAGGGAAAGAGCTAAGTAAATTATACTATATGCAGTCCATGAAAAATTATCCAGCCATTAGAATGATGCTTAAAAACATTTAAAGGACAAACTTTTTAGATATTCTTATAATGTCACGTTAAATGAAAAAAATCTAGAGGTGAAATTGCATAAAAAGCATGTTCTCATTATATTAAAATATATATGTATAAAACTCTGGGAGGAAATATGCCAAAATATTAAAAGTAGTTATATCTGATTAACGCGATTATAAAGGAATAAGATTTTTCTTTTTTCTCTTTTTTTCCTAAAAATTTCACAATGGCATATATCATATATATTAAGAAAAATTATTATAAAAAGTTGTTTAAAACAATAACAAAAGAGAGACAGAGACAGAAGAACAGCTGGACCAGGAATCGGGAGACCTGAGCTTTAGCTCTCACCATCGATTTAGAAGTACCAGTGTGACCTTGGGCAAGTTATTCAACTTCTCTGTTCTGGGGTGTCCTGATTGTGAAGTGAGGCTTTGACTAGATAGTCCTTCTCAGCACTCATATTCTAGGGTATTAAATTTTTCTGCTCACAGTGGTCTCTAGCCTGCGTCCCCTACATGTCAACCTTTGCCAGGTTTCTAGATTATGGATTATGGTGAAACAGGTTCTCTGCATCTGAGTGGACACATACAAGACCACCGGATCTGGGGAACACCAGGAGCTGTGGGATGGCTGAATCCACAGGCACTGCCTATAACTCCCCATCTCGCTTTACTTCCTAAGGAAGAGGACTCGATGCCCCATGGGCGCATACAAATGGAGGCAGTGCCTATGTGAAGGATTGCGGAGCGTCAGCCTGTCCCAGTGGGACACACAGACACATGGAAGGACTTTATCAAATAATTTAAATAAATTAAGGAGAAAAAAATGGGTTATTACTTTTTTAAAAAATTCACCATGTCTTCTATTTTTCTTTGAGGTTGCAGGAGAAGCAAGATGCTTTAAAGTCTGTTTGTGGATTAGTATAAACAACCAAAGATATTTGCATGTTTCCTGGTTATGACGGAAATCATGGTGTTAGCAGGATGAGACGTGAATTTAAATTTCCACATTTAAGAGCAGGGGATCCTTCCTTTCCAATTTCCAGTTCTTTAGTGTCGATGTTAATGCAGGAATGTGCAGGTGCACAGAGTAAGGGCGGAATTTTCAAGCTCAGTCACCAGCAGGTTTATTTCCAATACCAAGTTCTGTCATTTGAAATTAGAGGACATACTGTTCAAATGCTGAAGCCCTGGGGTGTTTATTTTTCAGACAATATTTAATGCCTGGATTATTTTAATGTAAAGACCACAAGTCCCTGAAGGCAGAGCCATGCCTTTTTATTGCTCTGTCCAGCACAGTCTGCACACAGCAGGAGCTCAATAGACACCTGTTGATAGGATGAAATAATCCTCTGGGAAGGGTTCTACATGGCAACCATGGGAAGAGTAGTGGTTCCTGATATTTGTTCTTATCATAGACATCATGGGAAAGTTCAAAATGAGGTGATCAGGAATCATCTCAACCACAGCCCAGAGGATTTACAACAGTTAATGTCACAGGTCTTGTTCTGGAAGAACTTAGATTATCTCGTCTGGGGACCACATGTTGTGTAGACTATGGGGTCAGACACACCATATACCATTCTTGACCCCATCTCCCATTCTTCGAACGACCTTGTGCAAAATAGTCTTTGACCCTTGAAATGGTGATAAACATCCTTATTAGCCATGTGACGTTGACAGGTTATTTAAATTGTCCATTCCACGGTTTTCGTACCTCTACTGGGGATGATGTACCCACCTCATAGAATGGAAGAGGATAAACGAGTTAACATACGCCAACACTTAGTCAGTACACACCTGCTCAGCATACACCCACCCTCACTCCTCACAGCCCTTGTCAGGCAAGGGGAGGTGGAGAATATTGGAACGAATGACAGATAAAAGGTTTTACACTGATCTGTGGATTTCATTTATTGAAAGCACCCTGTGTTCCAGGACTAAAATAATTAAGAATCAATTTAGTTTTATTATTTCTCTTTAAGCACTAAGGCTGTGGTTAAGACTCGGTTCTTAAAAAGAATTACAAGGGATACATGTTATAGACATCAGTTCAGTTGCTAAATAGCCCATTAGCTTGGATTTAATTACTTCACGTTTTCTCCGAGAATGTGTTCCATAAACATAAAGAATCCCCACAATACCAATGCAACCTCGACTGAAAACAGGAAGCAGTTCCAGCTTGGGGCAGAAGTCGGACAACGCAGATCTTTGGCCATGTGCTCACATTCATTCCCCAAGCACACCAATGCCTTTTTACAGTTAACACCATCTTCATTTAACACGACAGCACTTCTGTGCCAACAGAGCAAGTCCACACTTTAGATGCCAAATCAGTATTAATTCTAGTCACTGATTTCCATCTACCTTTCCAATTTAAAAGCAGTGATTGCTACACTCATGAAATGTAATTTCTACTATTAAATCCTATTTATATGTTATTTGCCCTGATTAAGTTCAAATAATATATTTTTTACAATATGACAAGTCTCAATAGATCTTATTCCTTATCTGTAAGGCTGTTAACGCAACTGTGGTTGGTGAGAAACTCATCCTGCCCATGGCCTTCCCCCCACTGTGGGACTCCCCATGTCCACCCCAGCAAACCTGGGGGGCATTGGGGTGAAAGAGTGCTGAGTGCTATGCTGGCTCCCCACCACCTGTATTTGAGCTCCCAATCCTCAACATTCTCATTTTTGTAAGGACGCCAGACCAGTCTGGGGCTCTTGCCCTCGTGTGCGCAGTGGGATGACTTGAGGAGTGTTAGGGGTGTGGAGCTGGGCCCCACTGCCCGGAGTCTGACTCATTAGTCTGGGAGGTCCTGGACATCAGCATTTAAAAATCTTCCCAGATGACTCCTGAGAGCAGCAAGAGATGGGACCACTGGATTGGACGTCATGAAGATGTTAGGATGGCTGCTGGCCCTAACGACCCGGTTCTGTGCCACTACAAAAATAAAAGCGTCACTTGAATTAGTCACAACAGTAAAACTTGAGGACAATTTGAGGTTGAGAGGAATTAATCAATTTGGATTTAAATGGATTAAATTTGAAGCTTTGCACTCACGATCAGTTGATTTGGTCAGACGTTTCATTTAGTAACCCTGTGCAGGCCACAGCACAGGATGCAGGCACAGAGCGGCCCTTGACTGTATCTTATTCCACTGAAGCCCAGAGCTGACCCGTCTTCGACATATGTAGTTGCTACCGTCAACACCAGCCCCAGCAAATGACCAGGCTGACAGATGCTCCCGCAGCACCTCCTTCCAGGCCCTGCCATTCTCACTCCCTTCTCCAAGCTGCTCCAGGTGTGTGTCCATAAAACCCCACTTGCCCGGTCCCGGGGAAGCGCATCATGGTCTCTACTTTTGACGCCCTCCTCCTCTTGCACACTCAAGGGTCTCACATTCGGCTTATTGGCACTCTGCTCTCTGTGAGTAGGATCGTAATATAACGTATCTTCCAAAAAGGGAAGCTGTGAGAGTGGATAGGTCAGGACTGTCCCAGGGAAACTGGGACATGCGGTCACCCCAGCTGTAGGTGATATGTTTTCATCATTTAATACAAAATTCCCGGAGTCACCTCATAACACCAAGAGAGTGATCTCCACGGAGGGAATTTTAGAATGGACAGGAGGTGGATTTGTGGGAGAGAGATGGGAAAGGGTCTAGTATTCTGTGGGCTCCCACTTTGTGCTAAATACTTATTTAATCCTCTCATATGGGACAAGTATTATTGTGTTTCACCAATTCCAAGATGCATAGCTTTTTGCATTTTAACATCTCTGAAATCTTACTCTGATAGTAAGATGCATCTTACTATCAACAGCAAGATAGTTTATGGCAAGGGGAGTGAATTTTCTTTCTTGTTGATCCATAAAGTAATGGTGCTTCTCACAACTTATTGTGGCATGGATTGGATGGACTACAACATTTACAAACACTTCACAGTGAAGAGACTGAGTCTTGGAAAGGTTAGGTAACCTTCCCAAGACTACATAGTAAAAGTGGTGAAGCCAGCATTCAGATCGAAGTCAGCCCTAACTGAAAATTCGGGGTATTTTCCCTACACCCCATGATGACTGTGGGCACCACTCAACTCGCACTGGCCCCTGTGATTTGAGGGTTAGGGATGATCAGACCCCACAGAGGTTTCCATCCTTAGAAAAGGGTGTCGTCTTTTATCCTCTTCACTTCTCCAGTTTCCTCTCTCCTAAACTACTGCTTTCCTCACTTTGAGTCCAACTCCACATTCTGGTACTCAAACAATATAAAGTCTTATTTTATGACTTTCTCAAGAATCCTGTTGCTTTAAAAACAAGAGCCCCTCATTACCAAAAACAAAGTACATTTCCCAAAACATCTCCAAAGGAAGATCACAGGAAACGCATAACCCCAAGCACCTCCACGACTTCGGTAAACCCCGGGGAAACAGCCCTCAGGAACCACGTCTGGAGGGTGTGGGCATCACAGTTTCACAGACGTGGGGTGAATGCACACGCAGGTAACGGGAGGACCGCAGTCTGACTTGGGGGTCTATCCCAATACGAATGCTCTTTCAGCTCCATCAACCTGCCTCTCACGGAGAAGAGTTATCTCCAGGGTCTAGAAAATCTTCAGGAATTACTTTGAAAACATGTTCTATCCTGGCACATCCATTATTCATGGGGCAGCACTCCCTGGCCCTGGCTCACTTGCCTTCCCATGAAAGAAAAGGTCTCTGTTCTGGTCCCTGATAACTTCTCCTCCTCCTCCTCCTCCTTTTCATCATCATCAGCAGCAGCATCAACATCATTTTTAAAGGGAAGGAATTCTAAAATGTCCTGGGTTTGGATGTGTATTAGCTTTCTATGTGTGCTGTAATAATGACCACAAACTCCGTGGCTTAATAAAACACAGACTTCCTGGTCTGTAGGCGCCAGCAGGGCAGGCTCCTTCTGGAGGCTCCAGGGGAGAATCCCTTTCCTGGCCTTTTCCAGCTTCTACAGCTTTCCTGCATTCCTTGGCTCCTGGCCCTCCCTCCATCTTCAAAGTCAGCCAGGTTGTGTCTCCCTGTGCCTTTCTTCCATCGTCACATCTCCCTCTGACCATCCCCTTCCTCCCTCTCCCACTTTTAAGGACTCCTCTGATTAACTACACTGGGTCCATGTGGATGATTTTCCCATCTCGGGTCCTTAACTTGTGATCACACCTGCAGAGCCCCATTTGCCACATACGCTTCTGGGGATTAGGATGAGGACACTGTGTGTGTGGGGGGTGTATTCTGCCTTCCTACAGTAAGAGGGCAATTTCACGGATGAACACAGATGAGGAGCTGGGCATGCATTTCTGGGGCCAACCTCGTTCCTGTGCATGCAGGTCTCCTGTCCTCCCAAGAAGGAGACAACGGCAACAATACAACACGACACCCTCCTATTCGTCCAGTCACTGCAGTGGGGTGTTTGTTTAACCGCGCGTTCTGGTCTACAAAACGTTATTCGGGGGCAGTCGCTCCTCTAGGCATGAGGTAGAACACAATTAGACACATGTCCTGCTGAAGCAGTCACGACAGCATCAAGTAACTGTGCCTCGTTCCCCCTCTCGTAGCACCCAGAAGGAGCTCAGGGCTTCTCCCCTCAACACAGATAATTATAAATAGGACGGGGACATGCAGGTTAATACCTCTGCCTGGCAGTTCCATCGCATTCATGCAGCTTGGAACCATACACAGCATTAGTTGCTTCTGTTGGTTAGACCTTAGAAAGTGGAGGGCGGCTGGAGTTGGACGCTGGGGCAGAGGAGCTGTGGGCACCCTCGCTCAAGGGGCAACACACACCTGAGGTGGAGGAAGGAGAAAGGTGCTACCTGCTCCCAAACTGACCAGACTGTACTAGTTGAGTATGTGCCGCTCATTGTGTGCCAGTTATGCCCGACAAGGCTGTTCGAAATAGAGAGAAAGCAGGAAAAATAAACAAGTAAGAGCATGGAAACAGAACAGCCTTCTGGCTGGCCTTCTGTAAGTGAAGACAAATTTACCTCAGGATGAATTATAAGGAAAAATAAAGACAAATAAAAATAAAGAGAAACACAAATAATCAAGGGCGCTCACAGCCTCCTCTTTTTGTGTTCCTCTATGTGCACCCAGGACCACCCAGCTGTCATAAATTACCAGGCGGGGCTGCCCTACTGGGTCCCTGAGAGCCTGCCACTGCAGGACTGTTTGTGAGGGCTGTCACCTAGGAGCCACTGTAAAACAGATGCCTGGTGTTTTACAGTTTACAGTGTCGTTGCCCACCTTACACCATTTAATTTAAATTATCTGTGAGAAGCAGGTATTACAGGTTGAGCCCTCACCTCAGAACCCTGGGACAGCGTCTTTGGGAATTCAGAACTCCCGGAATGGCGCACAGTCCATTTACTGCACAGCATGCCCAGTGCGCGTCTCGGCCGCACTCCAGAACCCCATCTGCCAATTTCCCACCTCAGAACTAGTTAGTGGTGAAGCTGCGACGGATGGAGAGCACATGGCCGCTCACGTCAGGTCAGGTGCGTTTTGCTGCAAAGTGGGTTGTGAGAAGACTCTTGGTTTCCAGAGGCTTCTAGGGCTCAGAGTTGCACGTGAGGATGGTGGGCCAGCATACCCTGGTTTTCCAGAGGCACTGACAGGGCCTCTGGAAGCCAGCTGCTTGTCTAAGATGACTGTGATTTGAGGGTTAGGGGTGATCAGAGCCCACAGAAGTTTCCAGTCCTCAGAAAACAGTTTCTTCATTCATCATCTTCATTTCTCCTTTTTCCCAGCAGATGGAGGCTGAGGCTGGGCTCCCAGCCTGGAACCCTGACCCTCCTGCTCTGCATCTCCAGGGCCATCAGCAAAGACGAAGGAGCCAGCCCGCCTGTCTCATGACCTCCGATGGAGCCTAGAGGTGGTTTTGTTGTTTTTTCAAGTGAATTCCTGTTGTCACTTTACGTGTTTTACTTCTACGCATACAGTGAAGAAGGTGAGGAAGAAAAGAACAAAGTGGAGGAGAAAATCGAGTGGATGCTTGTAATCGGATGCGTGGGAACTGACTTTATACCCTAGGGAGTTCAAATGAGCAGGCAGGCAAATCTCCTACCTCTATGGCTCTGCAAGGTCGCCCCGTGGAAATGACCTCTTTCATTAGCTCAGTGGAAGCTGCCAGAGAAAAAGCAAGAGGTCTCCCCATCCCGTGAGTCACAGAATAATTTCGTTTTTAAATTTGTACTGGTTCAAGCTTTCAATCAGGGCTAAATTACGAGAGCCTGCACTCCCCCAAAGAAGCTGTACCTGAAGCAGAGCATCTTCTATTGTCCACAGCGTCAGATGCCCACTTTCCAGCCCTCTGGCTTTGCTCGTGGGCTCTTCCTCGCTTCTGAATCCTGAATGAAATCACAACAGGAAAGGTCTGGAAGGGGAGGGGAGGGCTGACAGGCCAGCGGTGGGGCTGTCTGTGTTCATCAGACCTCCTGAGCCCTCCAGGGAGCAGGTGGTAACCATGGAAACAAGCAAGCATGAGGGTGGATGCCTGGAAGGAAGGTCGAGCATGTGGTCTGAATCGTGGGTGAGGACAGGAGGGAGGGGTTGACCCTGGGCTCCAGTCACCGATGGAAACGGGCGCCTGGGAGCAGGCACATTGGTGGCTCTGGTTTTAGGCAAACAGGGACTGCAGACGGCAGGGAGAGATCCAAGTAGGAATGCTCCTAAATGGGCCTGGCGCTTGTAATGACAGAGAGGGCTGGAGGCGAATATCTGGAGAGTCGCCGAGGCTGAGAGAGACCCTGAGCTCCCAGAGCCGAGGCGGAACTTTGGAGATTCCCACAGGGCTGGAAGGAAGAGGGGCAGGAAAGGACAGAAAGGAGCGGCCAGAGAGAGGAGGAAGCGCAGCAGGTCAGGCACCAGCACGGCCCACCCAGAGGTGAACGGAGGGCGAGTCCAGGAAGACATTGCAAAGGTGACTGCAGAGGCGGGGCTGGTCAGAGCTCCACTCAGGAAAGTGCAGCAAACGCATAACTTGAAGGCCCGGCCAGCTCAGCTCTTTAGACAACGATGTTAGAATATCGTAATATGAGAATGATTTCCAGACAAATTTGCCACTTTTGCCCCAAGACATCTCCAAGAGCCCAGTGCACATACCCGGAAATACCAGCGCTGAGGTAACTCAGACGCGCTGGCATTCCTCCAAGTACTTTGATCAGCCCCTCTGCTCAGGATTAGAAGATGCTGAGTTACAGCCTGACTGTCAAGGAGGTGGTGGTCCCAGCGGGCAGGACGAGTGACGGCCTCAACTCTGGTCCAAGGATGGACCAGAAAAAGAATGAAGCCCATGCATGTGCGGACAAGAAGCAAGTCAAACTCACCAAGGCCGACCATCTGCACCTGTGTCAACTCGTCTTAACAGAACGCTCTCAACAGGCCTGAAGGGCAAAAGTCTATGCAAACCCAACGTCTTGAGGGTTGTCACTCAGAGCACTGTGGTCTCCGCGAGGAGTACAGGAGGCTGCTCGAGTCCCCAGGGCAACAACTCAGCAGGGATGCCCAGGCCCGCAGGGCTGACTGTGAACTGGGACGCTGTGTGGCTCAGCACCCTGCGCACCCCTTTGGTGTTCACTCCCCTGTTCTCTACCCTGATTCAGAAGAGAGTGTGGATCACAATTCTCTCAGTGGTCATGCTGCCTCGCACAGCTAGGACCTCTCTCTGAACACCTGTCTGCAGTGTCCTCCACTGCCCTGTGCTCCCGTCACAACCAAAGTCATCCTGGCCCCGGAATACCTCAGTCTCCACGCCACGTTCTGGCTCGTGTCTGCCTGCCCAACTCCCCAACACTGTGGGAAGTGGTGGGAATTCCATCGCTCCTGGACGGCTCTGAGACATCCTCCAGAGAGTTCACCCCCTTCTGTGCCATTACAGCTTTAACATCACACTGTCGTAACTGATCTTGTCTGTGGTGCTTCCTCCCCATTTCTTCAAGACAAGAGACCAGGTTATGTTCATCTTTGGTCTCATCCCCGAATACCTAACTCAAGGCCTTGCGCATAACTAACATTTGTATCTGTACTTAGAATATTTTGGCATGAATAAATGAATTCTTGAAGCATTAAATCCTCAAAAAAAAAAGATGGAGAATCTTTTTCTAACCCATCAGGAACCCACATTTGAATACTTCTGGAAGAATGAATCAAAAAGCAAATGACAGTTGGTGAGTCTGGGGACCCATTCCACTTGAGCTCAGTGTGTTCAGCCTGTAACATCAGAATAGAGAAACTCAAGTTGGCGGGATTTTTTACAGCTCTTGTCATGAGTGAAGATCTCTGAGTTTCCAGCACCACTTGGAAGTAATGGCCTAATCATTATTAATTCCTTTGGTATTTCCTATGATAGCATTAATCACACAAACTCATCTGATGTAAATGGGAAACCATGGGCTCTCCTGCAGCATTCCACATTAATTAACTGGAGCATCGTGTAGAAGTGTCACCCCGTCTTACGATTAAGTGCATTTCTTGCACACTTTGATTAAGACACAAATCCCGAGCCAATACAGAAAAAAAGTGGGGAAGGATAAAATACACACCTTACTGTCATGCAGTAATGAAAGGATCGGTAAAGCCGCTGAGCCTTCCCTGCAGCGGCCACACCAGCTACACCCTGAACTGGGGAAAAGAACTCCCCAGGGAAGGAGTAAACTGAAATATCTTTTTCTTTGCTTTAATTTACTAACTGCATGCATATAGAAGCAATTTTAAAATGTGTATTAAAGACTCCAGTGAAATAAAAGAGGATAATTCGCAAAGATCCATGTTCAGTGTACATGAATGAGAACCATGAAGGCAGAGATTTATATGCAAACTTATATCAAGGTATAGAAAACACCTTTCACCACTTACGGGAGATGTTCAATTTCTAGAGGGTAAATTGCATGCTACCCCATTCAGCAGCATAATTTTCTCCCCAATGATTGGCATGTGGATATCGAGGTGGGCGCGAAGGGAGCATATCACAAGATTGCACAGCTTGCACGTGTAAGAGGTGCTCATCAGAGTAGGTCCTCCAGCAAATGGCATGCCAGAGCCTTAACAAAAAGCGTGTCAAAAGTCATGTCAATCATTCTATTTTTTCTCTGCTGGTTCAGATGTGCATCTTTCTAGGGAGGACAGACACTTGCAGAGGCACCTGGAATGCAGCAAATAATGCCTCAGATCTTAAAGGAGGAACCTGGAGCACACGGACGATGCATTAAATTGCTGACTGACAAATACCAGGACAAGAGAACTCTGACGTCATCCAAACAACCTTCAGGGGAAACCGCTGGACTTTCACAGCAGGAGAACATAGCACCAACAACAGGCGCAACCAACAACAGCACGCAACCACACTCGGGGGCTTGGGCAAGGAGTGCTCAGCCACACGAGCAGAGTGGGGCTGCGCCCAGGTGTCTCGGGCAGGGGTGGGCGGTGGGATGCCGGTTCGCGCCCCACAACTGCTTTAGAATTAAGGAGTGGTGGAGCAGGCCTCAAAGAAGACAGTCCTGTCCTGCCTCCCTTGGCTAATGGGCTGACAGGATAGATACGTGTATTTTTAAGGTCAAATATAGAGAATCGTAGAAAACCTACTAATGTAAAATAACAAAGAGCATTTAAGAGGAAAAATGGTGGAAAGAGGAGAAAAACCATGAGAATATATTCTTTTAACTTGTAAAAAATCCCCGTATCTCCAGACTTCTTATATCATTTTCCTAATTGGAGGGAAATATATTTCCGATATTTATATACACCATTGAGAATAATTTTACAAAATAATCAGAGGCTTTATAGAGAAGACTTGCATAGGGCCACAAGTCCATGTAAGAGATTTAATAACTGTTAGGCATGATTTATTTTGTAACGAACAACCCATTTGCCACAGGAGATGACGGCAGGAGGCGGCTCCCTGAGTGTTGCCTCACTCAAGTTACGATGGTTTCCTTAAATACCAAACGCCCAGTTTTCAGGTAATGGGCAAGGTGCACGTTTATAAGATGATATAAACTAGTGTTGTAAGATTTTAAAAATCTGTACTTATTTTTTTTAATGGCAATGTAAAATAAGAAAAACAACAAAGATAAAACAATTTATTTTGAAAAGACAACGTAGAATGGAAAACGGCCTTTCAAGTTGTAATCTTTCTGGAAACATTTCAGAGGGTTCACTTGTCAGCTGCACTAAGAGCCTTTGGGGGCTTTTCTGCTAGAATAAATCCTGAACGACACATTTATAATGAGCGCTCTCTGACGACTGCTCTTTACACTGGAGGGCGGCCCGGTGGGCTGACAGGAGCCAGGCAGGCTCTGGCCCTGCCCCCCAGCCCTTCCCGTGGGGCATCCTCCTCAACTCACAGAGAAGTCCTGCATGTCAAACAGCAGGCTTCTGGTCTGCTTGCAATCCCTAAAGCAGCTTTGGAGGAGCGAGCTCTCAGACTGCATGGCCGACCTCCTGGAGGAGAGAAGGAATCTATTTTGAGAAGACGAAATAGAGTGCGGTATTCAGGGTACAGCCTTTACTTAGCAGAGAGAGCTGCAGGGGTCTCCCACTCAGCCCCTGATGGGACCTGCAACGCCAGAGGGCGCTCTTCCACACTCGCTGTGGGCGTTTCTGGGTTCAGCTGCCAGAGGTTTAGCTCATTTGGCTGGGACCTTGGACCTCAACCACAGGGTTGTGAAGCTGAGGGAGCAGGGGGCTGGGTGGGCACAGGGCAGGGGGAGGGAAGTCGGACGAGGTGGTGCCGGCAAGCAGAATAACCAGTGTCCAGGCCTGTGGGGGCCTCTGGCAAGTGGAGAATGGGTGAGCACCTGACAGAGCAGACACGGGCACGAGAGGGTCCACTTGGCAGGTGAGCCAGCCACAGACTGGTGTCCTGGGGTGTGAAGGTCCCATTTCATTCATTCTGCGTTCCCTCATATGCACTCACCCTGTTGTTGAGTGCCTGGCACTGGGGGAGGGAGGGGGGCAGAGATTCGATAGAGAAAGCCCAGGGTGCACAGAACCTCGGTGCTCGGAAGGGCCCCCTGAAACATGCAAACAGGGCTGGCGATGCGCAGAGGCCCAGGCCGGGGGAGGGCGAGGGTGGGGGAGGGCATGGTCCTGGCCTGGACATTCTCCACCTCCACCAGCTGGGCACCGTCTGTCCTGGCTCTCCTCGCCTTCTCTGAGCTCTCCTCCTCCTCCCAGGCCCTTGACCTTTGTCCCCAAGGTCTGTCTGTGGCCCTCCCCTTCCTGCCCACAGTGCCGCCCACCCACAATTTCTAGGCATCTGCATTCTTATCCACTCTTGACGCCCAAATTCTCTTCCGAGGTTCAGGCCTGCACGTGCCGATTATGAATTAGATCTCACTGCCTGTCTCGTTATGACTAAGAGCGGTTCCCCTTAAATCCTCAGAACCCCGACCTTCCTGCAAATTTGGCTCAGGTGACACTCTGGAGCCCTCTTAACACAAAGAGCCCAATCCCTCCCGCAAAATGCCATCAGACTCACATCCTCACAAACCCCACATGGGAACACCCACTTCATTATAGATGTACTGGGCCAGTTGCTTCAATTCGATGTCTTTCTCACTTGTGACATGGGACCAATGACGTGCATGTGACCTGGCTGTTCCATCAATGATGATCAATCACTCAACACTGCACTTGGCACAGATCTCCCCCTGAGGTCCATATGCAACCAGTTTCCAAGTCCTGAGGAATCAAAACTCTCAGTGTCTTTTTCATCCGAATTTGCCTATTTCCGTCACCATTTCTTTCCAACATCCCATGGCGCCTCCTGTGTGTCTGGGGTGCAGAGGACGCTGAGATTACTGGGACAGCTCCTGTCCCGAAGGGGTTCACGGACCAGGGTGGAGACGGCATGCAGAGGACACAGCACAACACGGGGTCATCAGAGTCATGGCAGAGCAGACGCAGACAAGCAAAGTAGAGAAAGCATTCAACACACTGGGACGAGCTTGGTGGAGGCTCCAGACATGTGAGAAGTAGAGGTCAGAGAGAAGGAAACACTGGCAGAGGGACCCCAGAAGTCAGAGACAATCTGGATCCTTCACTACCCTCTAGATACTGAGGGTCCTCACCGAACTGGGTGTTCATTATCAGTGTCCTCGTCATTCAAAGGCTGGATGGGAAGCCAAGCCACCAGAGCACACAGGCACATCCTGATGAAATACTAGTCAAACAAGACCTCCGTCAGAGAGTATCTCAGCTCAGCACCAGGGTCTACCACTTCATTAGCAAACGGATCTCCCTAAAACACAGCTCGGTCTTAGCACTTTCCTGATCAAAAATGCTCACTGGCTGCCCATTAACCACTGCAACCAAGTGCCTACAGAGTTACGGCCCCTCCTCTTCTGGTCTTCTCTGACATACTCCCTGGATGTGCCTCACCCCCAATGGGCGATTTCTCCTCCCCAACATGCCGATGCTTTTCTCCATGGGCCTCTGTTCCTTCTATCCCTCTTACCCTGCGTCTCCGTCCTCAGCTCCACCTGTCACAGTCCAGCTGTACGGTCCTCCCCAGTGACCACTTTCTCCTTCAAGGCCTCCCGGATAGTCACAGCCAGGGTCTCCTAAGTCTGTTTGCAGTGCTGTGTTGGCATCTCCACAATGATGCTGCAGACCCTGCCTTCTATTCCAATCCTTCATGTAATTACTGTCACTTCCCTGCTAGATCCTAAGGACCTGAGGTCACAAACCAGTTTACTCCTTTCCATGTCTTCCAAAGCATCTGGGGCAATGCCTTGCACATGGCTTCTGCACTTGACAAATGAGTATTGAATTGAGCTAAATATTCTTAGATCAAATAATTAAGATAAAATGTTCAAGATGTAATTAATAACAACACTAAGTAATATTGTTTTTAAACTTATTTTAAAAACAAATGTTTTGTTTTTAGATCTAAACCCATTTTGTCTTCTTTAGATTAAACTGTGTGTGGGGGGAGCATTTTACAAAGTCATCAGAGAATATATAATTTTTGCTTTGCTTAAGCCCCAGAATCACTAAAACCAGATTTAGGGTAAGAAAAGTTAGTTGAATAAAATCAAGTTAGTTGAATAAAATCAGAGGTAATTAAAAAGATCACTGACACGTCATGAATTGTTACAGATTCCACCAAATTTCAAAGGCATATGTAATTATTAATAAAGCAATAAACACAGTAGTTTCAATAGAAAACTATTAGTATGTATAGAAAATGAAATAGATTCAATGGTCTGAACCAGAGTTAATAGTCCTTGCATCTAGTTAATTAGTGAACTAATTAACGAGCTGCACATTCATCAAGTGCACCCACAGAGTCTTGGAGGGCAGGTGCTATTCCGGGCACTGGGACCCAGTGGCGGACCCTGGGGAAAGGTGGCTGCTCTCATGGAGCTGGCGTGGACCCCCCATCTATGGAATACCGATCCTAAGTGAGCAGATCAATAAGCGAACAGATAATTTCGGATCATGAGAGGGCTCTGACTCCAGTAAGAGAGGGTGATGTCCTGGGGGTGGGAGTGGGGCTGTTTGAGGTTTGGAAGCCAGTAAAGGCCTCCTGAGGGCATATTTGGCTGACGCCTGAATGACAGCCAACTAGGCAGATTCTGAGATGCACTTGCAGGTTCAGGGCCGAGGTGGGCGAGCCAAGTGCATAGCCGTGAGCAGGGGCAGCAGGCGAAGAGGCTGAGGCAGGTGCAGAGGCCATCATGGCTGGATCTCAGGAGGACAGAAAGCTGTGGAAAAGCCTCCAGAGGGACAACACATGATCTGCTTATACTCTAGATCCCTGTGGCTGCTGTGGGGAAAGAGCCAACAGAATCATTCCTGGAAGTGCTGATGCAGCTCTGACAGGGGTGACCAAGGAAATGGGGAGGGGGCGGGGATCTCAGACACATTTGGAGGGGCAGACATGGCAGGCAGAGGACCGCCGGGTTTACCATACTTTTGGAAATAAGCTGAACTTCAGATCCTGAACCCTCTGGTGTTTATGTAAACAACCTATAATTTCCAAACAAGCTAAAAAAATAGAGGTCAGTGATGGGTCAGGTGGGTCTTAGTTGTTACCTAATTAGGACAAGAGAGGCTGAGCGGATGCCCTTGGGCAGGGGGCCTTCGTGGAAAGGCTGCAGTCCGCACAGTGTCCTGCTCTGCTGAAGTCGTGCCTTTGACGGTAAAGGCTTTAAAACGTTACTTTTCTTGCTCCTCGAACAGCTCAAGGTGGAACAGGCTCTCCCTGAGTTGTTCAACATCAGGTGGTACAATGATACAATAACTCATCACATTTATCATGTTTTTCTTGACCTTCCTTTTCAAGAGTCAAACCTCTCCTTCTAGATAATATATATCAAAATATTTTGACTTCGCATACTTTCCAAGCAAAGAAAAATCATAGACCATTGGGAAAACTGTTCACAGGGCTCTGAGTCTTCTACTCCTGAGAAAGCTTCTGAGCTCCACTTCGTCTTAGTTTCTAGTAAGGCAGCCCATCCATTCACGCCTAAAGCTATCACATTTGTGAAAATAATAGAAAGGTCTTAATTTTGGCATCTTTAACAAACTCCTCCTAGTCACAGAACCAGGAAAATAGAAACCAGAGCTAAACTTTTCTCAAAGGTGAGAGCTGACATACCCTGTACTTCTCCAAGGACTGATGCTTTACCAAACAGGAGTGCACTCTTCAGCTCCCCAGATTCCCTCAGGGATAATGCGATTTTTGCTGCCTTCCTCAAAATAGGCCCTTCTGTCCTTTCCTCCTATTTCTCCTTCAAGGCAGGGTGCAATGTTTCCTCCCTGATGAAGTCTGTCCTGCTCTCTCAGAGCCAAGTTCAGTGCTCGCTCTGCCAAATGATGAGTGTGCTTCCTGCACACCTCCTGCAGCATGGCTGCCAGAGACAGAGCACTCAAGGTGCGCCTGGCTCCATGCTGTGAAACATCATCCGGACCCTTACGGCCACTCTGGAAGGCCAGACTTTACCTCTAGTCCACACAACAGGGTCTGCAGGTCAGGGGAATACAGTGACTTGCTCAAGTCTTCTCAGCTAGAGTACTGTTACGGCCAGAACAGGAGCCATGTTTGCTCGGGGGACTTGTTCCTGAGTCCCATAGTGCACTCACATTGTCAGGTTTACGTGTGTATCACTCCCCATGGCCTTGTGAGTCCCTGGGTAAAAGAGACCACTTCTTTTTTTTTGTACACTCAGAATCTAATACAGGACCTGGTACACAGTAGGTGGTTAATAAATGTCTGTTGAATGGATAAAAAAGGAAAAGAAAAATATTTTAAATGTTTGAAATACTCGAAGGAGATGAAAGGACATTACTTAAGTTAGCAAGCAAAGAAATTCCCAATAGAGAAACATGTTAATTATAAGGTACAATTTAGAAAATATTATCCTTACTTCCATGATTTTCTCTGTAAAAACCACCACTCTTTAGAACTTTAAACATCTGAGAAAACACTCTTTGCATAGCTGTGGCTGCAGCAGCAATAACAATAGAAATGGCAACAATGATGGTGATGATGACGATGGTGACAGAGATGATGATGGTGATGATGACGATGGTGATGGTGATGGTGATGGTGATGATGACGATGGTGATGGTGATGATGACGATGGTGATGGTGATGATGATGGTAATGACAGAGATGATGATGGGATGATGATAACGATGATGATGGTGATGATGACAGAGATGATGGTGGTGATGGTGATGATGGTGATGGTGATGATGATGACAATTGTGATGATGATGATGTTGACAGAGATGATGGTGGTGATGATGATGATGGTGATGGTGGTGGTGATGGTGATGATGATGATGACAGAGATGATGGTGGTGATGATGATGATGGTGATGATGGTGATGATGATGATGATGGCGATGGTGATGATGGTGATGGTGATGATGGTGATGGTGGTGATGGTGGTGATGGTGGTGATGATGACGGAGATGATGATGGTGATGATGAAGACGATGATGATAGCAATGATGATGATGATGATGATGGTGATGGTGATAGTGATGATGACGGTGGTGGTGGATGATGGTGATGATGATGGTAATATTGGTAGCAACACTGTTTTGCTGAATGTTCACTATGAACTATCATTATTCTATGTTCTTACAACATATTTAACACATCAAAATCTTATCAGGGAGGTACTATTATAACCCATATTTTATAGATGGGGAAACTGAGCTAACTTGTCTAAAGTTACTTGGTTAATATGTAGAAAAGCTAACACCTTAATCCAGGCAGCCTGACAGCAGGAGAATATTACCTCGTTAGTTCCTTTATTTATCATTGGTGTGTGTGGTGGTTTCAGAATTTCTACAAATTGCTTGATACTGCTCCCTTCACGAAGTAGAGCCAAATACCCCTCCTCTGGAATGTGGGCTGGACTTAATTACTCATGTCCATGGAATAGAATAAAATGGAAGAGACTAGGTCATAAAAGGTACTACAGCTTCCTGCTAGCTTTCTTTCTTTCTTGGATCACTTGTTCCTGGGACAGCCAGCTGCCCTGTCATGGAGCTCCCTCTAAGGTTCATGTGATGAGTAACTGAGGCCTTTGGCCAACAGATGTGTGAGGACACCATCTTGGCAGAGGATCCTTCAGCCCCAGTCAGGTCTTCAGATAAGACTTTAGTCCAGCTCTGCAGCTTGACTACAATCTCACTCCAAGAGTCCAAGAGAGACTCCAAGCCAGAACTATCCAAATGAGCAGCTCCAGGATTTCCGACTCACAGAAACTCCGTGAGATAGTAAATGCTTGTTGTTTTAAGCTGCCCATACTATCTAACCTGTTCGGAAGCAGCCAGGTCCTCCTGACACTGTTCTCCACGACTCTAGCCTTCCCCTCAGCACACTGTCAACTCCACAGGCCCGATCTCCATTCGTGATCTGTGTCATGTTACCCCGTCTAACGGGCCCATGACAGCTCCCAACAGCATAATGTAGCAGGTCCAATGCTTACATCTGGCTTTGTGACTCTCACACCCAGGCTGTACCTCAGCCTCCCAACCTCATGCTCCACTGTTCCCCTGCTGAGGCCCCTGTGTTCTCCAAGCTCCTTCCTATTCTGCAGCCACTCTGTGCCCCGACACACTCCTGCTGCACACCCACACTTCTTTTCACTTTTCTGAGTCCTGTGCGTCTACCTAGGTCCCTGCAGCTTCCCTTGCTCCACAAGCCTACAACTTTCTCCTACAATAATCCTCTCCACAATTCTGGAAACATGGTATGTGCTCACTAAAATCCCTCTTTAAAAAAGAATTAATAAGACATGCTGGGGCCCATTTACTTTTAAACCACTCTACATTCTGCATAAAAAGCTTGCTTCTAAAGGGAACCAAGTAACTTAATCACAACCAATCACTCCTTCCTTGCGATGAAAGCAAAAGCTGTCTCATTACAGACCAATTTACGGGTCTAAACTAGAGAGGCCAAAGCAAGCCATTCGTCTCTGGCAAGTTCTAACATATCTGCCTGTCGACACCCATACTTATGTAGAGGAAGTTATTCTGAGCACGTGGTGTGCTTTCACAAATAATTTCTATGGAAAACAGCAGTCAGACAGTAATACAGGCCCAAGGTGACCTCATTACCAGAATTTGTTCTAGTTGTCGTTAGACATATCACACCGTGTCACTCAAAACGGGAAAGAAATACAAGATATTGACATGTAGCACTAGTGATTAGAGATGAGAAATGCAGTTATGCTATAGAACCCCTTGGCGGGGAAGGAATATGGATAGTATTTAAGATTCAATCACCCCTCAGATCCATCACTGTGGTCTCTAAGGCTCCATCCTTCTTCCGTTCTTCCTAATTTTTTCTTCTGTGTAGGACACAGCAAGTGTGTCTTCTAGATATTGCAAAGCCAGCGTTGCTCTTGAGCCAACTCCTGAGAGAGGTGCGTAGGAGATCATCAGTCCAAATTCTGAGAGCAAGAAAAACAACCCCACCTGGTTAACGAGAATGACTCCTGACCCACTTCCCCCGACCTCATTCGGAAGCACCTGAAGACAGGGCCTCTGTCGAGGGACTTGGAGGTGAAATGAAACCAATGACTCCAGTACTGGCAAGAGAAAGTGAGACAGCAAACGCACTCACCCCTCTGTGCAGGTGAGAGCAGGGAGGGATTTTAATCATCTTCTCAGGTCCTCAGTTTGAGCAGTTATGAGGTGCTCTAATCTACAGCCCCAGGCTAACACATGTGAGGGGATTACAGAAAAGGCATGGGGAGTTGCAAACCACTTGATAAATTATCACCTGTTAAGCAGCTTGGAGGTTCCACCATTTGGTCCCAGGCAAAACCGCAAATCAGGAGAGGGATAGCTTTGGGCAACTTTAAGATCAAGGGACTTTGGAGCAGACAAAAAGGACTGAGAGGTCAGCCAGTCCAGTTCCTTCATTTTAGAGATGCAGACACTGAGGTGCACATAGCTGGAGCACCCTGCCTGTGGTCACAGTGCGTTTACAACAGAAAAAAGGCTAGAATTCAGGATACGGTCCTCCCACCTTCCATCTTCCTGGGGAGCCCTCCTCCCCACCCCAAAAGCCATCCCACCTCTCCCAGGCCAGCCCCCTCCTCTTGATGCCCTCTCACTCCTGGGCCTCTCTTTCTCAGGAGCCCCCACTTCTCAGATGTTCTTCTAAATGCTCATACCCCATGGACACAGTTAAATGATGCTGTTCCTGTCGTGTCCTCAGAGCCCCCACTCACCGTCCCTTGTCTCCTCGTTCTCTGTCAACAGATAGCCCTGTTGGTTTCCAGCTTATCTCTCACCACAATTCAAAATACTTAATTGCATGTTGGAGAATTTATTGTCTGTCTTTCCAAAGAGGCTAAGAGTCCCATTAGGGCAGGGCAGTATCTATTTCACTCACCAACACAAACCCCTGCTTAGCACAGCGCCTGGGATGCACTCAGTAAATGTTTTTGAATGAATAAATGAGCCACGTGCACGCAACTTCTAATCAATGTCCATTAAAAGTCTAACTAAAGAAAAAGGATGTTCTAGCTCTTCATGAAGATTCTGAAATAACCCACAGGGCCTTGTTCTTGTGGTTTTCAGAGCGCACTGCTTCTGGCGAGCTCATGTGGAAGTCTCATTTAGACACACACGTGCACCGCACCCTCAACTGCTCGATATGGTCTTGCCGCAGGCATGTGGATCAGTCTGGGAACGCAGAGGGGAAGAAGGCCCACAGAGTGAAGCCCTGTGCTGTGTTTATTCACTTCCCTTACACAGAGAATGTTCGATGCAGTCACTCTCTATTTTCTCCTTAATTGCAAAGATCTTCCAAAGCAAACCAAGACCAACTAGTTCTTGCTCCCAAGAAAGCACAGTCTGCGCTGGCTCCGTCCAGCGGCCCGGCCCAACTAAAGCAATTACACCACCAGTGCAGACAACAGAGGACCAGCAGCC
Organism: Ceratotherium simum simum; assembly: GCF_057802395.1. NCBI lineage: Eukaryota > Metazoa > Chordata > Mammalia > Perissodactyla > Rhinocerotidae > Ceratotherium > Ceratotherium simum. The sequence continues at coordinate 109,864,559 of NC_141900.1, forward strand.
TGAACATGGCCTTGGGTGGTGTCCCCCCAGCACCGCGAGGCCGTCTCTACTGCTTGACGTTGCTGCCGAACAAACCCCAAAACAGTTTCCACGGCAGATGCTGGGGACAGTGAGAACTCAGTGACGCTTCTCACAGGGCTGGGGCAAAACACACTGGAAGACACAGTCTGCAGCGCCTCCCTGCACTGTGACGTGCACTGTGTGAGGGAGAACAAGGGGACGGGCGGAATCACTCTTGACCTGGCCTGCCTCTCATGCTATCACTGTCCAAAGCTCCTGAGTTTCCCCAAAGACGTCATTTACAAAAACTGGTTTAATTTCCTGGCCCCCGAAACGGGTGCACTCTGCCAGCACCTTCCGTCTGCTGACCTGCCCGGCACCCGATTCTTCAGGGCACTTCCATCCTGTACTTGTGTCGAAAGCCACAGATGGGCAAGGTGGCCTGAAGGAAATCGGGGACATCTCTCCCTCCATCCCACAGATATTTCCCTCGTATAGCAGTCAACACACACACAGCCCCAAAACCTGGATTGTCCCAGAATAACTGCATTTTTTTGTGCTAAAGCACTGCACCTTCTAAAAAGGCAAATACCCTTGACTTACATGGTTAGCAGCACCAATTCAGCACAGCTTAGTTTGCCCGATCTTTTCAGAAGTGGTTCTAACAAGGGCGCGAGGCTCAGGGAGCAGGAGGCGAGGGCAGGTGTGGGGAGAACGGAGGGCCCCCCGCCCCGTGAGTCTGCGGTCCCAGCATTGTCCTCTTGCAGTTTATCTCAGTACTCCCCTCCCCGACCAAGCGCTGCTATGGGGGAGAGGGACCGGAGTGCGCACTGGGGATTTCCAAGGTCCGTCATTTCAGAGTTTTGCAGGTGCCGCTGTCTGGTGAGTCGGTGGGGAGCAGGTCACAGGAGGAGCTGGAGCAGGGTGGCCAGGAGCCAACTCACCGCCACGGGCACCACCTGGGGCTTGTTGCACCCGGGGTATACAGCATACCACCCTTCCAGTCGTTCATGGTTTCCCAGACACCACCCCCACTCCACAGATCAGGAAAACTGAGGCTCAGACAACTCCAGTGACAGGGAGGGAGGTGGGCAGGGAAGGTGGGCCAGCCGGCTGCCCGGTGTCCTGCACTGTCAGCCTCGCTCCTTCTCCACTCACCACGTCTTTGCCACTCACACTTCTGGGCTCCTGCCTCAGGGCTGACCTGGCCTCCTCCCTCCCTCTCTTGCTCCTCATCCCAAGAAGGAAACTTTCCGTGAGTTGTCAAATGCAGAGCCACAAAGTGGCTCTTTCCCCTTCTTTGATGGCGAAAGTCATTTTCTTGGAAAGAATGAAAGAGACTGTGTATTTCTCGACTAAACTGGTCCTCCTGCCCTCTGTGAAAAGAAGTGCAAGCTGCTCTTCTGCGCTCAGAATTACAGGGATGAAAACAAGCTGGGCCGAGACTCGAGGAGGGATCGTCCGTCAACATTGACGAGAGCCTGGAGACAGGCAGGAGCTCAGATAAATCATTCATTGAGGCTGCCTGGAAAAAGTGGGCGCTCCTTAAGTTCAACAGATCTGAAACTTGGTCCAAGACCACAGGGGTGGTACGGTTTCGAAATGAAGCAAAGGTGCTAAGGGACCAAGATAGACACAGCGCAGGTCTGAGGCCCCTACGTCGTGGGCCTGGGGACGTGCTCACTGGGGCCCAGTCCACAGCTCTGCAGCCACTCGACCCTCCTACCCCTCAGGAGTTGGGGTATTCTCTTTCTCTCCATGACAGAAACTGACGTGAGACAGCACCACCCTCCTCCCCGGGCCCTGGCATGACCCATGGCCATCTTCCCACAGCCACGCTCCGGACAGAGTGGAGAGAAGACAGGAGAGCAGGAAGAGAAAATGCAGATGGGGGACAGTGAAAGGGCTGGGGGGATCCAGAGTTTACAGAGGCGGTCACCTTCTCCAAGAAGCCACGGGGACAAGGAGCAGCTGTCAGACATGTCTTGACTGTTTTCTTGTTTAGTTCCCCAGAGGGCTACTGCTACTAGCAGAACACCAGAGACACGGCTGGTGTGGAGCAGAGCTCTGCCGATCCACCCTCCAGCAGAAGGAGCGAGGAGGGGGGAGGGGAGGATGGATAAATAAATCCACAGGGACAGAAATGAAGAGCCCAATCTGAATGTTGGCTAAGAAACAAGGTGCTCTCCGGTGAGAAGCAGCAATGAAGGGCCCCAGACATTCCAGTCAAGAATGGAAAGCTACTGGTTTCAACTGCAAGTCTGTGGCCAATTAGTCCATATGACTACGATGGGTGCTAGGACAACAGGACATGCACAGGACCCCAGAGAGTCCAGTGAACTCCTCTGGCCACTGACAGACCTTCAGTCCAAGGGGCCACCGTCTTTGGGTCATGAGCTTCTTGCACAGGTGCCTGGAGTGTGGACACCAGAGAGCAAATGCCCTGGCCTGGTGGAGCTGTTGGAGTGGGCCCTGGCTCAGGGCAGGCCACGTGGCCCACTGCTGCACTCTTCAGGAGCGCATCTGGCCCACGAGGAGGTCTGCGTCTCCCCGGCTGGGCAGCTGAGGTTCTCTCTGAGGACGTTCGGGCACGTCTGTGACAAGCCCCCGTGCAGAGCGATGTGGCATGGAGGGTGTGAGAGGTTACAGGCACGCCCTCTGTCTCTCTCAACCTCTTTTCGCACCAGTAACATGGGAATTACGATCACGCCTCAGAGGACGGTCACGAGGTGAGAGTAGGTCAGCGTGAAAGCTCTGGGAACAACTCACGCCACAGAGAAACTCTTTAAAACATGATAATCGCTCACCTTTCTGAGAATTATATTTTTAACCAGAAACAGATTCTCTTTTGACAACTGAGTTCTCCTGCTGGTCATCATGAACTGTGAGGTTGAATGTAAGTTTACTTTTCCTGCTGGGGCATCTTGGCCCAACTCTTCTGTGGAAACCTTCTTCTCAGCCTCCTCCTCACCGGCACACAGTCCCCAAGCACCAGCGGCACCGGGTGCTGCCCCACATGGGGCTCAGAGTTAGGGGGGTTTCCGCCTTCTGAAGACCCAGCTGACCTGGGAGCCCCAGGAGAGCAGGTCAGTCTGAACTCTGCTAGAACCCTGGGCCAGCACAGCGCCTGCCGCTTGGCTGGGGCCCACAAACAATCTGCTGAAAATGGATGAAAGGGAACATCAGAGGAAGGTAAGAGGTGCCGGGGGACCCACTCATGGTAGGTGCCAGCGAGTGACGCCCCACAAAGTCCAGGAGCCCAGGGAGGGGTCACCAAGGCCCGGACCCACAGGGGAGGTCCAGCCAGGAGGGGACCTAAACGGGCCTGAGAGGAGGTGAGCGAGGTGGGGAAGCTGTGTACCACCACTGCAAGTGAAGACCAGTGTCGCAGCTGCAAGAGGGCGACCCTGGAGAGGAGTACAATGAAAACAAAACACGGTATTGCAGCAAATTTTAAAACACAAAAAATGCTGCAAGACGATGCCCTCAGTGGCCTCTGAGTGCCTGAAGAGTCTGGGTGGAAGACTCGGTCGTCAAGAGTGGGAAAAGACCTCACAGAACCACCTCATCCAAACGCAGAACTTGTGAAACCACAGTTCTCAGTGCCAGGTTTTAATAACACATTAAAATAATAAGCAGAAACTAAAATAAAAACTATATACAACTTTCCTCCCTGGAGAACTCCAGTTGAGGCAGGTCTTTATCTAGGGCTCAGCCTCAGGGCCTGCGAGGGTTGGGCCGAGGGGCAGAGGCAGGAGGTGGAGACCAAGCTAGACCAGAAGCCTGGGGACCCGGGGTCATGGCCCATCAGGGTCCATGTGATACTAACAGTCTCTTTATATATCTCTCCAGATATCTCCAGAGCCTGGGCTTCAGTACTGCAAACACTTACACGTTGAGAATGAACACCGAATAAGACCATCCCTAGACTTCTTCATTTAGGAAGCACTAGAAAACATTTTCTGTATCATCCACACAGGCACCCTTGAAAGGGAGGAACAGACCAGGAGATGGCAGTTTCCCGTGGAGGAGGTGGCGGGCGCTTCCCTGCAGAGCCCTTATCTTGCGGGGAGGCAGGGCTCCATCACAGGCGGGGCCCAGGTCACTGCCCCCACTCCTTGTGGCCGGCTCTCAGAAAGATCATTGGGGGGTGGTGTGGTTCCAGTGGGCCATGTACGCAACTTCCATTTTCTGACAGCTAGCTCAAACTCATTCTCCCACGATATATTATGGGCGGCTCGAAAGATTTTCTATCAAAACGTAAATAGATTCAGATTTCTCTGAAGAGCAGATTTCCCATACTGGTGTAACAGTCCATGTTAAGATTAAGTCCAAAGACGTAAGAGGAAAACAGATTTTTCTCTAGGTGGTATGACTTGATGAAATTAAAAAATATTAGTATCTGGGCAGTAATTAGCATCTGTGGGAAAAAAGACCTACAAGCCCATCCCTGCACTTGGTCAGAGCTGACATGCTCACTGTGGGTGTCAATTTTCTCTTCTTTTCAGAAAAGTAATTTCCACAATGTATCCACCCAGGACCAGAGAACTGTGGAAGAGAAAGCAGCAGGTAACCTCCAAAGGCTCCCCCAAAATGCTCAGGAAAGATGCCATTTTAATCATCTGCCCGCCTAAAGAATCACAAGTCACCCAGCCAAGAAGACCTGTCACCCCTGCCCCTCCTGCCTACAGGCAGGGCGGGGGAGGGGGCCTGCGGAGGCTCCAAGGCCTCGGAGCGCTGGAGAGACGTGGACTGCCCCCTCCCCAGTAGGGCCCAGGACGAGGTCACTGGGCCGTTCCAGACTGGAGATTCAAATGTCCAACTGGAGACTGGGATTGAAGGACCTCGGAGGGAGCAGAAAGGTCCAGAGGACTACTCCCCCAAAATTACACATGGCTGTGGGAGACGAAACTAAGGCAGCCCTGATGACACCCCAAGCCACTGTGCCAGGACTCTCCGAGGAGAACATGGCACACGTCACTGTACGCATGGTGTTACTTTACTGCCCCAAGTTCACATGCACGGCGACAACTGACACAAGAAACAGTGACTCGGACCATTTACTGTCAGGCTCGCAATATTATCAAATAGTGCATTGGGTGTTTCTTTGAAACCAGCAGAACAGACCCAATATATCATGTTGTTTTCATCCTCTTTAAATATTTTCAGCACAGCAATACTCTACTACAGGCCACCAATAATCTGCTTCCGGAGGAAAACTAATTCTACAGCTTCAGGGCAGGCGACACCTGCTCCAAGCTATTTCCACTTTGTTGGGTGCAATTACAACCTGACGTGTTTCCCTCCTAATTTACTTCAATAAGAAGCACAAAGTTCCCTAATATTTCCTTAAAATTGACCAAACACAAACAAGCCGACAGAAAACTAGCCTCACACCCCAGGAGAGAATTGAAGGTATGGGCGCCGAGGAAGTATGAGGGGCCTTGCTGGACCTGCCCCTGAGATACCTCTCACTCTCGCTCACACCCCTCCTCATTCCCAAAACCCTGGGGACATCGTGTAGTATTCTCCCAGTTCTATCCCGGTTCACACTCATGTGACGCTCCCACGGTCTGCCTGTCACTCGGGGATGCCTGGACCAGTCCTGCTGCATTTGGGAGGTAAAAATGCCGACCTGCACCAGGAAAATGGTCTGTCCCAACTCAACTGGCATTTATTGAACACACCCCAGCATTTGGAACCACGATTCCAAATTCCCCTAGGGCAGCAGCTCCAGAGTCCCAGGACATGGCCGCAGCGTGCTCCTCAACTCCAGGAAGCCGCGATGATGGCTGACGGGCGTCCCAGCCCGCAAAGGCGGAAACAGCCCACAGACTCCAGCTCGGCTTCCCCCAGCACATGTGTCCACTCTCTGACACAAAGGAGAGAATCCACCCGCTCACACCTCGATGCATGGCGTAAAAAGTCACCCATCGAAACCTGACTTCTCTGGCATACACTAGGTTTCAGGGAAAATAATTTTAAAATTAGACTTTCCTTCAAAAATATGGTTAGGATTAAGAAAAACCCACTGGTTTGCTCAGGCTGCTGTGACGAGGGCCACCTGACATGATGCAGATACCCGTGCGGGGAGAGTTTTGTTTTCTCACGTGGCCTCTGCCCCTTCCCTCCCACAGCCCAACCACGAGCAGAACCACCAGCGCGTGAAGGGGCCTGAGCTACCCCGGTGAGCCAGCCCCGCCCGCCATGTCCTCGGAGCCTGCCGGGCTCCACATGGAGCTCCCGAGCTCCCAAGCTCCCGAGCGCCCTGCCTGGCAGCCAGGACAACCCAATTTGCTCCCTGTCAGAGGCAGGGCCCTGCTTCCCCCGCGTGGCCCCAGGACCCCACCTGCAGGCTCAGCCCCTGGGCTCCTCCGCTTGGGGGTTCAGGGCGGCTCAGACTCAGCCCCGTCCGGCTCCTCCCCTCCCTCTGCAGGACGCACAGCACAGGACCCACCCACTGCTTCCTGTGCATCCTGGGAAAACCACGATGAGGGGCTCTTAACGTCCAGGCCAAGCATGTGCTCTTTCCTTACAAAACACACTTCATACGGGGTGGGGGAGGTTTGCAGAGGGCTTCTCCCCCACACCTCCCTGCTCCTTTCGCTGGCAGGTGGCTCTGCCGGATTAAGATAACTGCAAAGTCAATTCAGGCAGATTCAATGGGAAAGGCCACTTATGAAGTGTCCAGCCCTAAACACAAACCTCAGCTTCTCCTAACAGGACGTCCACACTCTTAAGTGAGAAGTTCAGTCAGCGTGTTTCTCATCTCCCAGGGTCTCTGGGTCCAAGCCTGAGTGTTGACATGTTTTATTTTATTTTTTTTTTAATAATTTTTTTAAATAATTTTTATTTATTTATTTTTTTCCCCCAAAGCCCCAGCAGATAGTTGCATGTCATAGCTGCACATCCTTCTTAGTTGCTGTATGTGGGACGTGGCCTCAGCATGGAAGGAGAAGCGGTGCGTCGGTGCGCGCCTGGGATCTGAACCCGGGCCGCCAGTAGCGGAGCGCGCACACTTAACCGCTAAGCCACAGGGCCGGCCCAACGTTTTTTATTTTTATTGTAAGGATCAGCTGGGGGATCTTAGAGATGTCCATTTGCTCATGAGTCCCCTCGTCCCTTCTCCCTCCACTTCTCTTCCTCCCTCCTCCCTCCAAAAGCATTTCCTATCTGTCCTGCGCCAATGAATGGTGAACCAGCTGGAAATGAACCTTGCCCTCATGCAGCTTATATTAGAGGGAGAAAGGAAACAACAACTAACCAGACAATGAACTTTAGAATTGAAGTGGAGGTAAAGACAGAAGGGAAGTGATGGGGTGGTCTGAGAGCCATCTGGGGCTGGGAGGGCTTCCTTGAGGAAGGATTGGAAGGAAGGGGAGCAGTTAGTGAGACTGCAGGGCGGGGACAGAGGGTCAGTGGGGGTAGTAGAGGCCAAGGGAAGAGCACGTGCAAAGGCCATGGGGCAGGAGCTGGGCATGTCCTCCACCTTCCCTGTGTAGGAGGAGGGGCTGGACAAGGCTCATGGGCTCCCTCCCACGATGTCACTGCTTTCAGGAGCCCAGCCCAGAACCCTATTCTGATCCTAGACTCGGCCTGGTTACTGGCACCCTGGGGACGTGTCATGAGTTCCAGCAGCTTCCCAGCCTGAGGAGATGTTCCGATGAGATGGGTGCATTAAAAACATCAAACAGGACTCATACTCAGTTCTGGTCTGAATCAGACCAGCAAGTCTTTGGCCCCAGCACCCAGGAAGGACCCGTGAGGCAGTCGGCACAGGTGGCAGACCCAGAGTTGTAACGTGGCTCACTGGTCTGCCTCCTGAGTGGCAAAACAGAAGTTGACATTTATCCCAAAGCAAAAAGCAAGTCTGCATTTTCATCAGTAGCCTTATCTTTTGTTATAAAATGTGAAGCAAAGGGCTAGTGAGGTTTTGGGTAATTTGGGTGACCCAAGGGACTAGTGGGAAAAAAATTAAAATCTTTTTCCCTCAAAAATCACTGATTTGTCAAAATAATTTGCCGCAGACCCTGAGAAGCCAGCATCTTTTAAGCTTTCCCTCTCATGAGGCGGGGTTGTGAAATTTCATCTATTAAAACTATGATAAAATCACACATGTCTACACTGTTGAGTGTTGATGAACTTCCTGCAAAAGCCGAAAAGTGGCTATTTCACTTTCTTAATATTTGATTCATCATTGTTTATCTGATCAAGAGTTTGATGATTCATCTGCCAAAAGGAACCCAACATTCACGAACACTTTTTCTTCAGGGTAAACACCCAATAGAACGGCAGCTCCGGAGGGTCTGCTTCCAGTTCTCGAGACGTGGTGTCTTCCCTTGGACCTTGAAAGTCACCTAGGCTTTACCGTCAAAGGTCGAAATAAGAACAATAATAATTTAATCAAGGCAAGGAGGTCCTGGGGTGATAACTCTTGCACTAATACGTTCACGTTGGGCTCTGCAGGCTATTCAATTTGCCTGCTATTAAACGTAAATGTAACATATCTAACACAAACCCATTCACACTCTACAAATCTCCCTCCTCTTCCCCCCTCCTCCTCCTCCTTCATCAGGAGAGGGGGAGGGAGAGGGAGACGGTAAAAACAAATGGATGCAGGCAGATGTAAGGTGGCTGCCAGTCTGAGGAGCTCTAACGGCTTCTGGATGGCCCATTATCTTAGCTCCAAACACGTCATTGTATCGAACTGAACCAATGGACCAGAGACGCTAGACCCGTCCTGTTCATTACAGCAGCCACTAGCCACATGTGGCTATTTAAACTTAAAGTAAAGCTTCAGGCCCTCCACCAGACTAGCCACATTGCAAGTGCTTAACAGACACTTGGGTGAGAATCTACCATACTGGATGATGCAGATTATGGAACATTCCGTCACGGCAGAAAGTTCTACTGGATAGCACCGTGAGACAGAGCAACAAGGTGATAGATATCAAGAGCACGTGTCGACCACTTATTAAATAGAAAGCACTCCTTTTAAGGAAGTCGGGGTTATGAGACATATGTACACTAAAATGTTTTTGAGAGTATGAAATAGTACAGATAAGAATAAAGTGAATGATACACATAATTAGTGCTGAAAGACTTTTAGCCGTGGAGGGCAGCAATGCCTTCTCCCTCTCCCTCTCCTCCTCCTTCTTCTCTGTCTTCTCTTTAATTAACTGTCTGACCCAATAATTAATTTGTATTCCTTTGAGGAATAGGGAAAGGGCCATGGAATAATTGAAGAATTACCACACCTGCTGTGGCGTCAGGGCAAACCCCAGGCGCCAGCCGCCGGGGGTTCTGTCTGCCCAAGGCCCATCGCCAGCCCGCGCGAGACTCAGCAGAAACAGTGGGCTCCCCTGTGAAAACGGACTCAAGTGGCTACTTCACTGAGACGGTAAGTGTGAGTTTAAGTGCACACTTAATGAATTCGTCTGACACTTTGAGCTCAGTAAATGTGATTTCTAAAGTTAACTCCATTTTAAGCCCTGATTCCAAGGTTTTAAGCCGGTTTCTCTGTCTCTCACGTCCCACGTAAAAGGCTGCATTCTGGGTGGACAGGCTGTCTTGCAGCAGGGATGGAAAGTCCCCGTCAGGCTCTGACAAGACAGTCTGGACCCACGGTGGGCAACAGGCTACGGTGACCGCACAAGACTGGTTTCGGGGATCCACCCCTCTGCTGCCCCTTCGTCTACCACCACACCCCATGCCCACTCAGAGTCCCCTCCTGAAGGCCAGCCTCACGCCCCAAGGATCCACGGCCGTGTCCTCACCCGCTCTCGCACACTCAGGCCATCGGTGGTTCTAGTTGGTTTGTCCCCTCTTCGTCTACCCTTCAAATAAACAGCGAAACCACCTTCACAACTTTTCCCCCAAAATAAAATCAGTTTCACGGTGACTGAGCAGCGTGCTACCCAGATTTCTCACAAAACCCCAGATGTGCTCATTTTCACACGCGGCAGCATTCCGCAAAGATAAAAGCAGTGGAGTACAGACGATTGACCCAACGCTGTCATCTTCTCTCGCTCCTGCTCCTCCCCACTGACCTGGTTCCCACCCCACGGCCAGAGGTCTCTGGGCCTGGAAGAGGGGAGCTGGGGCTTGACTCCTGCGCGGGGGGCGGGGAAGGTAGGGAACCCTCAACCCATCCACAGGGTCGAACCCAGGGAGAGAGGCGCTGCCTGCAGTCACTCCCCGAGTTAGTCTGCGGTTGGCTGGGACCTCTGGGCACTTTGTCAGAGCCCGTGGGCTCCCGACCTCAGGGAAGGGTGGCCTGGGCACCCCATATGTGATCTCAGGGCTTTACCTGACAAACTGTAGCCTCTGCTTTTCACTTTTTTTAAATTACCTGCTTGCCTCACTAATAAAACTGTTTTCTTTTGCCATAGGATAAGCTCAAGCTGCAGTCATGGTTGAACAAGCAGGGAATTAAGGCGAAAGGTGACAGTCATCACTTCAGTCATGACCAGTACGTGAGTGTGGTGGCCAAGATGTCCGAAAGCCTGGAGCCCAACCAGCAGGCATCCCACCGACCTTGACAGGAAACACTCTGTAAAGTCTAAAGTCCTCCATGTTTTCACTCCTCTTCTAACAAGGAGCAACCCGATATTTAGATCTGAGCTCTACTGGGAAGTGTCACTAAATACGGGCTTAGCGGAGGGGCCAGGACCCAGGCGCCGGTAGGAAATGGGAAGTGGGAAGGGCTTTGTCTCTGTCTGTCTGTCTCTGTCTCTCTCTGTCTCTGTTTCTCTCTCTCACCTGCTCTGGGCACTTTACAGAGGGGACCACATTCCTCCTTACTAACAGCAACCCTGAGATGTAGATTTTAGAATCTGTCTTATGAGTAAAGAATCTGAGGCTCAGAAACATAAATAATTTGCCTCATCTCACACAGCTATTAAAACCAGAGCAAGAACGTGGAAAGAGGTGCAGCTGGTTCCAAGGCTCTTTCCACGCCTGAGACCCCATGGACCACAGCTGCAGGTCTGGCTCTCACACAGTGAAGGGTGTAAGAGGCATGCTCCACACATCGACTGGTGCTTCCACTCGCAAACAGGTTTAGGTGAGGCTGTAACTGATAAAATACGACGCTGTTTAAAAGCACTGACAAACTTACAGTCACTCTTTCATGATATGTTTTCTCAATCAACACTTAAAGTACACCTGCTGCCATAAAAGGATCTGTAAAAACTGCTCATGTGTTTAACCCCAAAAGTCTGGAAACTCGGGGCTACAGCCCTCTAGAGATCTGGGTCTGTCGTGTTCACTGCAGTGTTCTCACCTACAACCAGACACATCTGAAGCGCTCCATAAGTACTTACTGAGTGAATGAAAGCATTGGATTGTGCCATATCTGAGACAATCTGAATGCAACGTTCTTGCACTGTGACTTCAGAAAACGCTTCTTACACCATAAACTAGATGAACCGTCTCCAAATATGGAGATGCGGCTGTTTAGAGAGAAGATGTCGATCGTGAGCTTTACACTAAGAAAGGACATTTAGTGCCATTTCCCTCTGGATTAAGATCATCAGCCACGGGGCACACGTGGTGGCCTCCATTGTCAACCCGGGCTGGCCAGCTCTCCCCAGCACTGAGGTGGGAGCCACAGTTCTCATTTACACCCTTTTATGGGACATTTCGCAGAACACTGGCCCTCGAGGGGCCAGGCTGCTCCAGCCCACCCAGAGCAGCAGTCATCAGAGAATGCTGGCTTGGCCGGTACTGAATTAAAACCATGCCACCACAAGATGACCTCCATCACTCAGAGGCTGCTTGCTGGCCTTGTGCAAGATCCACCATGGAGCATGTCTTCGTTCATTCACTCGTTCATTCCCTCAGGCAGCAGCCACCTTCGGTGCTGACTCAGTTAAGGACACAGGTGCAGGAGCCAGTGCCGGCGGAGGGGTACGCAGATTAGTGCAATCGGGTCCTCATCCTTAAAAAGCTTGATGTTTGATGGTGGTGAGGAAAGATGTTAGACCCCAAACCTCTGGGTGGACAACGTCGTGCAGTAGCTGGGACCAAGTAAGCTTAATGATGCCAGCTGAACAGACACATGAATGAAAGGAACGAAGGAAAAACCAAAATAACCGGGTGGCATGTGAGGCTCAGACCAAATGCATAAAAATTTGGAAGAGGAAGCAAAAACAGGATCCCCCTCACCCCACCCCACCTTCCAGGAGCTTACGGTTTATTTAAGGATCAAAGAGAAGGACGTAAAAGACGATGATACAGGGTGGAGTCTTAAAGGGTTGGTAGTTGTTCAGGAAGATGCCTCTGGGAAACATGAGGTCTGGGCCGAGGGCGGCCTGGGCTCTGCTCGCTGGCAGCAGATCTGAGGACACCTGTGCACAAGTTGACAGGCAGGGAGAGAAATGGATGGGCACAAACGGAAGGCAAAGTTCAACAGGGACAGGGCCCCTCAAAGGCGTCAGCCAGTCCATGGAGCCCCAGAGCCTGGAGGGCCCTTCAGAGATGTCCCAAATTGAGCTGAGGAGCCAGGCTGTTGCAACCCTCCCATGACTGTCACCGACAGGGCTCAGCACTGAGGGAGATGCTCAGCTCTCCCTCTTGGTACCATCCCTCTTGGCATGGTGGGTGGAGCGTCCTGGCCCAGTCTCAGCGTGGGGGGGGGGGGCTGGTGGCACATGACCGCATCCACTACAGTGGGCTTTAAAGTCAAGGTAGGACCCTGAAAGGAGGAGGAGAATTCAGAGGAGGAAGAAAAACAGGAGGAGAGGGCACTCGGGTAAAGTTTTGGTCATGTTATGGGCTGAAGTGTCCCCCCAAATCCATATGTTGAAGTTCTCACCCCCAACGTGATGGTGTTTGGAGATGGTGTCTTTAGAGAAGTGATGAAAGTTAAATGAGGTCATATGGGTGGGTCCTGATCCAGTGTGACTGGTGTCCTTATAGAAGAGGAGATTAGGACCCAGACACACACAGAAGGATGACCATGTGAGGATACCAGGAGACGATGCCGTCTACACGCCAAGGAGAGAGGCGTTGGGAGAAACCAGCCCTGCTGACACCTTGATCTCAGACTTCCAGCCTCGAGGACCGTGAGAAATAAATGTCTATTGTTTAAGCCTCCCATCTGTGAGGTTCTGTCCTGGCGGCCCTAAGATACTAATCCAGGTAGGAAAAGCTTCACTTGGTCTTTCTGTCTATTATTCATCAGTGAGGGCCCCTCTCCTCTGTGGCAGCAGCTTTTAATTTGTGCTTATCAGCCCTTCCCTTCCCAACACTTCTAAGGTCATTGATAAACGGAATAAGATTTTCCAGGCTCTTTTGCTCTCTTTTTTTAAAGAATAGCTTGCTTGTCTAATTACTTTGAGAGTATCTATTAATTTCATCACTGTTGCTGACTTAATCAGCAAACTTCATTTACAATTCTATAAACTGCAAAAATCATTTGCAGTAGCAAATATGTCATAATGATATGACAGTAGTCATATCATTATAGGAAACTTGTCAGCGCCTTGTAAACCTGGCCGATGATTCTCATTTTACCGAGTTCTAGAAAATCTATACTGAGCCAGAATAAACTGGGTGTAAATGGAAGCTGTTTCTAGTTCCTCATTTAAAATGCCTTGTGACTTGGAGCTGTGGAAAAGGCAGAAATTGCTCTGTTAATGCTTCCGGTGTCCAACTTGGGGCTAAACAATGGATTTTATCACCATAAAAAGAGACTCTTAGTGACGTTTCTGCCTGAGAAAATAATGCAGGGTTTCAGGGAGCTTGGCCTCCTCCTTAAGTCTTCTAGGAATGAGGGATGGAAACATCCACTCACCCCTACCTGGCCGCGGGACAGCCTCGTCTCATGTGAGATGGGCTCAGAACAGCGCTTAACGAAGCCACACGTCCCCACTTGGCTTCTTCCTGTCGCTGCCCTCTGCGTCCACAGCTGGGTGGTTGTTTTTCTCAGCAGCAAATAGAAAGCCAACCAGCATATATTTTTAAAGGACTGATGCATCCTTTTGCTGTGAATGACGCCATACTCAATACAGAAAAGTAATGAAAAATCAAGCATGGTTTTCACTACGGTTTTGCTGCCCATTCACATTACATTTCTCGGAGATAACAGAAACAGGCAAGTCTTACCACTCTGCTGACGGTTTAATTTTCAGGATATTTTAACACTACATGCTTGTATAGGAAATATTTATCTCCTTGCATTCTGCTCTCCCTAAATTCATTTTCATTTTTTTTTAATTCATGGCAATATTTGATTCCCAGAGATTTTATAAACCATGTCCTTCAAGCAAATAAATGTAAATTTCACTTCTGTGACTCTGAGTTCATTTTCAAAGAATGGTTTTAGAAGTATTATCCTCCACTATACCAAATTTTATCTTTAAAACGCTTATTTCCCTTCTTCCTGCAAGAATGGTGATATACATGATGGATGATTTTAAAGCCTCTCGGAGTATAAACGTGTTGTAGAAATGCTAAATGCTAATAGTTACATAAACAAAGAGATGGAACCAAAATGGGATAAACATGTAATTTCCCTTTCTCCTCACAAGCCACAGAATTTCCAACTGGAGGAAACGAGTCTGGCATCCAGGCTGCCATCAAGCGTCCGGCCCGAGGCTGCCCAGCCCTCCTTCTTAAGGTCAGCGCAGCTTATGATAATGAATATGGAAAGGTTACTATTGTTGTCTTTTGTTGATTTCCTCTAAAAAATGCAGAAAAGAGAAAGGTCACTAAGCAATGTGCCTAAGCTGGTTTGGAATTCACTAATCCAACACTGAGTAAAATAAAGGGGGGGCGGGCTTATAAAGCCCACTTCACACAAGAAAATAAGATGAGAAGTAGCATCTGATTTCAACCTGTCTTCAAAGTTCAAAGACGAGGGGGCGGGAGCAAGGAAGGCTCAGAGCTCGTGGAGCTGGGCCACAGAGCCAACACTGACCGACAAGAAGGAGCAGCCCGGGTGTGGTGGCCAGCGAGGGAGGACTGCTCATGCACGGGACAGGTGTGTCTGAGCCAACATCAGCATCTAGGGCGCTTGTCCACAACGCTCGTACAGACAAATTCCTGTAGCTAGAACTCGTCACAACTGCAAGCTGGTGTCACAGTCGGGCCCTCCTTTAATTCCCCAAAGACATTAACGGAAGCAATAGCTTCAAGGCTGAGATGTTCTCACGCTGGACCTGACTCTGCGTTTCTTTAGAAGGCTTGCGTCCCATCTTTCCACTAACAGCGGCCCAGATCACACGTCAAGCGTCACCATCCCTAAGCCCTGCTCCGCTCCTGACAGTAGAGGCCCCTGCTGGGGCCCCACAGCCGCTGCTCTGTGCCACTGTTGAGGCAAGTTCCACACGACATTGCTGTCCTGTGCCCAGATCTGCTCACCCTAAACCATAAGCCTGGAGAGGTGGGGCCTGCGCTCTGCACCAAGCCACAGGCTTTACCTCAACTGCTGACACGACACCCACAAGAAAACAAATCGACATTATTATGCGTTACAGGAAGTTATTGCATTCAGCACTCTTTCTTTTTTAAAGAGAGACAGAGTTCATTTAGGCAGTACAAATGGAAATGCCAAAGAAAGTATTAATTTTTACAAACTTTTCCAAGAAATGTCCAAATCTCTGTTTGCTCTCCTGTGCTAGGTACGGCTCAAGCACTAACCCAGTCTGCAGTCAGACGTGGAGGCTCTCTCTGGCATCCAGAATGTGGTCCTGACGTCCAGAAACACAGCTTCCTCCTGCCATCCTGGCCTCACAGATTTCGCTGGACACAGAAGTCCCAGTGAGGGCTGGCCTCGGGCAAAACACAGCAAGGAGAAAAGTTGTCTTTGATGTGACCATTTTTATCATTCATTTTCTCTCTCTAGAATGATTCTTCCCAACTGTGCATGCCCACTGATTCTTTAAGGCTCTCGATTCTCCTTTAAGGTAATCCATTCAACTGGGCAGAGGCGAAGGCGCGGCTGGGGCGGCATTCTGTCGCGTCAGTAGTGCCCTGGGCACATCAAGTGTCCTGTGAGAGCTCCGTCTCCTCCTCAGTAGAAGAAAGGCTGGACTCGTTCACTCAGGCCCCGAGAGTCTTGTTTGGGTCCATTATAGAAATGTAAACCAATTGTGGGCCACCCTGGTTGTTGCTGCTTTTCCAAGAGGAAACACTGAGGGTTGCAGGTCTCAAAGACACAAATCTGTGAAAATGCAAGCACTGTCACGCAGTAATGGTATTTTGCACTGAGATGACCTTCCCAGCAAAAGCCATGCCGTGTGGATGGTTTCCTGTCATCTCCTTACAAATCAACACTTAGGAAGCGTGTTAGTTTGCTGAGTCTGACATGGCAAAGTACCACAGACTGGGCAGCTTAAACCACAGGAATTGATCGTCTCACAGACCTGGAGGCTGGACGTCTGACATCAAGGTGGCAGCAGGGCTGTTTCTCCAGAGGCCTCTCTCCTGGGCTGGTAGACGCCGTCTCCTCCTTGTGTCCTCACATGACCATCCCTCTGTGTGCACGTCCCTGGTGTCTTTCTGCGTGTCCAAATATTCTCTTCTTAGAAGAACCAGTCACAGTGGATCAGGGCCCACCCATATGACCTCATTTTACCTTCATCACCTCTTTAAAGACCCCATCTCCAAATACAGCCGAAGCCTGAAGTCCTGGGGTTTAGGACTTCAACATTTGGATGTAGGGACACACAATTAGTCCATAACAAGAAGAAATTTCAGGGAGAAGAAATCACAGGGAGTCAAGTAACCTGTGCTGAGCCTGGATGTGGAGATGGGGCATGCTGGGATGGGCAGGGAAAAGGGGCAGGAACAGGAGGAGAGTGAGGGGACAGGAGGCCGAGGTGTCAGGGTTAAGGTTTCTTCTGCTTTTCTCCAAGATGACAGGAGCCCCCTTGCCACTGGAGGCCACCCCACAGGTAGAGGACAAGGGAAGAATGACCCAACAGATGGGAAACCAGTAGGGTGAAAGGTGAGTCTCATTCAAAAGTAAATGGAGATTTAAAACACCACTGTAATTAAATGTGATGTTGCTGATCAAGATGGCCTTACACAACTGATGAAGGGATTAAAACAAACAGTCATGAATTTGTGAGGAAGGGGGATGGATGGGAAAGATACTGGAAAGAAAAATATAAAAGTATGTGACACGTGTGAGCATAATCACACACACACAACGCTTGATGAGTTCTGAGGAATGAATGAATGAATCAATCAATCAATAATGACACCAGCCAAAACTTCTACTGACAGCACAGTGGGAAAACATGGCATAATTACTCATTCCTAGTTTCATTTTAAAGAGAAGAGAACAGAAGTGGGGGCAACAAGGCTGGCCACAGGGTCTGTGCGTTTCTGCTCAGCCTCCTCTCCTTCGACACCCACCTCTACAGGATGAATACGTTCCACGTTCATGGCCATGACTATAGATGTCTGGAATGTCCTAAGGTGCTTTCTAACCATCAAAGAAAGGTGTAGGACTTTCTTTTTGTCTTTTGCTGATTTTTATTTATTTTACAAATTGCACCATAACAACGAAGAAAATCATTTTAAAAGAAGAAAAATGACCCACCACCCTCCCTGCAGTTGACCTGTCTCCACTCAGGGCTGTGAGGGCTTCAGAGCCACAGCCTCTTTCTTACTAATCTTTACACAAAGCCTGGGACATGGCAGGCATTTAACAAATAATGCTTCTATAAAACTTTTACTTCTGTATTCTCTTCCCAGCACATGTATATCTTTCTCATGGTCTAGTCAGTGTTAAGGTTTTTTTTTTTTTTACTGTTAAATATGTATGCTGGTAAATGTGGTAAGTAAATGTTTGATGTTCAGTGAATTTTATCACAAATGCTGATATTTTCAACCTTCTTCTGAAGTTAAGGACATAGACTTTCTCCTTTCACCTTAGTTTGCAAGATCCTCTCACTGAGTCTAAGGTCCCTGGAAGTACTACACATGCAGATCTTCCTGTGCGACCAAGTCTTAAAGGTGTAGCCGGAATTCTTCTCATTCATCCAGAGCAACAACTCCCAACCAGTCACAGCCCAGTGCCCTAGAATCAGCAGGGCCAATGCTAGTTCTCTCAGTGTGAGATGAATCTACTGAACGTACTCAACGCACAAGGCGGTAGTTCAGACATTTTATAATCATTCTCTCCAGGCTGGACTTGAAAATACCTTCATCAATCACCAAATCCGTATCCACTCAATTTATAGTCAAGCGGTTCTGAGGCACAATCACACTCACACAATTCATTCTAGGAACCACCACCACTAATCTAGTTCTGTGCCAACAAGGAAGTTCCCAAAAGAAGTCTCCATTCTAGATAGTTACTTGCTGTTATCCATGGGAAACCTACCATTTCATTTTAAATGCAAACAAAGTCAATTCAGCATTAGAGTGGAACCTACAAATGAGGGAGATGGGAGAATACGTGATTTGATGTAACAGCATACTGAAAATATAAAAGATAGAAAAGTTTCCAATGCTGAGGCCATGATTCTTAATAATTGATTGGGTATTCTTAACCCAAGATCTCAGATGAGTACAATTTTCCCACTTATGTAAAAACCATGACATTGTATTGAGTATCAGCACACATTTAAATTCTGGCCTAAAAGCCATTTTATTCAGGACCCCAACAGTCCCAGAAGCACCCCATCATACACCCTGAGAGTCTCCCCCTTCTCCCTCCAGTGTCCGCCTGGGCACAGCTCTTTCTAGGCTTATGGAGACCAATAAGGAGATCTCACTTTAAGCCCTATAGGAAAGACCACAAAAGGCAGTGCATGTGAATTTCCAATTTGGAATTACGAGCATTGCTGACCATGTACTCATTACACATTTGACACTTCCTCAACCTCCCACATTCTTTACTTACTTGTCTATGTGACACCATTCCCAGAATTCCCATGCCCTTTCCCAATCCTGCCCTCTCGCACCAGCTCGTCCTTCAAGGAGATGCCCTCTCCCACCTGTGCCGCTTCATGAACTCCTGCCCATCCTTCAGGACCAGGCCTTCCCCTCACTCTCTGTTTCCTACACACCTGTCATGCCTTTGTTAGAGCACTTCCTCTCGTTCACACTGTTGTCTCTTTGTCCAGGTGCCGTGGGAGGTACCGGCGCGTGAGAACTTCCCTATGCAGCACAGCATCCCCAGAGGTCCTCATGGTGAAGTCTCAATAGGGCTTGAGGGGACGTCTGTCTCCTCCACTAGACAGGAAGATCCTGGGGATGAAGGGCCTTCAGTTCCCATCACAACTCCACCCACCAGCACAGCATGTACCCCCATGCTGAACAGATGCCTAGAATGGATCCACAGATACACTACTGCTCTATTTTTAAAGTCGAATTAACAGCATTGGGTGTTTCCCAGTCAGTTATGCACGTAGTAATTTCTCTGTACTTGAAACAGTAAGAGTCCTGAGATCAGTGGTTAAGGTGGGGAATGCATGCCGGAGCCTTAGATGGAGGATTCACTCAAACCCACGAAACAACTGTCCACCAACTTCCAGGACTCAATTCCATTTCTACAGTGACCCCTCTGCATTTAGGTTGAGAGACAACGAGTCTCGGAACTATTGAAAACCATAGAAAAATTCAAGTTTTAGAGAAAATACAGTAGTACCTCATTTATTTAGCATCAATTAGGTGAAAGTTATTCCAAATAAATATATTTCCAAGATAACTTAAACACACCTGCATAAGCGCCCATATGAGAGGTTTACGACTTTAAATGGAAGTCTATTTTTTTACAGTATTGCTTACTTCTCTCCTGCCTTAAGCATGGTAGAATGAACAAACACTAATTTGTTCTTGATAACTCAGAGTCCTCATTTCAAATATTAGCAAGATGCTCTTTGGTGCCAGGCTGAAGGCCTAAGATGCTGTTGAGACAAGGAGGGCTCTTATCCGCTTCCAAATGGTCCCGGGGCTGTGGAAGGGGAGGAACATCCCCACTTTAATGACATCTTTCTACTTTGAATAAAAATCACTTCTATACATAGATTTTAGAAGTTCACCAATTTATGAACACAGATGGGATCACGGAATATGACAGGCAAGGTGTACTTAAAAATGACCAAAGAGGAGCCGGCCCACTGGCGCAGCAGTTAAGTGCACGCAATCTGCTTCAGCGGCCCAGGGTTCCCAGGTTTGGAACCCCAGGCGTGCACCGACGCACCGCTTGTCAAGCCATGCTGTGGCGGCGTCCCATATAAAGTAGAGGAAGACGGGCATGGATGTTAGCCCAGGGCCAATCTCCCTCAGCAAAAAAGAGGAGGATTGGCAACAGGTGTTAGCTCAGGGCTAGTCTTGCTCACCCAAAAAAAAGACCAAACAGATGTTCATTATGGCATCTCCATGGCGTCTTCACCAGTGCAAAATCCCACATGCAAGTCATTGCTAAAGAAAGCAAAATGTGCCTCTGCTTGACATTGTAAACGATTCTCACATTGGGCCTCTGTGTCCCCCGATATATAAAGAAGAGGAAATTTACAAAAGAACAACACCATAGTCTCTATCTCCCAATTATTGTTAAGAGATGGCAGAAGCCTCCTTTTTGTTATCTTTGTTTTTGAAATCCTTTATTGTGAACTTTATTGGTTTTTAAAAATACCAATGCCCTAAATCAAAGATGCACACATTTGATTCCATTCCAGCTTGAAGCGTCCATCCAACCAGAAGAGGGAGCACATGTTTAAAAGAAACCCCAAACAATCAGATCATCATTGCGACCAGAATAACCACATTCAGCAATGAAAAACTGTACAAATTAGGTTAAGAACACATTATGATGCTTGGGTTCATAAGGAGATGTGGGCAAAGAAAGAAATAAAATTATAGAATACTACAACAAAAATGCAAGTAGGCACTGTGCCTTGTATTCTGTCTGCTCTGCTGTTTATGGGAACTTGTTTTACAAACTAACGATGGTGACGTAGGATGGGGCGGGGGGCCAGCAGTTTGAACTGCCCTCTGCCCTCTGTGTAACTTCCGTCTCACAGAGCAGTTCCGCTGAACCCGATGAGAACATGAAAGAAGACATGTGCAAGACCAATCTTATTCTTAAAAAGAGAGCAAGAATAATCTGATTTTTTCCAGTTTTATTGTGATGAGGATAGGGAGAAAAGGGAAGCCTGTGCACTATTGGTGGGAATGTAATTTGGTGCAGCCACTATGGAAAATAGTATGGAGGCTCCTCAAAAAAACGAACCATTAAACACTGAACCATCCAGCAATCCCACTTCTGGGTATATATCCTAAGGAAATAAAATCCTTATCTCATGGAGATATCTGCACCCCCACATTCACTACAGCATTGTTCACAAAAGCTGAGATATGGAAACAACCTCAGTGTCTGTCTATGGATGAATAAAGAAAATATGGTGTGTGTGTGTGTGTGTGTATATATATATATATATATATATATATATAGGAATATTATTCAGCCTCAACAAAAGAAGGAAATTCTGTCATGTGACAACATGGATGAACTTGGAGACCATAATGCTAAGTGAAACAATAACATTATTTTTTTAAAAATTCTACCTGGTTTAGTTGGTCATAGGTAATTATTTCATGGGAACGTGCCTTTTTCAGCTCTTTCTCAGTCCAATCATAGCACAGAGTCCATCTGTCCTTCCTTATTTCCTTCCTTCCTTCCTCCCTCCCTCCCTTCCTTCTTAGAAAACTATAATAATGAGAGATCAAAAGTAGCCATTCCATGACTTACCAAGGATTTCAGACTCAATCTGGGACAAAGAATAGAATCCTTTTACTGCATGTGGATGAATTCAAGGTTATTATGAAAGTCACTCTGGTTTCTGTTTTGTTTAAGGTTATCTGTCATGTAATTATTAGATAACTGTTTCCTTTCTAGAACCTTCCCTAATAGACTGTAGGTGCACAGAGGGCAGGGCCAAAGCTCATTCATTTGTGTATTTTTCATAGTGTGTAATATAGACTTTTTGCAGAGCAGATATTTAAAAATATCTGCTAGGTGAGAGATAGAACAAATGAAAGGATTAAAGAAAGAAGAAATACCTAGAGACTACATACATGTGACACACAGATCACGTGATGCTAATTTTATACCCGATAAGTCACAATGAGGCAGATGCAAGCAAGCTTACATAATTTAGGCAGCAATGTGTCATATAAAAAAACTATAGTGTTTAGTATACTGTAGTAGAAAATTCTAAAGTAAGGGATAACAAATCCATGTGGAAGAATACCCAAATTCACAAAATGTAGAAGGAAGATTTTTTTTAAGGTGTATCAAGTAATTAACCTGGGGTGGGGTGAGTAGGGTTCCATTTACACCCACATCAAGCTAAAGACATGCAGTGCAGTCTCTGCAAGCATTGACTTTGGCTGAGAGTAAAAGAAAAGACGCAAATAATAGCTTGAACAACACAGCAAATTTGTCTCTCATGTAAAGTTTGGAAGCTGTCAGTTCAGGGCTAATACAGGGACTCTGGTCCATGAGCCCTCCCTTCTCCTCTCTTGCTGCTCTGTTAGCTGCCTCAATTCCCAGGTCACCTCATGGACCATGGTGTGGCTTCAGTTCCAGCCATGACATCTGCATTCTGGAAGCAGGAATGAGGAAGGGAAATGAAGAAGGAGCAAAGAGTGTGTGCATAACACTCTAGCTAGCTGATATCTTATTGGCCGGCACTTAGTCGAGTGGCCACACCTCGATGAAAGGGAGGCTGGGGAATGTACGTTTTACTCAAGGTGGGGGTGGCCGTGGGCCCAAACTAAACTATGGGTTCTACCACTAAGGATGAAGAAGAGAATAGATCTAGGCCCAGCCACACCTACGTCAGGAGGAGGGAGTTTAAACATGCTGGGCATCAGAGTACAGCATTCTTGATGTGCTGTGAAAGACGTATGAGCTGGGGAAGGGGACAAATAAGACAGAATTAGTGTCTCGTCAGCTTGAGCTGCTCCAGCAACACTACAGGCTGGGTGCTTGAACAACAAATGTTTATTTCTCACAGATCTGGAGGCTGGAAGTCAGAGATCAGGGCACCAGCATGCTCAGGTTCTTAGTAAAGGCCCTTTTCCAAGATGGCTGTCTTCTCATTGTCCTTCACATGGTGGAGAGAGAAAGATCTTGTGTCTCTCTCTTTTACAAGGTCACTAACCCCCATGATAAGGGCTCCACCATCATGATCTAATCACCTCCCAAAGGCCATCCCAAAGGGTTAGGATTGCAACGTTTGGAATTTGGTGGCAGACAAACATTCAATCCGTAGTAATCAGAGATTTAGAACCATGTGTGAACCCATCTTCCTCCACAGACAACGTGCCAGGCACGTTTACATTTGTCCTCTCACATGTTATTCAGAGGAGCATATACACCTATAATAAGCTGGAGAAAATGCCCATGTGGGGTGCTCACTGTTCAAAACCACCTGCATCTTCAATCTATGATAAAAAGGCAGGACAGTCACAATGGAGATTTGGATTTGTCATCATCCCCTGGAGAGTTGCTCCACTGGAAAGGAGGAAACGCATGTGGTTGGCAAAAGCTTAGCCATAAAGGAGAAAAGTTAATGTTACCACTCATGCTTGTGACCAGTTTTCTCCAGCTCATCAAGGCTCCCATCAGCTGAATACCATGCTCCTTGAAGGAAATACTATGTTCCCTGAATTCCTACTTCAGAATCATAGCGTGGTGCCTTCTCTTCTCAGCCACTCAGCACCCTAGCAAATTAGGCAAGTTTCCAAGATATCATTCCATTAGGCAGGGTTTGTAGGGGTATTGGCCACTGCTAAAAATTTTCTATCCATCCAACATTCACCCATCCATCATTCACCCATCCATCATCTATTCATCAACCATCTGTCCATCTATCCATCCACACATCTATCATCCATCCATCCATCTATCCATAATCCATCCATCATCTATCCATCCATCATCCACCCATCCACTATCTATCCATCAACCATCTACCCAGCTATCCATCCACACATCCATCATCCATCTGCCCATCCATCCATCAACCATCATCCATACATACATTCATCATTCATCCATACATCAACTATCCATCTATCATCCATCCATCCATCATCATCCATCCACTCATCATCCATCCACATATCATCCATCTATCCACCATCCATCCATCCATCCATCCACCATCCATCCATCCACCATCCATCCAGACCATTCATCCATCCACCTATCCATCCATCCATCCATCCATCAAATGCCCATCATCCATCCATTACTCATCCATCCATCCATCCATCCACCCATTCACCCATTCGTGTGTTCATGCACCCGTCCATCCATCCATTTGTCATTTACCTCTATCCATCTATCTTTCCCTTTGTTTAAAAAAAAGGATTTAATTAAGGCTGTTGTTTTTTGTGCAAAGTCTTTTTTCAATTCAACATCTTACTTTCCTTTCCTAATTTTTAAGAGAATACAAACTTCTCCAGAAAATCTTTCTTCCTCTTCTCTTCTCTCATTTGTTTTTCTTTTTCTTTCCTTATCTCTTGCAAATACCACAAAGAAAAGTAGATTGTTGAAACAAGAGGCTTGGACAGAGCAGAGGAAAACAATTCCAGGTCCAAATGCCCACGGAGCATGAGCAGTTAGCTGACCTTTCTTCACAAGCAAGGCTGAGTGCCAACTTTTGCCTCATTTGTACTCCATATTGAATCTAATTATTTGGTTGTCTATCTTCGAGCTTCTCTAAGCCATAATATCTTTAGTTACCTTTTCTCCATTTGTTCTCATTGTTTTATGTTTGTTAATTTTCTTTGTATCCTAAAATGAACAAATTCCTAGTCTAACGATAAGAAAAAATATTCAAGGGACTTTTAGATAATTTGTGGCAAACAGAAGAGAGAGAGAGAGAGGACACACCAGAAACACAAAGCATATTTCTAGGAAGAGGGCTGAAGGGGCAGGGCACGACCTTGAGCAATCTGATCTAGAAGCACTGGTGCTGGAGACCCCTCTGTTTGCTCTCACTTTGGAATTCTGGCCCAGTTCTGTGTCCATTACAATAGGGCCCCATTTCACACTTTCTGTTATTCTTACCTACTGAGAACAGGGACAGACAAACACCTGCTTCCCCCACTTCACTCCCCATCTAGACATTCAGAATCCACTTTCAGAAAAAGCACTGCCATTTCCTCTTTACTTACCAGCAGTTCATTTTGCTAATTTTTAACTAAAAAGAGCTGTTTTTTACACTAGCAGAGAACATATGAGGTCTTTCTTCTTTTTTTTTTTTTGCAATTAAGCAAATAGCTATTTATAGAAGTTCAAAACAAATAACAAACATGTCTGTCTATTACGGTTGTCTGACGGTCCCCATGTTAAACACTAAGGGAAAACATCCGTTCATTAGAGCCTGGTAATTAAGACAAAAATATACAGAACCTAGGATCTAGGAGAAGGAAGGAGGATTAAGAGGAGAAGAAGGAGGAGGGAGAGGAGAAGGAGGGAGAGGAGGCGGAGGGAGAGGGGAGGAAAAGGAGGAGGGGAAAGAGAGGGAGGAGGACGGGGGCGGGGGAAGAAAGAAAGTAAAAGTCTGGCTAATAAAACCTCATTCACGTCACTGGACGAGTTTGGATCTCCTTCCTTACAGGTTGCACAGACTGACTTTTGACTGGAGTGTGTCACCTACACGGCCTTTTGGGACTCTAGGAGTCTTGATGGAAAACACACTGCATGGATCGGCGTGTCAGTTCTTCCTCACTCTAAGAATAAGAACCACTTCCAACAACTTTTTTATTCAGGCCAACAATCAGCAAATCTGTTTCTATTGGTCTAATGGTCTATTTCTCTAAGAAAAAGAAAAGCCATGCTTATCTGTCAGGCACCATCTGACTATCTCAAATCCTCCATAAGAAAGGAAGGTGGAGAGCAGGAGGACAGCGGTGCGGAGACCCCGGGACTCCTGTGACGACGTCTCGTACAGAGAACGGCAGACCTCCACACTTCACAAGCCACGAATTTCTCATGTGGAGTGTATATGTTTAAACTTCACACCACTGCCACCCTGGGGTCATACACACGTAGAGCTAGGTCAGTGCACTCGGCGGCAGTGGGCAGAGAAGAGAAGCATGAGGGGCCTGAAATGCAAAAGAAAGTTCAGGATATCGGAACACATCTGTGGCCACAGGCAGAAGGGTCCCTGCAGCTGACTTCCTCCATGAAGGTCATTATGGACGAATCCCAATAAACACACACACACCCCCATCAGATTAGTGGACAAAACGGTTTCCATGGTAATAACTAGACAAGAGAGTTGCCTGCATTCGGCATTAATTTAAAATATTTTCCCCCAGTCTCCTTGGAGTCGGTTCTGTGAAACACAAGTGCTTGCAGGCTCTCTAATCTGCGGCATCTTTTGAAATTCCATGCAGTGTGTGTTGAAGCTGAGCCAATTAATGTGAAGAGAATTGGGTGGATTGCAGAGAAGCTGGCAAGACTGTGTTTACCAATTAGTTTTTTTATGATGCAAATGTTGCACAGCATGCAGCAGGAATGAAAACTAGCTATGCTGAATATGAAACTGTTAATTGCATTTTCGGAGACACAGCTACAAGGTGAAACTAATCATACAAATGATAACCGAGTTTCACCACCTACCGGGCTTTGCTATTGCACTTTCACTAATCTGTATTAAAACAGCCCCCATACATCTTTGCAGGAAAGGAAAACACAGCATTTAGTATAACCTTCCAATTTTAAAGGGAAAAAAAAGTGAGTAAATGTGGGAAGCAATATAAAGGATAATTTTCACTTAGATTAATAATGTTAACAAACATTATGGCAAAGGGCAGGATGGTGCTTCTTGAAATGCATTTTTTGCCTTAAAATTATAGAAAGGTGCATTTTCAAATGAACACCAGCACATTCTGACAAATGTGGCTCAAAATGAATGTGCCTGTTAAAGAAGAAAGGGTTGTGATAATTATCGACAGTGGATTTTCCCAACCAGGAACATCAAACAGAGGCTGTTCTAGAATCAAGAGAGAGAAGATAGATGTTCTGAGAGCCCAGTTTTGTGAGCACCTGGCAGCCAGGCTGGGGACGGGGTAAGGACCTCCCTGGGTGGGTAAGGAACGAGGTCCAGGGCACCAAGGGAGAGATCTCTGCTCTAGGTCTCATTACTGCGCTGGGAGAAAGGGATGTGCTTCCCGTTAACACGTTTAAGTTACCGAGTCCAGGTCTGAGTTAGCAGAAGCAGTTCTGAAAGGGCCTGTGCCCATATTTGGGAGTAGCTTTTTTTTTTTTCTTTTTGTGAGGAAGATCAGCCCTTAGCTAACATCTGATGCCAATCCTCCTTTTTTTGCTGAGGAAGATTGGCCCTGGGCTAACATCCATGCCCGTCTTCCTCTACTTTATATGGGACGCCACCACAGCATGGCTTGACAAGCAGCGCCTTGGTGCGCACCTGGATCCGAACCTGCAAACCCCGGGCCCACCGTGGCAGAGCACGTGCACTTAACCGCTACGCCACCAGGCCGGACCCTAGGCTTGGTTTTAAAGTGCCCCATAAGAATCTATGTTCTTTTTCTCATTTCCGTATTAACTGCCCCAGTTCTGCTTAACTTCATGTTAAAATGCATAGACAGTGATTGAAGAACAAGCCAGCCACCGAAGAAAGGGCTGGGGAGAGGAGAGAACCCTGTCCCTCCACCAGACAACGCGTCCTTGTGGGAGCCCTTCCTGAGGAGTCCAGGGAAATCCTTGTGCCCAGAGCGCCCTCCTAAGAGCGAGCGTCCGAACGTGCTGAGGACCCGATGGGCAGCGTGGAGACTAGAGTTGAAGACACTGTGTTGTGTCTTTGAAATGGGCTAAGAGAGGAGATCTCAAGTGGTCTCTGAAAAAAAAGGGTAACTATGCAAAGTGATAGATGTGCTATCTATCACAAAAAAAGATGTGGGAATTTTCACAGTGGATACATACATCAAATCATCACAGTGCACACTTTAAATATATTACAATGTTATTTCTCAGTTATACCTCAATAAGTCTGGAGAAAAGAAGGGCCTGGCAATGGACGGGAGGTGTGAGGGACACAGCCCCACCTGGCCCTTCCCTTCCAGTGTCAGGAGCATTGACAGCACTATGAAGATGCCGCAGAAGCCGCCGGAGACCCGCCCACACCAGGTCTGCAGCCCCACGCTCTCTAGTAACTGAAAGACCAGCAACTGAAGCAGCCAACCAACCTGATTCCAGGCGGAGGACAGACGTGACAGACTGACTCTCAGAGACCGCCTTCCCGTTCTCTCACTGCAATAACAGATTGCTGTGCACACAGGAGTCACAAGGACTTAAGTCTCTGCTCAAGGACAAGGATCAGAGAAGATCTCCACTCTGTCCTTTCAGTGGGGCTTGTCCCAGAGTGACCGCATGCCCTCCTTGCTGTCTGTGAGACGTGGGCTCTCTGATGCTAAATCCATGCACAACCATCACTAGCCCAGAGCCATCATGAGGGTTCCCGTGAAATTCTGAATTATCAGGGCCAAGATGGAGAGCATTTTGCAAATTTCACAACAGGTGAAGAAAGAAAAGGAAAAGGACCAGCCTAATTCCTTGGAGTGAGCACTCAGACAGAGCTGTAAGTGCTCACTGCTTGAATTAGTGAAGACTGGAACTGTCTGTGTGACTGTCAATAGGCACTGATGGCTAAAGAAATGACCACAACAGAATATTATAAGGCCATGAAAAAGAAAAGGCACTGCATGGTACAGATGTCACTGATATATTGTCAAAGTGGCAAGACAGTATTGAGGAATTGAGTGCAAATGCTGACAGAACTTATAAATGTGTAGACATAAACATCTGTTTGTGCAATAGAGAACGTCAGGCCGATCTACATGGAACTTCTAGGAAACAAGATTTGGGGCCACGGAGAAATTTCATTGTTTATATAAATCTGTATGGCCTCAAAATTTTAAAGTCTATAATATAAAATGTGCCTTGGACTTTGAAATTTACTTCAGAAAATATCTGTCTCTACATGGAAATCTGTGCTTGATCTGTGTCCCACAGAGGCTGCCTGGGTTTAACATCACCATAGACGGTAGAAACAGTCCCTATTCAAATATGCCATTGGCTACTCCTTAAGAATATAAGAGGAGAGGAAATCAAGATGGCGGCATAGGCAGACTCTGAACTCACCTTCTCCCGCGGACACAGCCAATTTACAACTACTCATGGAAAAACTACCCCTGAGACAGAACTGAAAACTGGATAAGAGGAACTCCTGCAAAAACAGACAATCCTAACTGAGGTAGAAGAGGCAGAAACTCCCTTCTGGAGAGGAAAAACGCTGCCTTCACAAGCCGCCAGCGTCACGGCTGCCCGGGAGCAGCCCACAGGTACGCAGCCCTCCCTGGAGGAGCGGGACCCTGAGCCGGGGAGCGCCCCCACTGTGGGTATTTTATGGACCCAGCACAATCCAGACAAGTGGCATAATATCTGACTTTGCCTGCTACTAAAACATTGGGGAGTACCCCCAGAAAACCCGGTTCACAAAGAAATTACAACTGGCTCTTAAAAGGCCCGTGTGCAAACTCACCAGTTTCAGAAAGCAACCTAAAATCACCAGAAAGAAAGGTGCACAGTGCTTTGGGGAAAAGACACTCACCTAATAGGCCCTGTGTGCATCTCGGTGAGAGGTGAGACCTCTCCAGGGACTGGGACATTGGCGGCGGCCATTGTTGTGGCCTGTGGTGTGTGCGTGCTGACACAGACGCCATTGGAGTTCTCCCTGAGGCCTGCTAGCCCAGGGTCTGCCCCACCCACTAGAGCACCGATTTAATCCAGCTCAGCCAGGGCAGGCAGCCCACCCTAGAGACTGGCCCCACCCAACAACAAGCCCTCAGGCAACTTGTGGGCCCGCATAGATTGGTGACTGGATTCTCTGCAGCCTGGCAACTGAGCTGACTTCAGTGGGGCAGGGCGTGCACAAGCGGGTGGAGAGTGTGCAGCCGTGGTGGAGTGTGCGGGGCTCCCGCAGTGGAGAGACTGGGTCCGCTTCAGGAGGTCGGGGTGCGCGTATGGGGCAGGACTGTGTTGACTGTGTGTGTGGACCTGTGGGCAGCAGGGCTTGTCAGCTGCACAAGACTTGTGCTTCTCAAAGACCCACATAGGGGGTTTGCCCCACCTTCCAAGCCTGAAACAATTGGGTGCTCCCGTTCCTGAGGCCAGCCCCACCCAGCTGCAATCCTCAGAGAGCTGATAAGAGACCTAAAGGCTGGAGGCTTATAGCAACTGTTAGGCCCTGAGCCTAACAACCTGCCACGCTGGGGGCCTACTCACTTAAAAGAAAGACTGCAATACAAATGTGGTATTAGAACTTGCAGCCAACTGTGCTGGGGCTTCCCACACCTGATAAAGAGACTGAAGGGCCCACAACAATTACAAGCAGCTGAGCATTACAACAGCTGGCCAGGAGCATAACTCAGCCTCCCTGGGCGCCTACAGGGAGAGCAAACAGGCCACAACAGAAGGACACACGTAGCCCACATAGGGGTCACCCTGGGAACATTGAGAACTGAGGGAAGCACACTGCAGGCCTCCTAAGCCATCACTTACATAAGGTCACCTATAAAAGAGCAGGAGATGTAGCTAACCTACCTAATACGTAGACACAAGCACAGGGAAAGAGGCAAAATGAGGAGGCAAAGGAATACATTCCAAGTAAGGGAACAGGACAAAACCCCAGAAAAGGAACTAAGTGAAACAGAAATGAACAACCTACCCGATAGAGAGTTGAAACAAAGAGTGTTAAGGATCCTCACTGATCTCGGGAGAAGAATAGATGAACTCAGTGAGAATGTCAACAAAGAAATGGAAGATATAAAAAAGAACCAATCAGAAATGAAGAATACAATACTAGAAATGAAAAATTCACTAGAGGGACTCAAAAGCAGAGTAGAGGATACAGAAGAACGGATCTGTGAGCTGGACGAAAGACTAAAAGAAATTACCCAAGCTGAACAGGTAAAAAAGAAAAGAATTAAAAAGAGTGAGGACAGTCTAAGGGACCTCTGGGACAACATCAAGCGCACTAACATCCGTGTTATAGGTGTCCCGGAAGGAGAAGAGCAAGACAAAGGGGCAGAGAATCTATTTCAAGATATAATAGATGAAAACTTCCCTAACCTAAGGAAGGAAACAGACATCCAGGGACAGGAAGCACAGAGAGCCCCAAACAAGATAAACCCAAAGAGGCCCACACCAAGACACATCATAATCAAAATGTCCAGAATTAAAGATAAAGAGAAAATCCTAAAAGCCGCAAGAGAATGTCAAGTTACATACAAAGGAAACCCCATAAGGCTATCAGCTGACTTCTCAGCAGAAACCTTACAGGCTAGAAGAGAATGGCATGATATATTTAAAGTGCTAAAAGGAAAAAACTTACAGCCAAGAATACTCTACCCAGCAAGGTTATCATTCAAAATGGAAGGAGAGATCAAAAATTTCCCAGACAAGCAAAAATTAAAGGAGTTTGTCACCAAGAAACCAGTGCTACAAGAAATGTCAAAGGGGCTGATTTAAGGGGAAAAGAGAAGACCACAAATAGGAAAAATTATCTATTTCCATGATAAGAATGTCATGGATACAAATGCAGAAAAAAGAGGTTAGATATGATATCAAAAACATAAAAGGAGAGAGGAGGGGAGTTAAAGAGTAGAGCTTTCAGACAGAGGTCAAACTAAAGAGACCATCAATTCTGTATAGAAGAAGAAAGGAACAGAGAAGGACTACTAAAACACTGAGAAAAAAAAAAGTTAAAAAATGGCAGTAAGTACATACTTATCAATAGCTACTTTAAATGTCAATGGACTAAATGCTCCAATTAAAAGGCACAGGGTGGCTGATTGGATAAAAAAACAAGACCCATATATATGCTGCATACAAGAAACACACTTCAGACCTAAAGACACTCACAAACTGAAAGTGAAGGGATGGAAAAAGATACTCCATGCAAATGGCAATGAAAAGAAAGCTGGGGTAGCAGTACTCATATCAGACAAAATAGACTTTAAAACAAAAACTGTAAAAAGAGACAAAGAAGGGCATTACATAATCATCAAGGGAACAATCCAACAAGAGGATATAACACTTGTAAATATCTATGTACCCAATGTAGGTGCACCTAAATATAATAAAGCAATTATTAACAGACATAAAAAGAGAAATAGACAGTAACACAATAATAGTAGGGGACTTTAACACTCCACTTACACCAACGGATAGATCATCCAAACAGAAGATCAATAAGGAAACACTGGCCTTAAATGATACACTAGAACAGATGGAACTAGTAGATATATACAGAGCATTCCATCCAAAAACCAAAGAATACACGTTCTTTTCAAATGCGCATGGAACATTCTCCAGGACTGATCACATATTAGGCCACAAAACAAGTCTCAATAAATTTAAGAAGATTGAAATAATACCAAGCATCTTTTCTGACCACAATGGTATGAAACTAGAAATCAACTACAGGAAGAAAATCAGAAAAGCCACAAATACATGGAGATTAAACAAAATGCTACTGAACAACAACTGGGTCAATGAAGAAATCAAAGAAGAAATTAAAAAATACCTGGAGACAAATGAAAATGAAAATACGACAAGCCAGAATTTATGGGATACAGCAAAAGCGGTTCTAAGAGGGAAGTTTATAGCAATACAGGCCTATCTCAACAAACAAGAAAAATCTCAAATAAACAATCTAACAATGCACCTAAAGGAACTGGAAAAAGAAGAACAAACAAAGCCCAAAATCAGTAGAAGAAGGGAAATAATAAAAATCAGAGCAGAAATAAATGAAATAGAGACCAAAAAAACAATAGAAAAAATTAATAAAACCAAGAGCTGGTTCTTTGAAAAGATCAACAAAATTGACAAACCTTTAGCTAGACTCACCACGAAAAAAGAGAGAAGGCACAAATAAGTAAAATCAGAAATGAAAGAGGAGAAATTACAACAGAGACCTCAGAAATACAAAAGATTATAAGAGACTACTATGAAAAGCTATATGCCAACCAGTTCGACAATCTGGAAGAAATGGATAAATTCTTAGAATCATACAACCTTCCAAAACTGGATCAAGAAGTAGAGAATTTGAATAGACCAATCACCAGTAAGGAGATCGAAACAGTAATCAAAAACCTCCCCAAAAATAAAAGTCCAGGACCAGACGGCTTCCCTGGTGAATTCTACCAAACATTCAAAGAATACTTAATACCCATCATTCTCAAACTCTTCCAAAAATTGAGGAGCAGGGGAAGCTCCCTAACTCATTCTATGAAGCCGACATTACCCTGATACCAAAACCAGACAAGGACAACACAAAAAAAGAAAATTATAGGCCAATATCACTGATGAACATT
Source organism: Ceratotherium simum simum (assembly GCF_057802395.1). NCBI lineage: Eukaryota > Metazoa > Chordata > Mammalia > Perissodactyla > Rhinocerotidae > Ceratotherium > Ceratotherium simum. The sequence goes on from NC_141900.1 coordinate 109,897,943, forward strand.
GATGCAAAAATCCTCAACAAAATACTAGCAAATCGCATACAACAAGATGTTAAAAAGATTATACACCATGATCAAGTGGGATTTATTCCAGGGATGCAGGGATGGTTTAACATTCGCAAATCAATCAACGTGATACACCACATTAATAAAATGAAGAATAAAAATCACATGATCATCTCAATAGATGCAGAGAAAGCATTTGACAAGATACAGCATCCATTTATGATAAAAACTCTGAATAAAATGGGTATAGAAGGAAAGCACCTCAACATAATAAAGACCATATATGAGAAACCCACAGCTAATATCATCCTCAATGGTGAAAAACTGAAAGCTATCCCTCTAAGAACAGGAACCAGACAAGGATGCCCAGTGTCACCACTCCTATTTAACATAGTACTGGAAGTCCTAGCCAGAGCAATCAGGCAAGAGAAAGAAAGAAAAGGGATCAAATTGGAAAGGAAGAAGTGAAACTGTCACTATTTGCAGATGACATGATTTTATATATAGAAAACCCTAAAGAATCCACCAGAAAACTTTTAGAAGTAATAAACGAATATGGTAAAGTTGTAGGATACAAAATCAACGTACAAAAATCAGTTGCATTTCTTTACACTAACAACGAAGTAGCAGAAAGAGAAATTAAGAATACCATCTCATTTACAATTGCAACAAAAAGAATAAAATACCTAGGAATAAACTTAACCAAAGAGGTGAAAGAGCTGTACACCGAAAACTATAACACATTGCTGAAAGAAAGTGAAGAATACACAAAGAAATGGAAAGATATTCCATGCTCTTGGATTGAAAGAATTAACATAGTTAAGATGTCCATACCTCCTAAAGCCATCTACAGAGTCAATGCAATCCCTATCAACGTTCCAACAACATTTTTCACAGAAATAGAACAAAGAATCCTAAAATGTATATGGAACAACAAAAGACCAAACAAAATAGGTAAAGGAATCCTGAGAAAAAAGAACAAAGCTGGAGGTATCACACTCCCTGATTTCAAAATATACTACAAAGCTATAGTAACCAAAACAGCATGGTACTGGCACAAAAACAGACACACAGATCAATAGAATAGAATCGAAAGCCCAGAAATAAACCCACACATCTATGGACAGCTAATCTTTGACAAAGGAGCCAAGAACATACAATGGAGAAAAGAAAGTCTCTTCAACAAATGGTGTTGGGAAAACTGGATAGCCACATGCAAAAAAATGAAAGTAGACCCTTACCTTACACCATACACAAAAATTAACTCAAAATGGATTAAAGACTTCAATGTAAGTCCTGAAACTATGACAGTTCTAGAAGAAAACGTAGGCAGTATGCTCTTCGACATCAGTCTTAGCAACATATTTTCAAGCACCATGTCTGACCGGGCAAGAGAAACAATAGAAAAAATAAACAAATGGGACTACATCAAACTAAAAAGCTTCTGCACAGCAAAGGAAACCATCAACAAAACGAAAAGACAACCTAACAATTGGGAGAAAATATTTGCAAACCATACATCTGATAAGGGCTTAATCTCCAAAATATATAAAGCACTCATGCATCTCAACAACAAAAAAACTAACAACCTGATTAAAAAATGGGAAAAAGACCTGAACAGACATTTCTCCAAAGAAGATATACAGAGAGCCAACAGACACATGAAAAGATGTTCAAAATCATTAACTATCAGGGAAATGCAAATCAAAACTACAATGAGATAACACCTCACTCCCATCAGAATGGCTATAATTAACAAGACAGGAAACAACATGTGTTGGAGAGGATGTGGAGAGAAGGGAACTCTCATACACTGCTGGTGGGAGTGCAAACTGGTGCAGCCTCTATGGAAAACAGTGTGGAGATTCCTCAAAAAATCAAGGATAGAACTACCATATGATCCAGCTATTCCACTGCTCGGTATTTATCCAAAGAACTTGAAAACACCAATGCGTAAAGATACATGCACCCCTGTGTTCATTGCAGCGTTATTCACAATAGCCAAGACTTGGAAGCAACCTAAGTGCCCATCAAGGGACGAATGGATAAAGAAGATGTGGTATATATACACAATGGAATACTACTCAGCCATAAGAAACGATGAAATCCAGCCATTTGTGACAACATGGATAGACATTGAGGGTATTATGCAAAGTGAAATAAGTCAGAGGGAGAAGGTCAAATACCGTATGATCTCCTTCATTAAGTAGTAGATAATAACAACAACAAACAAACACATAGAGACAGAGATTGGATTGGTGGTTACCAGAGGGGAGGGGGTAGGGAGGAGGGCGAAAGGGATAATTCAGCACATGTGTGTGGTGATGGGTTGTAATTAGTATTTGAGTGGTGAACATGATGTAATCTATGCAGAAATACAAGTACAATGATGTACACCTGAAATTTATACAATGTTATAAACCAATGCTACTGCAATAAACAAAAAATTTAAAAAAAAAGAATATAAGAAATGTATAAATGAAGTGAAATTAAGTCACTAAAATTAGGACGTAGAATTCACTATACCACGACCCACAACAGCATGCAACACAGAACAACGGAGCAGCTCTGCATCTGTCCCACAGAGCTGCTGCTGGAAACACCATAAGGACTGTCCCGCCCACTCACGGTTCCTGGGAACAGCCAAGGGCAAAGGGCCATCTTGACACACAGAGGGGAGGCCACATCGGATCTCAGACTCAAAGGCAGCATCTCTGATTCTAGGGCTGTCTGTTTTCATAACAGAATAGTGTTTTGTCACCATATAATATTTATTTTGTGTCAAGTATTTCCAATATACAAACATTTATAAATTAATAAGCTTTATACATAAATAGCATATGGACCAGACATAGGATAGGTGAGGGAAAGTGGGAGACAATGAACATGTCTAAAGCTCCCTCTCTCCAAGACTGATTTGAGAAAACGGGATGAAAAAGCAATGAGGGTGAGAGTGGTCACAGAGACACCTGAGGGGACGTCAGAATCGAGCAAAATAACATGCCTGCAGGGCCCAGTGATGGACTGATCTATTTATACAATGACTTCTCTTTCTTCCTTAGTGTGTTTCCTCTAAAGAATTCAAGGAATGACAGAGGGAGCTTCAATTACATCAAATAGAAAAAATAAACAGAATTTCTTAAGAGCCCTTTATGTAGAAGATTTAGCAAACCAAACTGGGGAGTTAGTAACAAGAATTTGATGGAAACGGGAGGTATAAGTTACTATTTAGTCACCTCCCCAGCCTCGTTAAACTCTACATTTGCAAGCCAGCCCAGCTCCGAAACAAGCCAGGCAAAACCTGACAATGCAGAAGGAGCCCCCACCCCAGCGTGAAATGCACCCTGTGGTCAGTCTTGCTGCCATAATTGCCAGCCTCAGGCTGGCCGACCACCTAGTGTCCTGAGCACACAGGAGCCCTGCTGCTTCAGCTGTCCCCTTAGCTTTTCCAGACCTTCTCCTGGAGGCTAGGTCTGTGCCTCACATCCCGGCCGCTGTCTGGGGTCGTCCAGAATTCCAACGCTGCCCCTGCCCCTCCGCTTCTGTGTCACAGTCATGCCCCCAGAGGGGCCCCCACCAGTCTTGTGCAGAGTGTTTGGACCCAGGGGTACCCCTGCAGGTCCAGCACTGACCTTTCCTTTCACATTGTTGTTGTTGTCACCACAATTCAATGCAACTCCATTCCTTCGTCTTATTTCCTGGGATTCGACCCCTTGGGTGCAGTGCTAGAAACGTAGAGAATGAGGGGCCCAGGGAGGGCCACCTATGCCGCTGTCTCCAGAGCCTCTGGGGGGACTTGCTGCATAGGCTGCTTCCCTGAACTGGGCTTTCAGAGAATACCAGGGTCTTATTGCAGAGGAGGGGTGGGGGGGTATGCCAGACTGAGGTGACTTCAAGTGCCAGAGGCTTGGAGGTGAAAGGCAGCGTGTGAGGTTGCTGGGAGCCTGCAGGGACAAAGCAGGGAGTGGAAGGGACAGAGGCGAAGTGGGCAAAGGACTGTGGACTCGGTCTGCATCCGAAGTCACCAGATGGCTTGACCGGCGAGCAACAGGTCAGGGCTGGCTGGAGGGAGGTGGGAGGGCAGCCGGGCAGGTGGCTGCCCATGATGGGGGCCTGCACTGGGGAAGCAGTCAGCAGTCAAGGGGCTGGAACTGACTCCAGACATTTTGGAGGCACAGCCAACATGGTGTGGTGACTTTTGATGTGGCTGGTGGGGTCCCCAAACCCTGCCTGGCCAATGCTCCCAGGATTACGGCAGAAATCGACACTCGGAGGGAAAAGGGAATAGAGACAGGCAGCAGCAGTGACTTTGGTGCCAAGGGTAGGTGGAAGCCGCAGAGGAGGTGCGATTCGCTGGATACGAGGGCAACAGTCACCTGGCACCTTTAGGAGCTGATGGTGCAGCTCACACTCAGCATTGCAATTATCTCCCTCCTCCTCCCGACTCCACTTCGTGCTGCATCTGTGGGGTGGCCGCTGGTCTCATTCCACCTCCTCCTTCCCCTCCACTGGACCCAACTTCACAAGGAAGACTTTCCCTCCACTGACATCCGTCAAACAGCTCCTTTCTCCCATGGTAATTAAATTCCCTGGGCAATCCTGAAACAGTTCTCTCTCCTTGGGATTGCTAGACTTACAGTGCTTGGTGGTGTTTCTACCCTGCCTTAGTCACTGCTTTGCCAAGGCAAACTCACTTAGCTCCTTTACACTTTTCTCACAAATAAATCCTCTAGCCTCTTAACCGTTTCTGTGCTTTTCTCTGAATTTCCTCCAATTTGTTGACATCTTTTGCCTTCTCAGGTTTTAAATGCCTGTATTTACTTTGTTAGAACACAGCAGGTATTAGGAAAGAGTTGAATATAACTCAAGCCATAGTAATTATAATGGAAAACAAGTTCAAAAGCATCGAATGAAAACAGCAAGTAAGAAGGGGGAGAAAGAAAGAAATCATCACAATGACCAATGGACATAACACTTTCCTAATTCAGGACAAGACAGTGAGAAACCTGATCAATGAGGTTGGCCCAAAATAAGTATACATGCTAAGAAAGAGACGGGGACCGGCCCTGTGGCGTAGCGGTTAAGCGCACGCGCTCTGCTGCTGTTGGCCTGTGTTCGGATCTGGGTGCGCACCAAGGCACCACTTGTCAGGCCATGCTGTGGCGACGTCCCATATAAAGGGGAGGAAGATAGGCACAGATGTTAGCCCAGGGCCAGTCTTCCTCAGCAAAAAGAGGAGGATTGGTAGATGTTAGCTCAGGGCTGATCTTCCTCAAAAAAAAAAAAAAAGAGAGAGAGAATATTAGGAAGTCCCTAAAGAAAAGAGACAGAAGGACATATCCTGGTAACTGATGTAGAATATAGATTCCCCTCAATTCTAGCGTGGGGCCTCTGGAGGTTGAAGTCAACACACACTCAATACTGAATATCTAGAGGAAGAGACTTCTCACTCTGAGGCGCTGCATTAGCGCCTGTACTGAGTTCACACCCTGGTCCCTGGAAGTAATTACAAGCCCATATTCTCACTTCCCAGGGTGGTGGCTAATTTTTCATGTGGACTTTGAAAGGAATTGCAGTCTGCCTCAACTACTTAACTTGGCCACTACAGCATGAAAACATCACAGGCAAAAGATACATGAGTGGGTGTGACTATGTTCTAATTAGGGCTGGGAGATAAAACAGCATTTCCAGTTAAATTAGAATTTCATATAAATAACAAACCATGTTTTAATATAAGTATGTCCTGAGCACAACTTGCTGTTTATCTGAAATTCAAATTTAAGTGGCATCCTTATTCTTCATTGCTAAATCTGATGTTATAGGCTGAATTGTGTATCCCCCCTAAAATTCACAGGCTGAAGCCCTAATCCCCAGTACATCAGAATGTGACTGTATTCGGAGATGGGGCCTTGGAGGCGGTGATGAAGGTAAAATGAGGTCATGTGGGTGGGCCCTGATCCAATGTGACTGGTGTCCTTATAAGAAGAGGAAATTTGGACACGCACAAAGAAACACCAGGTCTGCACACACAAAGGAAAGACCCTGTGAGGACACAGCGAGAAGGTGGCCATCTGCAAGCCAAGGAGAGAGGCCTCATGAGAAGACAACCCTGCTGACACCTTGATCTTGGGCTTCCACCCTTCAGAACTGTGAAAAAATAAATTTTTCTTGTTTAAGCCACCCAGTCTGTGCTATTTTGTTATGGCAGCCCTGGAAAACTAATACATCTGGTAACTGCAGGTCCAATAAAACTTTATTTACAAAAACAGGTGTCTGGGCCAGATTTTGCCAACTGCTGTCCTGAAGTCAGCCTTGAAGCCAAAAATGAAGTGATCTACCAAGGTCCCCGTGGGGAAGGGAGAGAGTGGGGTGAAGAGGTGGCTGTTGGTCTCCAGAGTCCAGCTTTGCCCAGGCAATGGGCACTGCGGGACCAGAACGCACTCCTGTTGGCCTCCAGCTGCATAAGACAGGACAGGTGAGGGGAGTCCCAGAAGCTCCAGGCTGCACTGGCAGGAAAGCAGCGTCTACAGACACAGTGAGAGAAGACTGCTTCTGGAAGGAACTCACTTGACAAAATGAAGGAGGCCTTTCGTGAACACTTTCTCTTTTACCCAGCCTTCACACTATGGTTGATGACACTGTCCCCACACTACTTTGAATGTTTCCACCCTCCACGGACACGTCCTTCTCCTGAAGGTCTTCTATAATTAGAATCTAGTTGGCCCCTTAATATGAACCCACCTAAGCACTCGCACTCTTTAATTCCATCATTTCCTAAGGTAATTTATTGAGTGAAGACTAATCAAGCCCGTAATGCATTTATCACCATGGATTACACACCCAGGCACCTTGTTTGGGGTGGCATCTGGCCTTTAATTACAGTGCAATGGCACCTATTCCCATGGAGACTTTGGACATGAGTCCAGAATGCTTTCTGAGCATCTCCTGGGGCAAGCATTGTTCAGCATACTTTCAAAAATAGAAACAAGAAGAAGACACATAGCCCTGGACCTTAGGAATCTGCTATGGTCTGAATGTTTGTGTCCCCTCAAAATTCAGCTTGAAATCCTAACCCCCAAAGGTTAAGATATTAGGAGGTGGGGCTTTGGGGAGGTGATTAGTTCATGTGGGTGGAGCCTTCATAAATGGGATTAGGGTCCTCATAAAAGTGACCCAGAGAGCAACCTGGTCCTTCCACCATGTGGGGGGCACAGCAAGAAGATGGGTCTGTAACCCTGAAGAGGGCCCTCACCACACCACGTAGCACCCTGATCTCACGCTTCCAGCCTCCAGAACTGTGAGAATAAATTTCTATTGTTTACAAGCCCCCTCCCCATCTGTGGTGTTTTGTTACACCAGCCTGGACAGACTCAGACAGCAGCTTAGCCCTCAGCAGCAGTTTCCATCCCTAGGCCATCCAACATCTTCATGCGACAGAGAGCGACTTAGAGGAAGGCTGGCAAGGGACCCGGAGAACCTAGACTCCATTAACCCTGTGCATCTCCAGCTGACAGTGGACGTATTCTCTTCACAAGGCTTCATGGAAAATTATTAAGGGCTTCATTCTCAGTGTATGTTTATCCCTGATAAAAAAAAATACAGCACAAAGCACGCTGTGTGATAAACCCAAGCCTACCTACCAAAACAACAGCTGTTTTCTTGTGCCTCATATTGATTAACAAGTTTTAAGTACGGTCCTCATTGTGGAATACTGTCCCCTGGAGATCACTCAAGAGGTGAACAAGCTCGTCCTCAGGTCCTGAGAGGCTGGGTCTGCACCCAGTGTCTGCACTCATGGCCTCACACTCTCAGATTTCTGGGGACATCTCCTTGGCTTCTCCTTTGGATGTGTGTATTTTTCTTTGTAGTAACTAACACTTCTTTTTAATTTTTTTTTTCTATTTCTGCACTTTGAAATAACTCAAGTAGAGCTTTTCTTTTTTTTTCCTTTGAGGAAGATTGGCCCTGTGCTAACATCTGTTGCCAATCTTCCTCTTTTTCTCCCCAAAGCCCCAGTACATAGTTGTATGTCATAGTTCTAAAGTTGTAGCTCTTCTATGTGGGATGCCTCCTCAGCACGGCTTGATGAGCAGTGAGTAGGTCCACACCCAGGATCCAAACCTGTGAACCCCAGGCCACCCAAGTGGAACTCTTGAACTTAACTGCTACACCACAGGGCTGGCCCCTCAAGTAGAGCTTTTCAAATGCATAGACCTTGTATATCTACCCACTCACTGGAGTGACAAGAGAGCAGGGAGATTCTGTCCTTAGCTGTGTCCACCCCCAGTGCCCTGGGACCTGCAGAGTATTTACCAGAGATAAAGATGATGCTCAGAGGCGATGTTCTCTGAGCTCACATTCAATGGATACCGGCATTTTTAACATGAACCTATCTTGAAATTAGTAAACAAATCTTCACGTCCCAATTTTTCATCTCATCACTCTCTTCCTCCTCAAAGCACTCACTCTTGCTGCCCCCCACACGTGCACACACATGCACTCCCTCTCACTCGCACACACTCGCACACACATACACACAGAGCATGGTGTATGGGTTTTATATTTGGCAGATGCTAACTGATACCTCTAAACAGAACTACTTTCAATTCCTCTTGAATTATGAGGGCCATTTTCATCTTCTGTCAAAATGCCCAAATGCACCTCAGCAAAGCTGGAGGATGATGGAGCTCAGAACACTTGCTGCCATTCGGCATTAGTGCGTCCAAGCCCGCCGAGCCTGGGTGGAGAGTTCTGAGTTAACTGGCTGGTCAGTCTCGGCAAACCAGCAGTCAGGGCATTCCAAGAAGCAGATCAATCAAAGGAACAGTTGGCCACACTGAACAGTCCACTCAACTGAAATGGTGGCTGTGCAGTTTAGAGATTTCTAGTGAAATGGATGCAATTTTTGAAAGAAAAAAATTGCCAAGAGATTGCCAATGGCCATTAAAAAGGGCATAATACTGCAACTTAAACTCAGCATTCCCACAGCACAGACACACCCGGTGCAGCTGTGATTCTGCTGTGGCCTGCATGTTCATCAACCGACTTGCTCATCGGCATCTGTGAGCCCTGCCTTGCCAGAGGTACTTTCCCAGGCCCTGGGACAACAAGATGACCAGGACAGAGCTCCTGGTCTGTGGGGCAGAAGCTCATGAACCTGTGACAAGGGATAATAGGAGAGGAGATCTCCTCAGGACCACGGAGGGTCGAGGTCACCCTGCCTACAGCTGGAGCTGAGGCAGGCCACCCGGGAATGCAGGTGTCAGCAACCCGGCTGTCCTCTGAATGTCTGCCCAGGTCCCTCTTCACTGTCTCTGTCATTTCTGCACACAACAGGTTCTCAATAAACAATAGATTTTACCTCAGAACAGAACAGGGAAAAAGCAAGAAGAACAAGTTTTATTTAGTATGGTTTGGGGGCCACGGGGCCTGCTTGCTCAGTTGGTGGTGGTGGTGTGGCTGAGCGACTGTTAGATAAGATGTTCTCTTCCCAGATGGCTAGGGCCACAGGGTCTGCGGTGACTGTGCTCCCAAAGGATGCAGGCGAGTGTTCCAACTCCACCGGTGGGAGGGAAGAAACACCTGGCACTGGTTGGGGAGGGTGACCTCTGAGTGTGACACACGTCTGCACCTCAGCAGCCCGGACGAGAAAGGCACACTTCCAGGAGACGCAGAGTCGCCCTGCCTGCCGCACACTCAGGTAGAGGCATCAGCCTGTGTCAGCAACTGGACTGACGTGCAGGACAGCGACGCGCCCAGCCACACCCCCTCCTGCCCTCTCATTTAATATCTAAAACGCATAGTTAGGGACCGGCCCGGTGGCGTGGTGGTTGAGTTCGAGCATTCTGCTTTGGTGGCCCAGGACTCGCCGGTTCAGATCCTGGGCGTGGACTTGCTCACCGCTCATCAAGTCATGCTGAGGTGGCGTCCCACACAGAAGAACTACAACTCTACAACTATGATACACAACTATGTACTGGGGCGTTGGGGAAAAATAGAAAAAGAGGAAGATTAGCAATAGATGTTAGCGCAGGGCCAATCTTCCTCAAAAAAAAAAAAAAAACCTCTCTCCAAAAAAAAAGAAAAAGTATTGTTAATATTTAAGAAACGTAGGCAAAGACCCCAAGGTACAATCCTTTTGGATTGGCTTCTGCTCTCAACCATCCCTTGAGACAGCACAGAGGTCGCTAACTCACCCCCAGTGCCTCAAGGCTGCCCCTCCACCTGTGGCCACTGCACCCCAAAAACGGCATCAGATTTTTGGACACTGAATTGAGCAGCCTGTGGGTCTGCTTGTCTAGCAGCCCTGCAAGAACACTTCTCACACAGGACGAGGGCTCACTGCACAGAACGAGCATGGTATCAAATGACCTCTCTTAAGCTAAGATGCACACACACTGATGCCGTCAGGAGGATGATAGCATGTGTGCCTGTCCCTCCTCAGCTGATCAGCAGGATATTGTAAATATAAGGAAGATTCAGAAGCATAAACATAAACTACTGAACAGAAACGAAAGCACGTATAAGAAGGTTCGCCGTGTGGCATGAGGCTTCATGCTGTAACTGACACTCAGGTCAGAGAGCGGAAGCATCAGGCTGGGCGCAGATAATGGGCTGAGCAGACAACGCAAATCCAGGGCGGGATTTGCTCCTCAGTTTATTTCTATTGTCCGGGTCTTATTTTTGCCCTCAATTCCTTTGTAATAGCAGCTGTTATTTACAATTAATATGAGTCTTCAAAGGCAGTCACATTGTGAGGGGAGCAGCTTTCTATAAGCTGCTCTCAGCCACAGCACGAACGCAGCTGTTTCCAAGTGCCAAGCACAGCGCACGCTGCGGCCCATCACAGCTGCACCGATATCGACTTAGATGGAAACCAGAGGGCTGAGGAGGGTGGCAGAAGCTCAGCGGGCTCGCACATGCTTATGTATTATTTAGATTTCATGGTTTCATCTGGAGTAAGTGTCTATGTAGGGAAAATTACAGAATCCGTGTCCCTGCTATTGATATATTTCCAAAAATATTACAAGTAAATTCACAAGTAAAATGCCAGGGATTATGGAACTTATATGTGCACAAAATTCAAGGGGAGGTGGCCTGGTCTGATCAACTTGGCTCTTCCTTTTTTTTTTTTTTTTTTGTGAGGAAGATCAGCCCTGAGCTAACATCTGCCAATCCTTCTCTTTTTGCTGAGGAAGACTGGCCCTGGGCTAACATCCATGCCCATTTTCCTCCACTTTATATGGGATGCTGCCACAGCATGGCTTGACAAGCACCGCGTCAGTGCACGCCCGGGATCCGAACTGGCGGACCCTGGACCGCCACAGTGGAGCACACGCACTTAACCACTTGCGCCACTGGGCCAGACCCTCAACTTGGCTCTTTTGAAGAATGATACACGATGGGAAGCAGACTGCCAGCGAAGGGTTGGCTGTCAGGCGACGGGGTGGGGCTGGGACCCTCCTCAGACATGGGCAGGATGCCGTAGGCGGTTTTCACAGCACTGAGTAATGCATGATCCCTGTTTAAAGGCAAGGGACTCTCATACATCTCAGTATTGATTAAAATTCCTTTTATTACTCTTTTACTTAAACACTTACAAACATAAATATAGGTAACTCCTTATGCTCACAATTCTTATAATCATAAAATAAAACAAATTTACCAATTAAAGACAAAATCAAGGATGTACTGTTAGCAGACATACTAAAGACTCCTAATATGAAAGCAGCAGAGAAATTATAACAAGAAGTCACAGGAAGCATCGCTGCCTTTGTTTTTAAATCTGCCCTTATTTAGATTCTGTCAGAGATGTTTTCAGTCCACTGAGTGCACTGCCAGTTTAGACGTGTGGTATGCTGGGGAAGAAGATGAAACGCTGTTTATATCTTCAATTCTAGGTCAACAACAGGGATGTTTTGCACAAGAAGAGGCCTAACAACAACATAACCCTCTCTTCCAGCAGGGCCTGTGTGAAGTATAAGGAGCACAGCCAATTGGTGACACGTGGTGGGTAGTTCTCTGTCACCTTCGGTTCTGAGCCACGCATCAGCGAACACAGGCAAGTTTACACCATGTAACAAACTGCTCCAATGGCTGCCAGTCGTTAGGCTTGATCTTTTTGGCTTTCCAACCAGTTGGCCATTCAAGCCTACCCATGTCTACCCTCGAATATTTCCTACATCTTCTGTCTCCATCTCCAGAGTCAGTGGTAGTTCTGGCTTGCAGCTACACCTTCTGGGCTTGCTGGTTTCCTGTTAGGGGTCTCCCACCTGGCTTCTCCTCCTCCTGCTCCATGCTTTCCTAGCCCCTCTCTCGGATACCACCAGAAGGGACTTCAAAATGGAATCTCCATACTCAGAAACTGCTAGTCACTCCACTGACCCAAAACATCAGGCCCGAACTCCCCAGACATGGGGCATGAAGCCCCCATGACCAGACCTCTCCCAATGCGTGCTCTATGCAGAAGCCAGACCCAACCGCTGTCCGGTTGCTCTGTGCCTGGAGCACACTGGACCCCTCCAGCCCAACGTCACCTCATTGTGGGAGATTCTTGAACACCCACTCTCCTAGACAGGCGTCACAGTCTCCTCAGTACCTCCCATCACAGTTATGTGGTTAACATGTTTACCCATCTTTCTTCTCCTCAACCCACTCCAGTTATTTAGTTAGTGTCTCTGTCTATCTTTCTCCACGTGACTTGTGCCACAGTCATCTGTGTCTTTAGCACTTAGCTCCAGACACCCATATTGGGTAAGAGTTTATGATTTCAGGGGGAGTGACATGGGTGACAGCTTGGTACTTACTCCTCTGCCCTCTGCTCCCCAGACTGGACAGTGCCAGGTCACAGGTCCTAGAACACGCAGGTTATCCACCCAACCCTACCAACACTCAGGCTGCAGCCAGAACATCTAATTATTAGGGGGTGGGCAGCTGCCCAGGGGCTCCCACAATGTTGTAGGGCTGATCCACAAGGGTCACTAGACCCCATCTGAGCTGCTCAGTGAAGTGCAGAGAACCACAGCCACATCGAAGAGAAACGCAAGCAATGTAGAAGTAGAAGGAACCCAAGAAAGCAGCTCATCTACTGCTTCCCACTTAAAAACAATGGAGGGGACTCTGTTAAAATGAAATCACGGACACTATTTAAATAACTAAAAAATTAAAGGCCAGGCCTTCATGGAACCTTGACAGGGCTGAGGAGGGGGTCAATGTGGAACATCTCTGGGACTTTATGTGGCTTCCAGGTCCTGTTCTGCTCCATCCCAGTGCAATGACACCTGGGGTTCCTCAGGACACAACGTGAGAGCCATTGCTCTTGGTGAAACCCCAAAGTTCGGAAGCAAAGAAATAGGCCCAGAAACTTTAACAAGAACTTTGGGGACAGCAGTGATCAGAACACATAGCCCCCCTCCCATGACTCTCTACATTGCCTATGATCTCCCACCTTCCTCAACTTTGTTATTCCATACTTGCACAGTTGTTTTGGCTACTCCTTAATGCTTCTTAGATGCAGAAGTCAACCAGAGACACTTGAAAAACTACTATTTTGAAACTAAGGCTATGAAGCGCATTTCTCCAAGAGAGCAAATCATACTGTTACCGTGAAATAAACAACGAGTGATCACAGTCCACAACATGAAGACTATGACTTCATTATTACCGAGGAAATAGATCCTGCACCAAGTTAACCACCTGGGATGTCCTAACAACTAGGGATGTCCCTACCACTAGGGACGTCCTAACCACCTAGGATGTCCTAACCACTAGGGATGTCCCTACCACTAGGGATGTCCTAACCACCTAGGATGTCCCAACCACTAGGGATGTCCCAACCACTAGGGATGTCCTAACCACTAGGGATGTCCTAACCACCTAGGATGTCCCAACCACTAGGGATGTCCCTACCACTAGGGATGTCCTAACCCCTAGGATGGCCTAACCACTAGGGATGTCCCTACCACTAGGGATGTCCTAACCACTGGGGATGTCCTAACGACCCAGGATGTCCTAACCACTAGGGATGTCCCAACCACCTAGGATGTCCCTACCACTAGGCATGTCCTAACCACTAGGGATGTCCTAACCACCTAGGATGTCCTGACCACTAGGGATGTCCCACAGACATGTAACCCATCAAGAGAGTCAAATGCAACAGCATCCACAAAGTTGGGAGGAGGTCAGCATGGCCATGGTCAGGTTTGGGAACCTCCCATTCTGTTGTCTTTCTGGTCAGACACCAGAGCGTTGCAGCATTTCCAAACTGGTTATATTCAAATTAGCATCAACGAGCCTCCACTTGGGGCCAGCCCAGTGGCGTAGTGATCAGGTTCACACGTTCCACTTCCACGGCCCGCAGTTCGCCAGTTCGGATCCTGGGTGCGGACCTGCTCACTGCTTGTCAGGCCATGCTGAGGCAGCATCCCACAGAGAGGAGCTGGAAGGACCTACAACTAGGATATACAATTATGTACTGGGGCTTTGGGGAGAAAAAAGAAAAAAAAAGACGAAGATTGGCAACAGATGTTAGCTCAGGGCCAATCTTCCTCAAAAAAAAAAAAAAAAGCCTCCACTTTCCCCATAGCCCTAAAGTTGGAGGCTTCACTTATATCTCAGAAGTTTAAAAAAAATAATAATCAATTTTAAGCTTCAGGTAGAGAACATTTTTATAAATAACTAGTCTATCATAGAAAGATGGCTGAATGATAGAGTCCATGTTGAACTGGAGCTCTTCCCCGCCCCCTGCAATGTCAGAGTCTTCATGGTACCAGCTGGTCTGCTCACCTGCCCCTTCCACCCAGATGTTAGAGTCCCCGTGGTACCAGCTGGTCTGTCCACCTGCCCCTTCTCTCCAGGTTAGAGTCCTCATGGTACCAGTTGGTCTGCCCACCTGCCTTCTCCTCCTAGATGTTAGCGTCTCCATGGTGCCAGCTGGTCTGCCTATCTGCCCTCTCCTGGCAAATGTTAAGAGTCCCGTGGTACCACCTGGTCTGCCCACCGGCCCCTTCCTCCCAGATGTTACAGTCTCCATAGTACCAGCTGGTATGCCCACCTGCCCTCTCCCCCCAGATGTGAGAGTTCCCACGTTACCAGCTGGTGCGCCCACCTGCCCTCTCCTCATCAGATCAAAATCCTATGGACATTTCTAAGGCTGAAAACCCCATAAAAACATCTTCCTTCACAAGATTTTTTCCAGAAATCTCTGGGGATCAAGTTATGTCAATACACTATTTTGAATGACAGTCAGCTTGCAAAACCTACACAAACAAAAACAGAGGTGAAAAATTCACTTGAGGGGCGAGAAGGAGAAAAAAAGAGCTGGAGCTCAAAATATAGAAATGAAGCAGAAGAGTAAAGAGAAAGAGCTAAAGACAAAGTGGCACCTGGGACTCACGGTTCTCTTCCTCCCACAGATCCAGGGAGAAGGTCACTTTAGGGAAGAGAGAGAGAAAGGGAAAAAACAGGCAGAGAAACAATAAGCAGAACACCAATACAGCCTAAAAACAAAGAGAGTTTCCAGAGGAATATGATGAAAATTAGGAACAAGTAAAAAAAGAAGTTAATTAAATTAACTCATTTTAATTGGGGAGGAAAAAAAGACTGAAGTTTTGGAAGGAAAAAATAGTTTTGGCTTTAGGAGGAAGGCCCTGAAGCTCGAAGCACCGATTTATGGGCTGTTCCTCCTCCATCCTGCCCAAAGGTCATCACCCACGATGGGTGGAGGGCCAGCCCTACAACAGCCGAGCAGGTGGCGGGCAGCCAGCAAGCGGACTTCAACGAGCACGACTGTAGGGGAAGAACCCAAAATCCACAAAAGGAGAGTGAAAACAGAGCATGGGGAGAAGCCACATCTGCCTTCCTGTCTAGGAGACCAGGACCTCTGAGAGGGATGAGGACCACAGCCATGCCAACACTGCAAAGATCACCTGGTGGAAAACTGATCCAAATCAGAACATCGAGTTATTAGCTCAAATCAATCACCTGACATCATCCACCAGGAAAAGCCAGACTGCACAGTGACTAACGAGCAGACGTCAGTTACTGCGGCCCTCTACCACTTCACAGGAGGGCAAATCGCTGGTACCCACTGTTCAGTCTCCTCTGTGCCTCTCTTCAACTGTGAGAGCCAATTGTGTGATCTTCCTCCTCAAGCATCTTCCCCACTCTACCCCAAAGTGAGGAGCCACATTTCTCAACATCAGACTTGCTAAATTCTGAAGGCCACCTGTGGCACCATAGAAAGATATTGGGTCTTTGTCTCCATTTCCAGACACAGAGCTCCTAACACCCTCATATTTCCTGAGTGATAAGGATGATAAGGGCATTTTTGTTCTAATGAGGCAACTCTTGGTGGGCCCCTAGAGAGCTTTAGGATGGGGCTAGTCACCAGAAAAACCAAACCTTGAGTAGAAGCCAGAACTTTCAGCCCCAATCCTCAACCTCCAGGGCTGGGGAGAGGGGCTGAAGATTGAGTCAGTCACCAATGGC
This sequence comes from Ceratotherium simum simum, assembly GCF_057802395.1. Classification (NCBI taxonomy): domain Eukaryota; kingdom Metazoa; phylum Chordata; class Mammalia; order Perissodactyla; family Rhinocerotidae; genus Ceratotherium; species Ceratotherium simum. Next base: position 109,914,434 of record NC_141900.1, read on the forward strand.
CAATGATTTAATCAATCATGCCTATGTAATGGCACCTCCATAAAAACCCCAAACGACAGGGTTTGGAGAGCTTCTGGGCTGGTGAACACTGGAGGTGCCGGGAGGGTGGCGCCTGGAGAGGACATGGAAGCTTGTCCTTGGCCACTCACATGCCTTGCCCTGTGCATCTCCTCCATCAGGCTGTTCCTGAGTTGTGTCCTTTATAACAAACTGGTAATAGTAAGTGAAGTACTTTATCGAGTTCTGTGAGCCATTCTAGCAAATTAATGAACCTGAGGAGGGGGGCATGGGAACCCCTAATTTATAGCCAGTCTATCAGAATTGCGGGTACCATGGGACTTGTGACTGGCGTCTGAAGCGGGACGTGGTCTTGTGGCGCTGAGCCCTTAACCTGTGGGGTCTGCGCTAACTCCACGTAGTGAGTGTCAGGACTGAAGTGGTGTCAGAGAAGCAGAGCTGGAGAAGTGGTGTTGGACAAGACACCACGCACAGCCTAATAAGAAGAGATGATGCACATGACCCTGCCATTTGAAAAGGACAAGAAACTATTCACCCATCTCTCCCCTGCAGCTGCTCTCATCTCATCAAGCAGAGACTGGTCCAGACAGCAAGCATCAGTCTCAAGGGCTGGGGGTTCTGTTACCTGCATCCACCAGCAGTTAGAAATAACCAACCCACGTATTTCTCCTCCCCTTAAAGCAGTAAAATATCCAATAAAAATGGGGAGGACGTTATGTATGTAAACTGTAATTAATATACCAATTTAAAATATAACCAAAGACATGTAGAGAGAAAACATATATGCAAATAATAATAATTATAATATTGCATTAGATTGGAAGAAACATTTTCTTGAACAGGAGCAACACCCAATTGGGGTTATAGTGGGGTTAAAATTGAAAGAATGAGCAGAAAGCACCCACGGTGACTGGTTCAGAGGTAGAATTTCCATGCTGAAATTTTACCTTCTAATCAAGAGTGGTTACTTTTTATTTTTATTTTTTTTATTTTTTTGTGTGATGAAGATCAGCCCTGAGCTAACATCTGATGCCAATCCTCCTCTTTTTGCTGAGAAAGATTTGCCCTGGGCTAACATCCGTGCCCATCTTCGTCTACCTTATATGGGACGCCACCACAGCATGGCTTGACAAGTGGCGCGTCGGTGTGCACCCGGATCTGAACCTGTGAACCCCGGGCCGCTGAAGCGGAGCACCACCGGGCCAGACCCCAAGACTGGTTACTTTTTAAAGGTAAAATAGTGCAGAAATGAATTCCCCCAAAGAGGCAAGTCACATAAACAGGACAGACTGAGAAACCTGTGAGATGAACCACCACCACCCATGCACCTTTGACAACTACATGAAAACTGGACACAGAGCTGTCTGCTTTGGGTTGAATTGTGTCTCAAGAAGCTTTGTTGGAGTCCTAACCCCTGTTCCTGTGAATGTGACCTTATTTGGAAATAGGATCTTTACAGAGGTGATCAAGTTAAAATGAGGTCATGAGGGTGGGCCTAATCCAACATGACTGGTGCCCTTACAAACATGGGAAATTTGGACAGGGGCACACAGGGAAGACAGCCATGTGAAGACAGAGGCAGACTGGGGCGATGCCTCTATAAACCAAGAACCCCAAGGACTGTCAGCAACACCAGAAGCTGGGAGAGTCAAGGAAGGACCCTCTCCCGGAGACTCCAGAGAGAGCCTGGCCCTGTTGACACCTTGATGTCAGACTTCTAGGCTCCAGAACTGTGAAACATTAAATTTATGTTGCTTTAAGCCACCCAGTTTGTGGAACTTTGTTATGGAAGCCCAGGAAACTCACACAGCAGCTCAGCCATTCTGACCCAGTACGGCTATTAGCCAGAGAGGAGCCAGGACTCCGGGGTCTTGCTCAGGACCCTCAGGCACTCTCTTTCTGGAAGTCTTTCTTTCTTTTCCACCCTGTGGTTTGTTAAATTGGAAATAGAAGAGAAGGAATCATATTAAATAATACCATCAAGAAATTTGTAGTAGATACTTATGATGCAAAGACAATGTGTTTGATTCCACAAGCTACGGATGGAGATGCCAAAACACCATAGCTCGAACACTGAGACAACTGCTGTCTTTAATATCTTCCTAATCTGCCTGGGTTTTGTAAAATTTAAAATAGAACCAAATATCTGTTCTAGAAGACTCTGTGTGATCTGACAGACTACCTTGATCCTGCAGTGATAGAAACATCAATGCCGAGATGATCAATTTTACATCACACCTTTCTGAATGTTTCTTGCATTCCTGCACTCATTCGGTTCCCACATTTGACATTTGGGGTCTATTTTGTTTTCAAGGAAGGACAGGTCTCACCAGAGGGTAGAACAGCAAACTGCAAAGCCACAGAAATGCCCTTAATTTGAGTAAAATATTCATTTATAACCAGTATGATTGTGCCTAACGCTGTCACTTTGTGATAAAATGGTGTCCACAAATAAGAGTATGAAAAAAAGCCCTTAAAGCTGCCTTATGTTTATTTTTTAAATGGAAAAATATAATAGTAATGCATATCCAGGAACTGGGAAATTAATGCTTTTTCTGACTTTCGGAAAAAAATAAATGAAGGGCAAGCAAAGGATATCTTCTGGGAAGGTTCTCACACACACTTTCCAAAGGCATTTTAACCCTCAATGGACGTTAGTATTCATTTGTTAAAAGAAAAGAAAAGAAAAAAGGAAAAAGGTTAGGAGCTGCTAAATAAAGTGACAGACAAAGTCAAGAAAACAATTTAAATCACCCGGGGGCAAAGCGGAGCAGGAACCAGAAGGCACCAGAAGGCGAGGCTGTCCCCGCACCACGTTTCAAGCGCGTGAATTATCGTTGATCAGAGCTACAGAGCGGGGCTGCTTTGAAGCTGGAGCCCCAGGAACTTGGGCGTTTCTCCGCCTCCTTCGAGTCTCACTCTTGATACAGGAAGAGGCTCTGGGCAGGTTCTCTTTCGCTTCCAAGAGAGCTTTGGCTGTTTTCTGCCCCAGGGATGAACAGGAAGATCGCCCGTTTCAGGGGCTGCTATGGGGCCTCCACTTCCCTTCAGAAGCCCGGACCTCACGCAGGACGGGGCCCTTCTCTCCCGCTGGGCCCCCGAACCAGCTCCACGTCCTGGCCTGGCCGAGCAAGCAGCCAAGACAGCACTGCACTCACCTCTCGTTAATTTCCCGTTTTCTGTAACGACTGCTTCTCCTGGGAGCATGAAGATGCCCTTAGGAGGGGACAGCAAAGGCCAGCCACACGGGCAGCCGATACTCTGACGAAGGTCCTGCAGCTGCCCTCAGGGACCACTTGAGCGACAGCCCTATCTCCCCATCCTCTCCCTCACTCCTTGCTTCTTGGGCTTCGAGAGCGGCGACACTGCATTTATGTGTGTCGTTGTAGCTCTCGTGGCAGGAGGAGACTGTGGTGTGACACCCCAGGCTTTCACGCCCTGAGGAAGCAAGTCCTCCGCTGGCTTAGGGAAAACCAGAGGAGCCGGAGACGCAACGTGCTGGACGGCACCCCCGGAGAGCCGGCTGCCTCTGCACATGCCCAGCGGGCGCCTACGTCTCCACCGTGGGAAGTGATTCCCACTGGACACACCCCAACCTCAGGCAGGAAATCCCACTTTATGTGCATATTAAATGATGAGGCCACATAATAGGTGACTATTCTCAGCTCCCAAGAGGACCTAATACCAGGCAAATGAACAAACTTATAATCCCCTTATTTATATCCATACAAAATATAGCTCTATGAATCAATTAACCAAACGTATATATTATGTCCCTTAAGCAAGGTCCCATAAGCCCCTATGGTTTAAAATATTTACCAAAATAATCCTTCCAAAACTGTCATTTAGAGATGGAACAAAACACAAGGACCACAACAAGCAGGGCCTGTCCCATCCCTAAAGAAGGTGGCCCTGTATTTCCCTGAAGCATCAGAAATGCAGCCAGAAGACTGGAAGACTTTGAAGGTCACTGGTTATGTCTCCAGTTCACCTCAAATTTGATTTTAAGGGCCATAATTATTTCTACTTGAAAACAGTAAAAAAAAAAAAAAAAAGAAAGAAAAGTTTCAATATTGGGGAGATGTGGTGGAATAGTAGCAAATTAGTGTAGTGTATCTACAATATCTGTTTATGCCACTTTAGTCCTGTGTGTGTGTGTGTGTAGGTACCTCAGAATTAAAATAAAGTCCAGAGAAAGCAAAGGTAAATCAAATAAAGGAAGAAAGTCTATAATTAATAACTCCTCAGTCTGAAAAGATGAATGGTGAAATAGAAAAGACAGGTAGTAAAGTTTTGAATCACATGTACAGAGTACCTAAAGACACATTTAGCAATTTTTTTTATGTATTAGACTTAGACTGGACCCCGTGAGGCTCAGATTAGGTAAATTTAGCACAAAGGGCACTTAATGCGGTGGGTGGTGAGTTTTTACAATTGCAAACGCAAAGAGATTCTAAACACGCTTGGACATAAAGTCACGGGGAGGCAGGCACTTGTCTCCCATTGTCATTCGGGTCGACACTTGGAGGGCAGAGTGTGGTAATGAGGCGACCGAGTAGAACTCTGGGCCTGGAAGACCAAGTGTCCAATGTGGCATGGAGGACAGTGAGTTATTCATATCCCTCCGTACTCTTCAAGGAAGGGCTAAGGAGTTGTGTTCCTACACAGTAGAGAGAGACAAACAGGTGTGCTTATTTCCATGTTCTGCAAAGGAAGGGGAAGTCTCATTATCAGAAACTTCTATGAGTTGTTTTTCAGGATGTGTCTATCCAGTATTTTTTCTGGAAGTCAGTCACTGATGCAATTGGCCACGTCTACGTCCATGTGCTGTGCTGGAGAGCAGAATAAGGGTTTGTTCTGGAGGTCGGAAAAATTCCGGGCCAGACGCAGGAATCTGAAGGACAGCAGTTTAAGTGAGAGATGCAGCCAGGCTCAATGAAGCATAGGAAGGCCAAGTGCGGGCCTGGGGACCCATGTTTCCCTCCGGGACTGAGGAAGAAGAGGGACAAGAGAGGCAGGAGAAAACAAGCCAGTGATTGCCTTGAACAATGACTCATTTTAGCCCTGTTGCATAGTTTAGAATTTGTCTGGCCTTTGTCCTGGTTCCTGGGAGGGAACCTCTAAATCCTTGGGATTTCCACATGATAGGAGAGTCCGTGTGATACATGGTGGGCCCCTCGGACCCATCTGATGGTTGATGCTATAGAGGTGGCTCAGGATGGGGGCTACCACACAGAGAGACCAACCGGGAAATGGAAGGTTGGGGCTTTGAGGCACGTAGTGCCAGTCTAACCCCGAGGTGGGAGGGGGTTGGAGAGTGAGCTCAGCCTCACGGCCAATGACTTATCAATCAGGCCTCCACAATGAAACCCCAATGACTCCTCAACCAGGCCTCTGCAACGAAACCCCAATGACTCATCAATCAGGCCTCTGCAACGAAACCCCAATAAAACCTCTAGACACAGAAGTTCGGGTGAGTCTCCCTGGTTGGTAGGACTCTGGGCATTGTCACCCCCTGAAGTGCTGGGAGGGCTATGTGTCCTGGCTCCACGGGGAGCAGGCACAGGAGCCTTGTGTTTGGGACCCACCTAGACCTCACCCTGTGTGTCTTTTCTTTCAGCTGGTCTTGATTTGTATCTTTTTTTTTGCTGTAATAAAACAGTAATCATAAAGATAATGCTTTCCTGAGTTCTGTGAGTCATTCTAGTGAATTATCAAACCTGAGGGGGTTGTGGGAATCTCCGATTTGTAGCCACTTGGTCAGAGTGTGGGTGGCCTAGGGACCCCCAAGCTTGCAGCTGGTATCTGAGTGAGGGCAGTCTCCTGGGGCAGTGCCCTTCACCCATGAAGTCTGGCGAAGTCTGGGTAGTTGGGGCCAGAACTGCACTGCCACCCCTCAGGGTCTCTAATTTGTGACATCTGTGGCTCAGTCATTCCCTCTCAAACAGGAGAGGCGGAGGGTGCTGCCGACACACAGAGTAACTGGCATGAGCCCCCAGACTGAGTGGTGGGGACCCAGGAACCGGGAGTCAGGGCCGGATTCCTCACCCTGCCCCCAGCACCTTCCTGACCTGCGACAAACCTGAAGAGAGTCTCTGGTCACACAGGAGCCTGGGCCTCATGGGGGCACATGTGCTGGGAGCTGCTGATAACGAGCATTAGAGGCAGGCATCCGCTGCACGAGATTGGCCAACATTTGATGGAGTGGACTTTCATTTCTCTTGGAGCAGCTTTAAGTAAGTATACACAGAAACCTGTCTGTCAGTCAAAATTCTACATGGAATTCTTCCCTGCTATCTACATTGAACAAAATGCTATAATTGAAAACTGGGAGCGATTTAGTACTTCTTAAAACTATGGTCACATTTCTTTTGGATCACCAACTCAGAACACATGGCCTGCCGAGCATGTCTGAGCGCAGGAGGACCTAAAATTTGAGCTCAGACTGTCTAGAACATCTAACATGCAGTTGTCTTTGTAAGAATCCACGTGGCAAAAATGTGCACTTTTAAATACTCTAATTTTGTAATCAAAAAGTACCTTAACTATGTCTATAAAGAGTCAAAAGGGACTTCAGGTTGAAGCAAACACTGTAAAAACAACACAGATGCTGCCCCCTGTCTAATGCATGAATCTGCTAAGTAAAATGCAGCAAAGATTTTGCTACACTACTAAACTGGAAAGGAAGAGAGGGAAACCCCCAGATGCCAAAAACAAGGAAAACGAAAGCTGGAGCGACAAGCACGCATGGAGATGGGTGAGTGGCGGTTTCGGGGGTGGTGTCTGCTAGTGGCCGAGGGTGTAGGTGCCGGGTCCCAACACCCACACGGAGGCAGGAGCTGGCCTCGACTGTGCACCAGGCTAAGACTTGGAGCAGCCTCTGTATGGAAGCGGTTAGCACAATCTGCCCACGACAGGGAGTGGGCAGGGAGCCTGTCTCCTCTCCAGGCTCTGGATGAAAACAATCTGTCTCATAAGAAAGAGAAACTCAGAGCCTATATCACACAGGGTGTCACATCCTAATATAATAAAATATTAATATATGTAACATAACTTTCCAATTGGAATCAATCTAATTAAAATCACTTTGGAAAAACATTTCTAACAATGAGTCTTGGGATTTCCACGTGATTCTCATAAGAAGAAGACAGACATCAAAGATAAGGTTACAATGAAAAATTATAAACCACATAGGAAACAATCCATAATGAGGAAATATCAGCAAAATCTAAAAGAAAAAGCAAACAAGAGAATTAACACCATAAGAAATCAATATAATGTAATAATCTGAAAGAGACTATAATAGCAGAAATTAATGAAAAGAAAAACAATAGAGAACACTGGCAAAAGACAGAAGCTGGTTAAATAGGAAAACATCTATGAAGATTAACAAGAAAGAAGAGATAGCAAAAATAAATAACATTAGGAATGAATAAGGGATGTAACAATATATACAGTAGAGATTTACAAAATCACAAGAGAATACTATGAACAACATTAACATGATTGGAAAATGTAGATGAAATGAATTATTTTTAGAAAAAAAATACAAAACGCCAAAATTGAATTGAAAAGAATAGAACTTTACTCACAACCATTAAATAGTTACATCAGTAGCAAAACTCAGCTCACTGCACCGCCCAGCCCAGACCATTTCCACATGGTCAGTAAAGCCCAGCAACAGCTAGGCCCTGTCTTACGCAGAGTCTCCTGTAGTTGAGGGCAATAACTTATTTTATGAGGTTAATATATTGCCTTGATACTAAAACTGGACAAAGAAAATACAAGAAAGAAAAATAAGTGAATTTCACTTCTCAAAAAATATTAGCAAATGAATCCAACAAAGGAAAATCAACAAAACTTAATGACCAAAAAGTGCCTTTCCCAGAAACGCAGAAATGATTCTACATCAGAAAGCCTACAATTCTATTGACTGTACTAAGAGATTAAAGGGAGAAAAAACCCAATAACATCTCAGAGATTCAAGAATAAGTATTTCATCCATTTGAAAATTTAAAAATTTTAAGAAACTAGGAGTACAACTTCCTTAATCCAATAAAGATTATCTACTAAAATTTTTAGCAAAAATCATTGTTTGGCAAGATGAAATATTGGAAAGCATTTCTCTTAAAGTCTGGGAAAGATGATACCTACCATCACTCCTTTTATTTAACACTATACAGAGGATCCCAGATAACTTAATAAATAATAAAACATTGTAAGTCATAGAGGATTAGAAAGGAAGAAAACAACTCTTTGTAGCTGCAGATATGTTTGTCCACATAGGAAATCAAAGAAAATCTATAATCAAGCCATTATAACTAACTCCAGATTTCCTCTAGGATGAAAGACACGATGTCAAAATTCAAAACAATGTGCCTGTATACCAGGAACAACCAACTATAAAATAATTTTATCTTTCTTTTTTTAACTGAACTAAGGCTCCTTATTTCTTCCGTTTTATTGAGATATAATTGACATATAACATAGTGTAAGTTTAAGGTATACAACGTAATGATTTGATACACACAAATCTTGTGAAATTATTAGCACAATAATGTTAGTTAACACCTTCATCACCTCACAGTTACTTTTGTGTGTATGGTGAGAACATTTAAGATCTACTTTTAGCAACTTTCAAGTATATAATACAGTATTGTTAACTATAGTCCCCACGCTATACATTACAGTCCTAGGACTTATTGCTCTTATAACTGAAACTTTGTATGCTTGACCAACATCACCCCATTTACCCCCAACTCCCAGTCCCTGGTAACCACCATTCTGCTCTCCATTTCTATGAGTTCAGCTTTTTTAGATTTCACATAGAAGTGAGATCATACGGTATTTGTCTTTTCCTGTCTGACTATTTCAGTTAGCATAATGTCCTCAAGCTTCATCCATGTTGTCGCAAATGGCAGGATTTCCTTCTTTTTTATGGCTGAGTAATATTCCATTGTATATATATATACACCACATCTTATTTAGCCATTCATCTCTCAACAGACACTTATGTCATTTCCATGTCTTAGCTATTGTGAATAATGCTAGCAATGAACATGGGAATGCAGATATATCTTCAAGACAGTGATTTCATTTCCTTCAGATATATACCCAGAAGTGAGATGGCTGGATCATACAGTAGCTCTATTTTTAATTTTTTGAGAACCCTCCATACTATTTTGCATAATGGCTCTAGCAAAATAATTTAAACATTTTAAATAATTACAAATTAATTTAAAAATAATACATTCACAAGGCCGCCTGGTGGCGCAGTGGTTCAGTGCACGCGCTCCGCTGCTGCAGCCCGGGGTTCCCAGGTTTGGATCCCGGGCGCGCACCAATGCACCGCTTAAGCCATGCTGTGGCGGCATCCCATATAAAGTAGAGGAAGATGGGCACAGATGTTAGCCCAGGGCCAGTCTTCCTCAAGAAAAAAGGGGAGGATTGGCATCAGATGTTAGCTCAGGGCTAGTCCTCCTCACACACACACAAAAATAATAATAATACATTCACATGGTAAGGTACTTCAAAAAGTTTAACAAAGTATTTTAAGAACTTTACAGTAAAAAATTATAAAACTTCATTGAATGACAAAGGAATACCTAAATAAATGGATACATATACCATGTAAATGGGATGGGAAGATTCAATATTGTAAACACGTCAATTCTGTTCAAAGTAAGCTATATATTAGATATAATTCCCATGAAAAAATCTAACCAATCTTTTCCATGAACTTGATAAGCATGTTATTGGAAAGACTGACAAATAGAATCAACGGGATGAAACTGAGCAGCTAGAAATATAACACGCGCCCATGGGAAGTGGATACGCGACAGACGTGACATCATAAGCTGGAGCTAGAAGGATATTTAAACTATTAAGTCAGTGATGCTAGGACAATTGGCCATCTAAATGGAAAGAGAAAATTCTATCTCACAGCAAAAAAATTCCTGGTGGATTAAAGACTCTAAAATCCTGGCAGAGAATATGGGCAAAATATTTTTATAACATCACTATAGGGAAAGATACCACGACCAAGACCCAAAAAACCCAAACTGTAAAGAAAAATATTGATAAACTTGATGAGGTTAAATTTTAAAAAGTCTATACAATAAAAGACATCATATAAAAAGATAAAAGATAAGCTATATTTTTATTTTTATAACATATATAATGTAGTGACAAAGAATTAGTATTCAAATATAATACTACAGATTATGTAATAAAATACTATACTATATATAAATATATAGTATTTAGATACAAATATGTGATACATATTTATATAAGTATATAGTTATATGTAATACATATATTTATATAATATATAAAAACATGCGTAGTATTTATACTGTATTATATGTACACCCAAGTCCAGCCCCCTCTAGTCTTCCTGTCTCACCTAAGGGAGAAGAACAGCTGAGAAGCACATGTGCAGTTCACAGCCCAGGGGCAAGGCTCACTCAGAGATTGAGACTGAATCACAGGACTACAGAATGCAAAGCCAGCATCAGAACCAGACTCAGATATAGCAGATATTTTGGAATCATCAGACCAGGAATTTAAAATAATTATGATTAATATGCTAAGAGCTCTAATGGAAAAAGTGGACAACGCGTAACAAGAGAGGGGTAGTGTAAACACAGAAATGGAAACTCTAAGAAAGAATCAAAAAGAAATGCTAGAAATCAAAAACAGTAACAGAAATGCTGACTGCCTTTGATGGGCTCATGGGTAGACTAGACATGGCTGAAGGAAGAACCAGTGAGCTGGAAATAGAAACTTCCAGAACGGCATCACAAAAAGAAAAAAGAATGAAAAAGATGGAACAGAATAGCCAAGAACTGTGGGACAGGTTACAAAAGGTGTACATGTGTGTAATGGGATTATCAGAAGGAGAAGAGAGAAAGGAACAGAAGAAATATCTGAAGTAATAATGGCTGAAATTTTTCAAAATTAATATAGATACCAAGCCACAAATCCAGGAACCTCAGAGAACATCAAGCAAGATAAACTCCCAAAAAATCTACACCTAGGCATATCACATTCAAGCTGCAGAACCCAAGACAAAGAGAAAATCTTGAACAAGCCAGAGGAAAAGCACCACCTCTAGAGGAGCAAGGGTAGACTCACACTGGACTTGGTTTCAGGAAACATGCAAGCAAGAAGAGAACAGAATTAAATATTTAAAGTGTTAAAAGAAAAAAGAAACACACACCAACCTAGCAATTCTGTATCCAACAAAATTACCCTTCAAAAGTAAAGGGGAAATAAAGACTTTTTCAGATAAACAGAAAATGAGGGAATTTCTCAATGGTTGACCCGTCTTGAAAGAAATGTTCAAGTTCTTCAGAGAGAAGGAAAATAATATAGATGAGAAACTCAAATTCGGATCTATGTACAGAAGCTATACATACACCCAGGGGAAGCCATTCCAGGATCAGGAAGAGTGAGTCAAAGGCCCTGAGGGAGAATCTTGCTGGGAATGTATGAGAAACAGCAAGAAAGCTGAGGTGGTTGAAAGGGACCCACTAATTATTAAGGGAAGTTGAAAGTAAGAATAAAAATACATCACCTGTATAAAAATTGTGGACTGCTTTTTTCCAAGTAGTTCTTAATACCATTAATATAAAGAAACAATTAAAAGCTACAAATAGTCAATATTTATTCTCTTGGAAAACCTATGGCCAAACAGATGCCTGGGTACTTAGGTCCAGAAAAAAGGAACTAAGTTTATGTGGGTTTGGTTCTTTTAAGAAACTCTCAGTCTTTGCTAACCATTGTCATGTGACCCTTCCCAATAACGCTTCCTTTCCTACCAATGATTAAGTCTGTGTTTGAAAAGACAGACTTCCTTCAAGCCATGTCTAGCTCCTTTATTAATTCTTGTATCTTGCAAAGCTCTTATTAGTCATATGGTTTGGGGTTCTTTGTGTATAGATATTACCTGTTTTAAGCCTTCGAGAAAATCAATGTCAAAAGAAAGATGTTTGTATTAAAAAAAGATGTAATTAAAGACACCAAGAGATTTTGAAGCTGGACACGCAGTTTTCGCCAATGAATCATGGCTAGGATTCTGTCTAGTAATAGGATGTAACCAAGAAGCTACACGCACTAAACACCTTGTCTCTGTAGCCTTTATATCCAGAGTAACCAGCGAGTGGATTTCCAAACGCATGGCGCCAAGAAGCCAGGGGAAGGGAAAATGAAGACCTGAACTCAACTGATACGCCATGTGGTTAACTCTTTGTGCGGCACGTTGATGACAGGCAATTGTGGTTAATTAAATATTCTAGTTAATGATGAGCCACCTCAAAGCAAAGCAAAACACACCTTGGAATCGTGCAAGCTCAGGTAAACCCAACACGTGGAGATAATCCACGCTCTTCTCTGTAGCAAGCTGGGTGGCTGAGGGCTACACCCTTCCAAACACACAATCATTAATTCAGAAAGAAATGAAAGACTCAAGAACTGTAAGTAATACTGACTATAACATAACGGAACATATCATTTCTCTTTACGTGCATTGCTCTTGGCATCATCACATCGCTTCACCGTTGACTATACGCTGTGTCACTTTTTTTTTGGAGGTTGCTCTTGTCTCCTCAGTGAAAACTCCTGGAGAGCAGGGACCCTGCAGGCTCATGGTTTGCTACAGGACCTGCCCGGTCCCGCCCACAGCAGGTACTTGATTTAAGTTAAATTGGTTAAGAATCCCAGCTGCTCTCTGACTGCAATGCCTCGGGCCACGGTGATGAGCAGCGGCTATCAGTGTATTGGGGAAGAAAGACCGACCGCGCTGGCTTACGGAGATCTGACAACATTGGAAAACAGACTTTAATAAATTACTTGTGAATATATTTACATTATGCTCTGTTATTATTGAAAGGAAGTTTGCCAGTTTCCTCATTTGTAAATTCCATATTTCTATACAAAAAAAATATATTTGTGAAGGCTCTGGAATCCTTCAGTATGCAAAATGTCTGGCCATTCTAAGGCAAAAGAGGAAAGTGGAGGACAGCGGGGAAGTTAAATTACAAAGCTCCCGGCTAATGAGACAACACGCCATGTGAGAGGAAAACCTTCCTCTGATCTAACTGAACAATGCAAGGTTTTAAAACCCTGTGCAGACAAGACTGTGATCTTTACTAGTGACATTCTTCCCTGTTAAATCAGAGGTGTCCTGGATGCAAGTGTGTCCAGTCCCACGTGACACTGGCATCAGGGACGACAGCAGGACTTCCACTCTTGTTGCCTGACTTTAAAGGGTTACGAGTGTTTTCTTAAAAAAACTCATCAGCTGGGGGCGGCCCGGTGGCACAAGTGGTTAAGTTCGCGCACTCCGATGCGGCGGCCCGGTGTTCGCCGGTTTGGATCCCAGGCGCGCACCGACACACAGCTTGTCGGGCCATGCTGTGGCAGCGTCCCATATAAAGTGGAGGAAGATGGGCACGGATGTTAGCCCAGGGCCAGTCTTCCTCAGCAAAAAGAGGAGGATTGGCAGATGTTAGCTCAGGGCTGATCTTCCTCACAAAAAAAAAAAAAAAAACTCATCAGCAAAAGCATCTCCCCCACAGCAAACTCCACGCAGGAAGAGGAGCATTTGGGCAGCAGACCACCGAGGATAAGAAGGCTCTGACTTCGCCTCAAAGGCCTTATGCAGGAGAGACCAGTTTCAGAACACAAGCAGGGTTGCCAGGGAGCAAAACTTGGCATTCACAAAACTTTGTCCTCAAATCCAGGGCACCAAACGGAGCAAGCCTCCTGAAACTGCAGACAACTCAGAAGAGAGCCACGAAGGACACTCGCCCCTGAGGCCAAGATGCACCACCCGAGAGACATCGCCAATAAGCCAGCACGATTGGTTCTGTATTTTACTGCGAGAGATTAATTCATTGTCATTCACTCAAAACTTCTGTTGAACACCTAAATATGCAGAACGCTCTACTAGACACAGTGAGTGCAGAGAATGAACAAGGCCAGAACACCACAGGTGATGACAGACCCATCACCAAAATTATATCTAACATTTTAATAGTACATCACAGCACACAGAATTTTCAAAGAACTAATTAACCCTCAAAGTAATGCTGTGAGTGATTAAGATCAGGAAATTTAAAATAACTTTATCTGAGTTATATGATTTTACAAACAGCCCACAAAATGTCCAAAGCAGTCTTTGGTTAAATAAAACAGATTGAGTGGCACAGAAATCAGAGGAGACATTATTAAGCTGGTGCATCTAGGGAGCACTTCACGAGGAGATGAAGCCTGAACAGCCGGAAGGAGAAAAGGGGAGAGATTTGGCAGGAGGAGGGCGTTCTTAGTAGGCACTTCATCAGTGTCTGACCCCCAGCCCCTCTCTCTCTTCAGACTCCTCACCTCTGCAGAACCAAAAAAATGCAGGATTCCAACACCCGTGTCTTTCTTGTTGCTACTAAACAGGGGTACTTTGGAGCTGGCTCCCCCACAGAGAGGACAGTCACTAGTGGCTCAGGAAAGGCCACCCCTGCTGATGGCTGGAAGACCCAGCGTAGGAGGAGCCGCGGCAAGAGCGGGAGTCACTCTAAAGGCGACCCTTGAACCAAATTCAGCAGAGAAGGACAAAGTGCACGGGAGACAGCGACGGGGAAGGAGAGCAGTAGGCTGCTCCTGCAGGACCGTGAGAGACTTACCCTCAGCAATGGTCTCCAGGGCGCTAGGGGCCTCACTGCACTTGGAAAAGACATCCCTCGCTGCACACAAGCCGCCAGGTGCTCAGCTGCATTACAGGGAAGCTCTGAGGAGTGTGCTCCAGAGTGACATTTTATTCTCAGCAAGAGCACCCGGGAGCTAGGAGGAGAAACCTCGTAAGCAGGAAAGATCAGGAACAACAAAGAGTGGCCAAAATACTGCGAGTGACTTGTACTTCTTTAGAACACACCTGAGACTTGTATGGATAATCATTGTTGCATTATTTTTTAAGCAAACTTTCCTATATTAAAAACAACAACAAAACGCTACCTATTAAACCCTACTGTGCTGAACTTACACACCAGTACCGATCCCTAAATTGCGCAGGGATTTGTGCTGAAACCATCCAAAGGCTAAACGGAGGCCTAGGATCTGATCCAGCTGGAGAAGTTGAGGGCTGTTTGAAAAACAGTCACACGATGTGCAGTACCAGTATCTTTGTGTCTGGCAAAGACAGTAATGAATAAGTAAAGCTAAACTAGTCCCTATGTCAGGCAGCTCCAAATGGCTGGAAAAATAATTTTTTTGTTAAAAAAAGTAAATGGGAAAGATTTCCAATTTTTCACTTTTCATTGGGAAAGACCGTGACTAGCCGGATAAATGCACTGAAGCATCCCAAATCCACTGGTACTGCTAGCCTAGGTCAGCACTTCAAATATTTACATCGATAACAAGACACAAAAGCAGACTGGAGAGTACAGAGGAAAAGACTGGGAGGGGCGTATGCAGAATGCGGGGTGCGTTCAGGGAATCTCTGAGTTGGAATAGATTGCAAAAAACCTCAAAAACCTCCAGTTTGATGATTTGGAGGCTGAGCAATCAAGAGAGCAACACGTCCCTAAGAGCTGCAGAGCTAGCGCGTGAAGACCCAGGAGCACACCTGAGATCCGAGTCCTCAGCTGCCTTTCCAGGGCACTGCCCTCCAGGACACCAGAGTTAACCCTTGACTTTCTCCCGTGGGGTGTTCTCAGCTATGTCCCTTCAGTAACGATACAAGATTCCAGCTGACATCACAGAACGCAGGACATCAGGTGGCACCTCAGAGATGAGGGCCGTTGTGACTCCAAGAGCAAGCTTGACAAAGATGTCAGACAGGGAAAGCGCCCACCTTGAGAAGCTCCTGGGCTCCCTCACGCAGGTTTCCTAAGTCAACATTTGGGGAAGGTGGGGATGAATCTCTCAGCAATAATCCCTCGTGTGCCATCTATGAGCTGAGCCCTTGTGCTCCCTCCTGGTGCGGGTACCCCGAGCTCTGCACCAGCTCCAACAACTTGCCAAGAAATCTGCCTAAACTCATCGGATGCTTATTTTTAATTTAACCTCAATCCTCTTGGATCATTGGAGGGGCAGGCAACATGGCTGCCAACAAAGGGAGGGGAGTCGCTGACACAGAACGCAGCCTCCAAATACGTTCAACTCACACCCCATCAGTGAATCACACGCATTCATCTGTTCCCTGAACAGCGTCTGCTGAGTGCCTACTCTACACACAGCACACTCCGTTGCACTCTGCTACTGTCTCCGAGGGACACACAGAGGAATGAAACAATCATCGAAGGCAGGCTTGGCAGTGGAGGGTCATGGGCTCTGGAGTCAGACAGACCTGAGCTGGGACCCAGGCGCCACATTTATTAGCTCAAAGAGCCAAGGGCATAGGATTGGCTTCCTTTCTCTCCCAAGGGGCTTTCAATCTAGCAGGAAGATGAGGGACAAACATGACAATGTCCAGGGCACACTGTGGTCACCACAAGAAAGGAGCAAGGCGTCAGAGAAGGGCTGGGAGTGTCTGGCCTGAGAGCATCAAGTTGTGGGAGAGGTGACCGTGTGGGATGTGGCACCTCAGAGCAAACAGCGCCACAGCTGGCGGCCAGGGAGGGTGTGACTGGTGTCTGGGGCTGGAAGGCAAGTCTAGAAAAGGAGCTGGAGGGGGGCTGTGCAGTAATGTGCAGACCGACAAAGGGACAGATCTTCCTCAGAACAAAAGAGGCAACTTGGAGGCCCCTGACCCACGTGGCACTGCAGGAAGACAAACTGGGGCCATGCAGGTGACCTGGGGTGGGGGGAGCTGGGGGCAGACAGCAGACAGGTAGGGCAGACCTTTGTCAGGGAGGGGGCAGGGGGTGAACGGGGCTGATGGGGCGGGCAGACACAGGGACAGAGGACAGGCAGACAGGAAGGGCAGCCAAGGGTAGTGTTGCAGCTTTCTCGTGAGGCCATTTTTCTTCTATAAACACATATGTAAAGAATAATAACACCATGTCTATGCACCTGTGGGTGTATATACACACACACACATGCACACACATGCATACATGCATGTACACACGTGCATACACACACATATGGTTAGGTACTGTTCTTTCAACTTTTCTGCTTGTTTGTATATTTTCATAATAAAATGTTGGGAAAATGGTACCTTTCCAACTCTATAATGTGAGAACTCCATGGCATCAGAAACTTAGTTTTCTCTTGTGGGCCATGTAGAGGAAACGTGCTATAATCACCTAGAAATTGCCAGGGCCTCTTAATGACAGGTCTCACCTATCTGCCCTCCATTACCTCATTTTCTTAGATGTAAGTTCTCTTACGCCAAGGGAGCACGGCTTGGCTCTGCAGACCCCCATGTGCATTTTTAGGCAAGTTTGTTACACTGGGATAACGTGAGGGCCATGTCCCCACTACCTTCATCACCATCCTCACCTCCATCTTTCTGAGGCTGAGTTCCAGGGTGGAACTATCTCTGCTGGGCTCTGACTACAGAGTTGTGTTCCACTTAATGCCTGCAATTAGCATGTTGCTGTGTCTCAGTGATCGCCCTCAAGTTTCTAGGGACAGAGTGTGAATTGGAGTTCACCCACTCAATTGACCATGTTGATGAGGACAGCCAGCACGTCCCGAGCAGGTGTGATGCGGCAGGCACAGTGCGGAGCGCTTGGAGTTTCTAAACAGCCCTGTGAGGAGGCAGTGTTATTACTGTTTCATAGAGGAGGAAGTGAACGCTGGCAGAGGTTAAGCAAACTGCCCTCGGTTACAGTCACCAGCCCAGGTCTCTGAAGCCCACACCCCACCCACTGAGTCCTTTCTCCCACTGCCCCCCCAGGGAGCCTTTTGCTCCTCCAGAGAAGGGCACTGCCCTGCTTGCCAGCTGCTCTGCAGAGCTCCTGTCCTTCCGCTGGCCGTCCCCATCATCTCCCAGGCCACCACCGTCGGGGTTCTCTGTGGCACCTGTGCTGACTTCAGACCACTCTCCTCGGTGGAGCTGCTCTTACTCATTACTTCTATCCTGTTTCCTTACCTGCTCCTCTGGACTCTCAAATTGGTGCATGAGGACCAGAGGCCAGAAGCCAAGACTCACTCACTTGGACGCTCAGCTGATCCTTAAGTTCTGTGGGGAGCTCGGCCCGACTTCACGGTTCCGCTGCACCAGCCTGGGCTGAGCCCTAGCGGGCCTCCAAGGATGCTGCCTGGTAGACACTTGGTGCTCAGTAATTACAGGTTGGTCCCCTTTGGTGCCAGCAGAAGTTAAAGAAGAGAGGGGCAGTTCAGGCACACATTAATCTCCTGCAACCACTCATCTTAATAGGACAAAATAAAATAGGTATAGGGTGGTGGTTGCCCCGACTCAGAACAACCGTGTTGCTGAAAGGACGCGTCCACACCAACTGCTTCAACAGCCTCAGAAAAGCTACTGCTTAAAACACTGCTGAAGGAATTACTTTGAAAAGAGTAGAACCATTGAATGAATGCAGATTTTCATGGATTATTCAGGTTTTAAAGCAATTATGCTTATATTACGATCTTGTCTTTGAATCACAGAAGGACACCTGTACTAAGCTACGCGTCGTGAACGCCTGGAGGTGCAGTTCCCTTCACACTTCCTTAGCTCAGTGTCCTCTGGCTTAATTAGTAAAAATAACCTTCCATCAGCTTTGACACCTGATTTGTACTGGCTCACACCTGCAGAGCCTCAAGCCAGCCGCCTCTGGAAACTCCTCTGATATCTGTGGAGTCCTTCGGGTGCCCCACGGAAGCTCATGAACAGACCTCCCGATTCTTTCTCTCCAGGTTTCTCTAAGACCCTCATGCCACTTGCCTTGCATCGTACAGTCTCCTGGCTTTCCCCAAGCTGCACACCCACCCAGGTGCCAGGTAGCACTGCCCTGGCTTGGTCTCTACAGTCGGGCTGTGCTCTGTGACAGGATTAGTAGAAGGTCTCCTTTCTCCGTGGGGCTCAGACACAGCCCGGGGACGGGGATAGGCTAGGACCCCACCACCGTTCTATCCCTCCCACTAGTCTTGCCTTGCCTGTTCCCCAGCTCCTCAAGTACCTGCCCACCAAAAAAGAAAAGAAAAGTATATTCATCCCTCCACGCATCTGTTCATGCAAGAAGATGTGCAACACCAGAGGCCCCGCCAACCCAGTCCCGGTTCAGCTGTGCTGGACCCTCTGCTCCCTCTGTGGCTTCATTTGGATGTTTCTCCTCGCCTGCTGGGTTTCCAGAAGTCCATTCCCTGAACAGAACAGCACAAGAAGCACACACCTCTGGCTGTGCACAGGGCACCAGGAGCAGACGAGAGATGGCAGGGATGAGGAACTGGAGATGCTGCTCCCCTACCAAGGGGTGCTGTCTGGGGCACGCCATGGCTCTGGGTGTTTTTGCTTCCCTTTGCCAGTTTGTAACGAAAGGATAAGGAAAGCAGAGGTGTTGGGAGCACAGCAGAGAAAATACATCAGCAGGCCATGTCCATGGAGGGTGTGTTGGTGGGGGGATGGAGGGGTGGAGGCCACATGCTGTCATGCACGGAGCCCTGCCTAGCCCACAGCATCAGCAGCCAACCCTAAATGGCTTAGCCCTGTGGAAAACCTCACGCTCTGGACTGGGGGTGGAGAAATGAAAACTGCCTAATCTGAGTTCTAGTCACAGCTCAATTCCTAAGCTACTACAGGACTTCAGGGACAGGACAGAAAATGTAGTTCCCCTCCTCTCTACTTCTACGTAGGTGTATTCGCACACTCGCACACACTCACACACCCACAACAGATTCACAGACTGCCCTGGTGTGAGCTGCTCCGGGTGTGTGCTAATTAGCCCCACGGAGAACAAAACTGGGCCCCTATGGTAGCTACTCACAGAAAACTGTGTGAGTTGCAGTGAAGCCAGAAAAGCTGCTAGACTGAATGAGGCCATCGTGCTTTCCCCAGCAAAAGACTGGCACCTTTACCTTTGCACTCGGATGACACACAGCACTGATTACAAAGCGTCTCAGCTGGCAATAGGTTCACTTCATTTTTCCTCAAATGTGTTTTTCTTTCAGTTCACAGATGAATCCAATTAGCATATCATTGTGACTGACTAAATATGCCTCATGCAAATGTACATGTCAAAACACACACTGAACTTAAACAGACAAGGCTGCCAGGCGTCTGTAAACAGCTTCGCAGGCACAGCCAGCTCAAAACACAAAAGCTGAAGTTGGAATTTGCAGTGACTACCTGGTGGAGATGGAGGGAGAGCGAAGAGCTGGTGTTACTCACGCATGAGGGGAGGGAATGAATATAGACGTTTGTCTCTCTTTGTCTCTGGCGAAAAGCTATTGACAAGAGACTCCCCATCTGCATCCGAGGCTGTCACATCAGATGAGTTCATCAGGTGACGGAAACTCAGCCTCTGATCCAGAAAAGGTCCCTGGGCACTGAAGTATAGACTGTTTCAAAGAGATTACATTATTTTAGACAGCAGGATTAAATTAATGTGGGAATGACTTGTACTAGAGGAAATTTTTTTGTTAAATGTGCTAATGTTTATTATGCATAACATCTTATTATAAGTGATCTCCTTTGATGTCCTAGTCACTTGTTCATTGGTTTCTAACTTTCTTTTCAAAAGGGAGCAAAAAACCTGTGTATGAAAATTGGGTTGTGAAAGTTAAAGAAAGATGGAAAGCCTTCACTAGATTTCCCTAAAAGCAGTGACTGGGTTTTGTGGGTGAATCAGGAGAAATTCTTAAAATAACGAAACGATGTTAAGCTTGGTTCAGCCATTCACACCAGAAACATCTAGGCTTCCGGGGGAAGCATTTAGTCTCTGCCATCACAGGGCGGGCAGCATCACTTCTTTGCCACATGTAGGGGCGGGGGGAGCGCCCAGATCTCTGCCAAGAGAACCTCTGCACAAGCACAGCGGGCTGACGGCCACCGCTTGGGTCCAGAACATCCCCTGGGAGGCCACGTTTCCCAGGCTGCTGCCGGCCAAGGACGGAGGGTGGGGCTGCGAGCGCCCGTTCCTGCCCCACTGAGACGTGCCGAGACCCTCCGGGTCCCTGTCCTCTCACAGGCATCAGTCCTGCTGCCCGCACCACACTCCCTCACAGGCCTTCCCCAACCAATCCTTCTGTCTGATCCCACAGCCTCTGCCTCTCAGGGCCCCGACTGACCACCACCTGTAAACACAGCAGTTCTGCTCTTTCACCGGTGCCATCATCTTGGGGGGCAGCAATTATCCTTTCAACCTCAAAAAATGTCAGTGAAAGTGATTTTCATAAACCAACCCAGAACGAGGCTTGTGCTGGGGAGACCTGTGGTTGCCTGTCCAGTTTGCAGAGCCTGGCCCCGCACCAGGGCTGTAAAGGGGCTTCAAACCCACTGGGTCGTGGAAGAGCTCACGACTGGGCAGATGCGCCTAAGTCACTGACAGGGAAGCACCAGCGGGTCAGAAAGTGCCAGCGCTTCAGCTACATCTGGGGCTTCACCAGAGGAGCGGGAAAATGGGGAGACCTCTGCACCCCTCACAGTGCAGGTCATGTTCATGCCGCTTTGTTGTGGAAGCTCAACTATGCAATTAGTGTGGAAATATGAGTGCAGAAAAGGGGAAAACAGATTATTCAAAAAAGAGAAACTGTTCAGGACCAACTGTGGCATCTTGTGTCAAATATGTGGAGTTCTAAAGAGGGGTAAATATTAAGACAAAAGCGTGTTTTATTATAAACTCTTAAAGGGATTAAGTTTGTTTAATGTGGTAAAAGAAAAGCATTTAAACATAACAGGCATGTTCCAGAAAGCTGCATAGAAGTTTCTTTCCATTAAATAATGTTTAAACCTACTGTGGAAGATTTAAGGAAACCCCAGAGAGAGTGTGGAATTCTATAGAGAGAAGACTCCTTTCCAAATCTATTTGGCTGAAAGTGAATATTCAGATCTGGGGTCCACTTGAAGTGGGGTGCTCCACGTGGGATGATGTAATAACAGCTCTCAGGGCTGCTCTACAGGATTTTTCCCATGCGGTGCCGATTCATGCTCCCATCCCGAGAACCAAGAAGTAAATGGCCGGGGTCCAGGGAGAGGTGGTTGGACGTTCCTCAGGCAAAGGAAGCCAGTGAGGAAGTGGCATCTCTTGAGGGGCTGGGGTCACCCTATGGTAGGCAACGAAGGAAGAAAGGAAGATGAAAAGGGAAAAGGCCATTTACTCAGAGCTCATTTTGGCCTAACTCAGTGAGTCCAGAGTCTAACAAAGGTGCCATTAAACTATTTTCTGAGATGCATTATTTATCCGACAAACATTTCAGAACGCCTTCACGTGGCCACGTGTGAGGCACACAGCTCTCCAGCATCCAGCGACCACGGGAGGCCCCACAGCAGGCCACACAGTGGGGGCGAAGTCCTCACCTTCCGACTGACACCTCCACCTGGATGCACCCAGGCCCTGCAACCTCCCCCCAACCACTAACCAGACCCTTCTGCAGACAGCACAGCCCCGCCCCACTCCCACCCGACCCGATGGATCCGTTTCTCCTTCCCTGATTCCACGCTGACAAAGCTGGGAGCCTGGGAGCTGTTGGTTCCTGCCTTTTCCTTCACTTTTCCACCCCATATGCCGTAATTTGGGGACAGGCTCTGTGCTAGACGCTGAGAAGCCAGTCAGTGGAATCATTCCTTCTGCTTTTCCCAGATTTTTGTGAAGGATGGTGTTAAAAGTAAAGGCAAGAAGAGAGGGAATTGGTGGTTACGGAGGCAGTCACCTGTGGTTGAGCAGAAAGGACACCCCGTGGAGTTGGGGCCTTGGTGCCCCTCCCAGCCCTGCTCCACGTGAGCGGACACTGGCCTGCCTGGGCTCAGTACTGCCCACCGTGCCACAGGGGAACAGAATTCTGCCCTGACAGTGGCCTCAGTGTTACGGCTCTTTGTGCTGGATGGTGACCACTCCCAGTGTCAGCACTGCTAGTGGAACAGCCCTGGGCTGGGGGACCCTCATTTCTCAGGGGCCTGAGGAGGAGCAGCCCCGGGCAGGGGGACCCTCGTTCCTCAGGCGCCTCAGGAGGAGCAGCCCCGGGCTAGGGGACCCTCATTCCTCAGGCGCCTCAGGAGGAGCAGCCCCGGGCGGGGGGACCCTCATTCCTCAGGGGCCTGAGGAGGAGCAGCCCTGGGCTGGGGGACCCTCATTCCTCAGGGGCCTGAGGAGGAGCAGCCCTGGGCTAGGGGACCCTCATTCCTCAGGCACCTCAGGAGGAGCAGCCCTGGGCTGGGGGACCCTCATTTCTCAGGGGCCTGAGGAGGAGCAGCCCCGGGCGGGGGGACCCTCGTTCCTCAGGCGCCTCAGGAGGAGCAGCCCCGGGCGGGGGGACCCTCATTCCTCAGGGGCCTGCGGAGGGACCGTACATGGGGCATGTAGCCCCTGTCTCGGTTTCCTCTCCTGGTAGTAACAGTCCAGACCCTGTGATTCCACATTCTCCTTGTTTCACAGGGCTAGGCTGGCCCCATCTAAATCCCACAGGAAACCTTTCTCAGCTGTGCCTTTTTAAGCAGAAAGCTTTATATCTCGCAAACCTGTTGCCTTATCTGTGTCCCAGGTGCACTGTCAGAGTGCACTCACTTTGTAAATATCAAATAGGCTAATTATGAGCAGTTTGCAGAGAAGAAACCAGTATATTGGGCTAATGACATTCTGGGCTGCATTATTTCACTGGCTTGGGCTGACTTTGCTGTATTCTAGAACAGCTGGTGCCAGTGATGCTTGAGTATCCTGGGGTGGCTGCAACAAGCAACATGCCTGGGTGGCTTAAAACAGCTGAAATGTGTTCTCTCACAGTTCTGGAGGCCAGAAGTCCAAAATCAAGGTGTCAGGGGGCCATGCTTCCTCTGGAGGCTCCAGGGGACAGTCCTTCTTGCCTCTTTCAGCTCCTGTTTGCCCCAGTCTCTGCATCCGTCGTCACACAGCCTTCCCCCTGAGAGTCTGTCTTCTCCTGGCATTTCCCTCTTATAAGTATGCCAGTCATATGGGACTGGGACTCACTCTAGTGTGCCCTACTCTTAACTGGATGACATCTGCAGAGACCCTATTCCAAATAAGGCCACATCGCAGGTACCGGGGGTGGGACTTGAACATATCTTGAGGGGCAGCATCCTACCCACAACAGGCAGTAACACCAGCCATCTCTGATGGAGTGGACCACACACCAGGCAGTCTACTAGACACAGCACATTCATTATATTCATATGTCTGGAAATGTAAAGTTTTCCAAAGCGATGAATGGTATGAAAAAGAGGCTGTTATCAGCCTTGTTCAGAAGGAAAGACTAAGAAGCAGCAAAGGAACACCTTTCAAGGCATTTTGTTTGATTCCAGACTTTCACCATTTAGTTATTTTACAGAGTACACTTGCACTGGGGTTTCAGCCTCAGTATCTAGAAGCTGCATTTCTTTCACAGCATCTTGTCAGTCTGACATTTCCTTAAATCAACATGGGATAAGTCACACATCCATGTGGGATAAACAACTAGAGTGTTTTCCCTGACCCTGAGGATGGCCGTCCCAGTCACTCAGCCAGCTGATTATAGTTGTCAGCAACATGTCACAAATTAAGGGGACAAAACCAGCCCAGCTGCTCTGCCTAGAGAATGTGCACCCGTCTCTGCAATTACTGTTGTGAGCAAACAACCAAGGACACTGAGAAGCAAGGAGGGACCCAAGTCAGTGCAGCGTGAAGCCAAGGGCAACTCCCCACATGCTTGACAAGGAGCCATTCGCAACCTGCCTCTGCGGCGGCTCTTGTTCTGGCCAAATGTCTCCTGTCAAGGAGCTGCTGCCGCATGTCCTGTGGTTGCGGCCGCCACGCGTGGACGCTCTGCAGAGAGATGGCCCATTAAGCAAATCCTCTCCAAGCTCAAGGCACTCAGAAGAGAGGGCATGCCATACTGTGGCCACTGGTGCTATAATATGAACAGTTAGGGGCCCAAAATTTGAGTGGTTTCTGCTGAACATTTTGGCTGTGGACCCAGAGGAAGCCGGTG
Organism: Ceratotherium simum simum; assembly: GCF_057802395.1. Taxonomy (NCBI): domain Eukaryota; kingdom Metazoa; phylum Chordata; class Mammalia; order Perissodactyla; family Rhinocerotidae; genus Ceratotherium; species Ceratotherium simum. The sequence goes on from NC_141900.1 coordinate 109,939,475, forward strand.
GAACAGGAGGCGGCCACAATGAGCCGCTGCATATGGCTGCAAGAGTTCTGGATGAAACCGTGATGGGAGGTTTCCTTCCTTAATAGTGTCGTTTCTCTCCCATGACCTCCAGCCATAAACACACCTGAAACTGCTCAGGTGCAACACCAGAAGGATCTGAAATTGAGTGCAAAGGAGAAGGTTGTTAATCTGTCACAGCATCAAAGTCAAACAGCACACGAGCCATTCCAAGTGTGAATAACTAACAACCAGTCCTTTCTACTCATGGTGAAGAGTCTGACAGTGCTTTATTTTAACAAGTAAAAGTTGAAGCTAATGATTTAAGAAAGAAAAGTAACCCAATCCAGAAAGACAGTTGCTCCTCCACCAAAGGAAGTGCCAAATAACCAGAAATGCGGTGCGTTCGTACAAGGCAGTGCTGAGCTCAGTGACGCTCAAAGCGCTGTTCTAGTCCCCCAGCAGAGAAGCTCGAGTTCAGAGCCTGAACCCCTCATCTCGTGGAGATCCACGCCCTGACCTAGGTTTCAGCCACAAGACAGCACAAGAACAACCACAATGCTGATGGCAGAAACCCCAGTCAGAACGCTCCCCTCGTGCCAGGCACCTGCCAGCTTGCAAAGATCACCCGATGGGACGCCACATTTGTCCCCGAGGAAGTGAGGCTAACCCCACCTCACAGATGGAGAAAAGGGGTTCAGAGAAGACGGCTGCACATGAATCAGATGCTGAATTCAAACTAAGTCCCACCTGACCCCAACTATTCTGCAGCCGCTGGGCTCTACACGGCCGTCACACACACACACACACACACACACACACACACGTGAACGGAGCTTGGTAGTTTCTCAAGCGCTTTCAGTGACATTTAGGGAGAGGGAGCAACCTAGACAACTTCTCCAAGGTCACCACAATAACATTTAGCATCCAATTGACTAATAGCCATTCTGTATGCTTGGGACACACACACACATCCACACATATGCACACACACATACCCGCACATACACACATACGTACAAGCACACACACACACACACACACTTGCACAACTCTGCTGTTCAGGGTAAGACCCTGGGCAGCCCCTTGGGGGTGGATTAGGCGCACACATAAAACCCACTGTCCCTGCTGTCTTGCACTAACCAGGCTTCAGTAAGCAGCTTGGGAAGAGTTTGTGTGGATTCCTTGCAGGGCTGCTGTTCACCTCATTCACAGGGTGGTCGGGAGCAGTTGCTGCATCTCAGCCCCTCTGATCTGTATTCCCAGGTCCGTTCTGCTTCTGGCCCATGGATGGGCAATATCTCAATGCGACAGTAACATTGCAAATACCTGTGCATGCTGGCCAGGGGCTGTGAGGCTCCTGCCTCCAAATAAAGTGCAAACCTTCCCACACAATAGGGAAGGAGAGAACATGGAGTTAATTCTACACAGTTCAAGAGAAAATAGCCAGGTACACAGAGCAAATTGGGTTTAACCTCCTTGCTCAGCGCAAACTGAACCTGAAAACACACTGAGAGCTCTGAGTCCAGATGTCTGTGAAGCAAACGGAGAGCCTATGGCACACGCAGCCTCCGCCTGGGTGCTTGAGGGAGGAAGGTCCCTCAGACCCAACTATCTCAGACAAGACAAGATTCTTGAGTGAAAGCCACAACCCTTAGGTAGGTGTGAGCAAGAGAGCTGTGGCCCGGAAGAAAGGGGCCTTTCACCTCCCAGCACCCGAGACCATGGGGAGGAGCGCAGGTGGTGCCCTCGGCTCAGGCCAGCATATGCAGCAGGCGCCATTCATGCCTTTCCGTCGAGCTGAACAAGACACGGTGTGGTAGGACCTGAGCCTCCCCACGCTTCCTGTGCTTTCAACAGGAGGGTCTGAGCCCAGCACTCGTTCAAGTGGTTCGGGTTGTCATCCCCTTCCTGACATCCCTCCCTACCCCACGAGGCACGAGGCAAGAGTGGATGGGGAAGGGAGCGATTGGGAAGGACTGTGACCACTGTTTTGGGAGGCATGGGAAGTTCTGCCAGCTGGACTCCTGCTCAGGACTAACACAGTGTGAGCCTGGGCAAGTCATCCCCCCACTCTGCTCCGGGAACAGGAGGAAACAGCACCTTCTACACGTGGTCTTCAGTATTGAAAAGCGCTTAGAAGATCATCTGGAGCGCAGTAAGTGAGCATTTCATGTTAGCTGCTACCACCTAGGCTGCCCCCAAATGAACAACCACCACGCCTCTGTTCACAAAGCATATGAGAGACAGCTGTCTACACAGAGAGAGTCATCTACAGAGACAGAAAGAGAGCTGTCTACACAGAGAGTCATCTACACAGAGAAAGCTATCTACACAAGGAGAGAGAACAGTCTACACAGAGTCATCTACAGAGAGAGCAAGCCACCTATGTAGAGAGTCATCTACACAGAGAGAATTACCTACACACTGTATTTCAAGGATGCTAATGGCCCCATCTTTCCCAGAACAACCCTTTTTCTTTTTCAATGTCCCTATCTTCCTTAATATAACCTAAAACTCTCCCATTCAATTGGCTTCCAGAAGTTCATTTGCTGGAGGGAAGATGAAAAGTCCATGCTCCTACAGCAGGATTGACCACTGGTTCTGACATTATCCAAGTGTCACTAGAAGGGAATTTCAACTGCTCTGTGTACACATGACTGTATTATAGAAACATCAGGTAATTTGGTGCCGTTGGGGACAAACACTCTGGATGGGGGCACAGAGCAGCTAATTTCATTGACTGATTGATGCTCTGCCTGCTTCTGAGGGGAACTGAAGGCAGCTTACTTAGGAACTCAGGTACAGTGACACAGACTCAGCTTAACAGAGAGAAGAGGTTAAGAAGAAAGTGAGAGAGGGGAAGGCAAGCAGGAAAATATATGATATGATATGACATAATATGATATCATATGACACGATATGATATGACAATGTGATGTGATGTGACACGCTATGATAGATGATATGATACGATATGACCCGAATGATATGATATATGATATGATGTGATATGATATGATATACTCCTGGATGAGAAATGCTAAGCAAGTGGGCACAAAATCTAGGTGTGAGGTTCCTGGCAGGCAGGAAGAAGAGGAAAACATGATGAGTTAAGCGATTCTTACCATCAAGTGGCAGGAATCCTAACAGTTCAATGGAGACACCAACCTTTATCCTGGCCTTGAGCTCTGAGATTTATTATGGAGTTTTCTGGCTGAGAGACTTGGAGAAGCATCCTAATCACCTGCAGGTGGGCTTTCCCCAAAAGAGTTTCTTCATCTCACCCTTCATGAAAACACCGATGTCAGTTATAGGATAGTCCTATAAAGGTCTACAGAAGACTAACATGGAATACATCTTGGAGGATCTCAAGGAATGATTAGATAAACATTCCTCGGCACTCAGGCCTCTGGCAACAGCTGTTCTCAAGCGGTTTTTTGGCAAAGCGAAAGGTGAGTCTCAGGAAAGTGCCTAAGAGGCACAGAAGCTGACAGGCATGCGACTGGTGAGGATGGTGTCTCCTGGGGAGGGCGGAGCAGCCACACAGGGTCTGTGTGTGGGGGTGGAGGGTGGGGTTTACAGAAACAACACTTAGGACTTAAGCCAAGGGTGCTTTAGGACCCATGTTTCACACTGAGTGGACAGTAAGTGGAACCATTCACTACCCTGATGCAGGGAACTCTTCTACACATTCATTTTTAGAACAATAAAGTAAAAAATCCATGAGGGGCTTCAAAAAATAACATCTCCTGGATTTAATTCTCCTTCCAAAAGGAGAAGCACAACCTGTGGTGCCTGAGACAGAATCTCCTGTGAGTCGGTTGCCGTGACTGCTGCCCCGGCCTGAGCCAGGCAGGTTTCATGAAGTGTGAGATGAAATCTCGGAGCTCAGGTAAAAGAGATCTGACTTCTTTTAAAAGTTGAGAAATTGCATATTTAGAACAGAAATTATCCCAGAGCATGAGAATGTCACTCTCTCTGTATTCTTTTAGAATAAGAAAATTACATGATCATTTAGTTCTTGAAAATGTTTCCTTAAAAGTGAGAATAAGGTAAATGTGTACAAGTGCATGTAACATAAGCTCTTCTGAGAAAGACCCTGCTCTGGCTCTCTAACTTAAACGGGGACTGATTTTTCTTTCTGGGCCTTAGTTTACTTATGTGTCCAAAGTCCCTTGTGACATGAAGTTGTGTTTCTATTTATCTTCTTCAGTAATCACAGAACAATGCTGTTTTGTTTCTTCAGCAAGTAATCAGTGTGAGTTTGGAAGTTCTGGAGACTTAGCGGCGTCACAATAAAACAAGCCTCATCAGTAGAGGGGGCAGCCCCTCCACTCTCCATCCTTGGTTTCTGATCCAGCCTGGGACGGCGAGTTCCCGAGGCAGCTGTGTCCTCTCATTCAAGCCCTCCTTCACAAAGAGCCTGCTTCTCTGGCTCCAGAATGGAAAGAAACTTTAAATTTGGCTTCTGTCCCCATGGAGGGCCAGGCTCAGGCTGGGGCAGCGGTCACGGCGACCGACTCACAGGGGATTCTGTCTCAGGCACTGCAGGTTGTGCTTCTCCTTTTAGGAGCACCTTCAAACATCTACCAAATTCTTCAGTTGAGAGAGACTCTCTGAGTGCTAAAAGAAAGACTAACTTTTAAGTGGGCATCGTGAGACATTTATAAGATGCTGTGGAGATGTTCCAAAACATTGTACGGACACAAGAGAAATGATTTTCCCTACCTAAAACTTTTCAAGTGAAGATTATTTTTAGGAAACAGCCAGTTCACTTGAGTTGTCCCAACTCTCACTTGATGGCCCCCTTCTGGAGGTATCTCTCTGTGTCTGGACTTTGCTGGTTACGGTGACCTGCGCAGACCCCTCGGACACACGGGGTGACTGTGGACTCCATAGTGAGACACTGAAACTACATCCCTTGTGGGGCACTGAGGCTGACCAACGGGAAACGGACTCTCAGCAGACTTCCAGTCCTTCGCCCTCGTCATCAGCATCCTCCTCAAGTATCACAGGGGAGAGATTAAAATCTTATAGTAGAGTTGGGGAGAAAACAGGATGTATTTTCTTGAAATTCCTCCTCTACACCTAGCAGCAAAGTGGTCTGCTGTTGCAGTGCAGTTGTTGATGTTGGTTGTTACAGTCAAAGACGGATGGAGGTATCTTTAGACAAGTGGAGGCAAAAGGGTGGTAGAATTAAGGGGAAATTTTTATTTCTGCATAAATGAAAATGCCATAAACATATTTTTTAATTAAGACTCCTCCATTTAGGGCATCTCATGAAATGAGGGAAACATATTTCCAATGCCTTACATTATTCTTTTCTCCATATCATTGCTCTCATCAACCACAAATTTGGTTGAGCTCCTGCCATGGGCAAAGCACCAAGCTGGGTGGTAGGTCCTGAGAGGCAGGAGCACTTGGTTCCATCTTTAGGGACAGTGAGGGGCTCTCAAACCTTAGTGTCTCAGCAGCACCTGGAGGGCTGTTCTCACACAGATTGCTGGGCCCCACCCCACAGTAAGGACCTAGTACAGCTGGAGGAGCCAAGAATTTGCACTTTTAACAAGCTCCCAGTGATGCTCTTGCAAAGGAGACCACACTTGGAGAACCACTGGTTCTAGAACTTTGGGTTCAGCAACTGTTTTCTATAAAAGTCCAGAGAGTAAATATTTTAGGCTTTGCGGCTACACAGTCTCTGTTGCAACTACTCATCTCTGCTGTCACAGTGAAAGTGACACAGACAAGGCGTAGGGGATGAGTGTGGCTGTGCGCCAGTAAAAGTTTACTCCAAAGGCAGCAGCAGGCCAGGATTGGCTGACCTCTGGTGGAAGATGGTGAGGCAGGGCATAGGTCAAGTGGGGAGTAACAGGCAGATGCTGTGGGCCTTGAGAGGAGTGAAAGGGAACCAACGGAGCTGCCATCTAAGGCTTTCCTGCAGAGCTAGCGTTGATCTGACAGCTGGGGAAGAGAGGCAGGAGTTAGATACAAGGACACGAAGGAAGTAGGCATGCTGGGCTGGAGGAAGAACTAGGCGAAGGCACATGAATGACTCGTCTATGTCTGCAAAGGGAGTCAGGCTGTGGGGGTCCAGGGCAGGAGCAATCCAGGGCAGAGCCCTGGCTGAGCGGGCGGCCCCACCACAGCAGGCTCTGAGCCCTCACTTCCCTCCCTTTCACTCCCTAAATGTTAAGGAGAAAGAAACAAGGAAGGCCTCTCCGTGAGGCTGGTGAAATGCCATGGGTGCTGCTTTTGTCCTCCTTGTGGTGTGCTCACGTTCTGCCCAGGTCCCTAAAGTCGTAAAAGACCCAGCATACAGCATCTCTGCTCCAAGCTCTCCGACCAAGATAAGTGAAATGGCATCTCTGCAAGACAGCGTCGGCTGGTGGGGTCGTTTTCATTTTTTTAAAATTCATAAAATTAAATAAATTATTGCACCTGGTGACTATCTAGACCTCAAAGCTCAGCCCAACTCATCATCATTACATTAGGATATCTGTATTTGGTTCCTCATAAACAGGTTTCTTCAAACAAGAGGCAGCCTGAGCTACCACCACAAGGGTTCGTTTGGGGATGTCGATTTGATCGTGAAGTTGGCAAGACTGTATTTGTACCATTTTATACCGTGGGAGGGTTGTAGCATTGCTGTTACTGAAGACTTTCCATTCTGAATTTGCTCTTTTCATATTTTTCAATTGTAATAAGACAAGGTGTTGACAGAATGCAAACTGTCTTTCAATTTAAAAGGTGTAATTGTACACTCCACCTTTAATCAGCTAAGGTATCAGCACAGAGGAGGACTTCTCTTCCCGAGCTGCCTTCCGATGACACGTTAACTCCACATGCTGACACCGTCCTCCAGTGGTCATCAGTACCCGAGGCTTTGCCTTCATACTGCGAATCGCTAGTGTCTCAGGAGTACACAGGCTTGGTTTTCATGTAGGAGGAAGTCCAGTGAGAGATGGTCACCCATGCATCTCCTACCCCACCCTGAGAAGATCTAAGGTTTAACATTTTAGTGCACAACGTAACGGGTCTTATTTATGCACAATATGCTGTTATCCTTCCAACCCCATGAGACACTACTGTCAGCTCCTGGCAAAATTGCTAACTCCACTGAAAAAATATTTTTTCTGATGATTTGGCACAATACCTTTCTGATTCCATGCATTCCAGGCTTAAAAAGCCAATAGAAATCTGAGGTGAGCAACGACAACTAACAATTTGCAAGCCTTTTAGAATTTAAATAGCGCTCTCATATCAAATTCTTCCTTCCTTGTTTGATCCTAATGTGACCCCATGGAGCATAATTATTAGTCCTATATGACAGAGAAGGAAGCTGGAGATTGAAGAGAGCAAATAAGTTGTTCAAAGTCACAAGACAAAAAAGTGGAACTGGGGCTGGCACTTAGGCTCTGAACCCCAGTCCCCGCTCTCCGCAGTTCCATTTCGCCAACCTCAGCTGTCATGAAATAGCAGAGCAGACATCCAGACAGGGCTGGGGAAACTGGAACCTGGTTTAATGTGACTCACGACTTATGGGCAATCCATTACAGCCACTACACCCAAAATGGGGACACAGCTCTCGCCTGAAAGTGAGGGAGCTGTACGGCTCTCAGCTCCACCAAATAAAATATGACTTCTGGGGAGGTAATGGGCTCAGAGCCTCCCAAAGGGGCACTTCCATGTCATCCAGCGGACCCCTTTGTTCTGTTGACTAATTTGCATTGAACACATTCATCACCACATTGGGACTGTTGTCCCACAATGCAGCTACCTACAGTGTCATCCTTGACAGTATATGAAAAGGTGTGCCCTGATGCACAACCGCCTTGTATGTTCTCATGGAGAACTATCACACGGCCGGATGGATTTGGGGTACCACCCTTGCTATGTAAATTAGCAGGCTCACTTTCAAAAATGGGCCATCGGAGCTTCAGAATCTCTGTGCTGGTGGAAAAAGTGGGCTGATGGATGCTCTGGAAGGCAGAGCTGGTCTGACAATGACAAATCCCCCCACACACAGATTTCTAAGGGTTTCTTGCTCAACTGTCAAGTAGACTCATGCTGGTCCCAAACACCAGGGCCCATTCCCACCCCACCCAGGCAGCTCGGGCTCGAGACCTTTCAGAGCCTTCTCTATCCTTCCAGAAAGAGATGCCTTTCCTGAGTCCCAGCACCTGCAGGACCTGCCCCAGGCCAGCCAGGTGACAGTTTACCAATCTGATCAACTCTGCGCTGCTGCCGTGCGCTAATGGATATTAATGACTGCAGAGGGGTTTGCATGCCACACACCTTCTAAGACTAAGGGTGAGGACTGTAGATATTGATGGGATCGTGGGAAGAATTTTTTAAATAGTTGGGCCTCGTAGAGCCTCTCAGATCATAACATCAGGACAAATTCAAGTGTCAAACACCTGTGCTTGGCCACAGAGCTGGTAGGGATGGCCACCCAGCAGAAAGAAGGCCTGCCCATGGTGCACCATGCTTCCTGACCTGGAGCAGCCCCAGGACAGGCCCTGGGGACAGCCTGGGGCCCAGGGAGTGGCGGGGCTGAGTCCTGTGGGAAAGACTCCCACTCAGAGCCTGCTGACGCCCTGTGCCCTACTCGGAGCAGCAGGCGCAGCTGGAATATAACCACTCCTGCTCTGCCGTTCCTCCGCCTGCCTTGGAGGCGCCATGGGAACTGCCAGGAGAACTCCAGGGAGGCAGGTGGCTTCCAACAGACGCTGGCACTCTCTCCGCTTAGAGACAGCCTGCTGTGCAGCGTGGGTGGCAGGGCTTCAGCTAATGGAAATTGTGCTGGAAGAGATGCTGGCTGCCAGGGCACGCCCCCTCCTTGCACACTGCTGAGGTGGCTGGTCCCGTGGCTTGTCTCCTCCCTCAGGTGCCTGCCTTGAAGCAATGTCTTTAAAAGCTGCGCTGTAGCCCACAGCCCTATATTCAAAATGAGCCACCTTCTATTTAGGCACAAAGGAGCTAACGTTTTTATGCCAAGATGATGAGAGAGAGTAGAAATATCATTCGTGTGTAGACAAAGAATTGTGGTGATGGTGGGAACAGTTACGGTCCCCTCGTGCCTTGCGAGGTCGGGCGTTTCCAAGCTCACATTAAGCAGAAGAGCAAAGTGCACAGCCAGCAGCATCTTCTGAGTGTTACCTCGAGGGCCAGAGCCCCATCATCACTGGACACATTCCCATGTGAGCTCCCCACATATGCAGTTCACCTCCCAGAGTGGGTGTTGTGGTCACCAACAGGGCACCAGCTGTGCCCTGACTGCTGAACTGGCCCAGCATTCTCAGATCTGCCGCTGACCCAATGGGGCCACAGGCATGGACGGTGGAGGCGAGGAACCCATGTGGTAGACAAGAGACCCACTCAGAAAAACTGGCGACTAGATCCCAACAGTAACAGCTGTCAGGACAATGTCCATTCCCTGGGTGTCCACAGCATGCCCGGTCCTGTCCTGAATTTTACCTCACCCAACACTTGATAGGCCTGCAGACCAACACTTCCATTCCACTTACAAACAAACCAACTGGGCCTTCACCAGGAGGGAACTGTCTAAGGTCAGAGGCCTGGGTCATAGGTTATAGGGCTAGGGGGGCTGCAGTAGATTCCCACCAAGGCCCATTTGATCACAAACTCTGCTCTCCCCCTGCGGCAGATGCCTCAGACACAAAATCAGCCCAGGGCTGCCCAGCTGCTCTCTTTCCACATCACTGCACACCCCACACCTCCTCTGAGAGCCCACGGGCCCCCAGAACACTCCAGCTAACCCACGCCTACCATTTCCTTTTAATGCGCCATCTTGAGTGCTTCCTGCTTCAGCAAGCAAACGCCCCTCCATCCACTTGACGCTCATCCTCGATTCCTCCCACACACTCACCCACCTGTCATCCAACACCAGGGCCAGGAGGTGTGCCTCCAGAATCCCCTCCCATCAGATCCTCACCAACCCCACTGCCACTGTCCCCTTGTCTACACCATTGTCCCCCCATCCAAATCACCATAACCCACCCATGTCACCGTCCCCCCATCCGAGTCACTGTCCCCTCATCCATGTTCCCATCTCTCCAAGTCACCATCCCCTCATCTGAGTCACCATCCCCTATCCATGTCACTGTCCCCCATCCAAGTCACCATCCCACCATCCATGTCACCATCCCCCCTCCATGTCACCATCTCCCCGTCCAAGTCACCGTCCCCCTCCAAGTCACCATCCCCCCACCCACGCCACCCTTTTCCTCTCTGGACCACCCAAAGGCCTTTACCCCATTTCCTCGGCTCCCCTCTTAGCCATCCCCACCGTACATTCCTCAAGCTGAAGCCAGGAGCTTGTAGAAATGCAAATGTATCAGAATTAAAGTGCAAATCTGATCCCAACATGCCCCCTTAAATTCCTCAGTGCTTCCCACTGGAGAAAGGAAAACAAAGCTTCAGTCTCTCTCTCCTCCAGGATGCAGTCTCTGCCTCCTCACTGTCATGAACTGTGGGTCTATGAGGACAAGAGAGGCAGGAAGCAAAGGGAAGCAACACAGGGGCACTGTGGGGCTTTACTGATCCGGTCACGGGCAAGGGAACAGGACCAACCTTGCCGGGAGCTCAGGAGACTGTGTAGGCCACCACAGAGCCACCCGAGGCAGGCAGGGAGTTTGGGGCGAGTGTCCTCCAATTCTCACCCGTCACTGCTGAGGGCGGTCCACCACATCAACCCCACTGCACTTCCAGCCAGCCCCACAGGCTGGGGGGCACTGTGCTCACTGCACGAGTTGGAAGTGCGAGGGGCATGAGCAGGCCGGGCACATGGTGCAAAGGCTCCGCGGCCTACTCTATCGGGGGAGAGGCTCCAAGCTCCCCCACCCTGCCACAGTCACCACTCTACAGCCCCCACCTTCTCGCTGCCCCAAGCGGACCAGGCACCCCCCATCAGAGCCTCCACTTTCCAACCCCTCCGCCGGGTGCCTGTGCCCCAGATGGTCCCATACCCTCCCTCACCTCCCTCAGGGCTTCCCTGACCACACTCGCCCTGAGGCCTCCTTCCCAGGCGATCATCCCCACAGGACTCTCACCACCCCACACACCACCCTGTCTGCTCAGGTCTCTTCCTGCTCCGATGCCAGCTATCCAAGGGCAGGATTCTGATCCACGCATGTGCTTTGTCTACAGCCCCGGGCACGTGCAGGGTGCGAGTGGAAATACTTGCTGAGTGAGTATTCTTCACATACGAAGGGACAGATGCGTCACACACAATAAATTACATGTTTGCTTTCTGGAAAGTGTGAAGCAATCCCACAGTCCAGTGGAACCCTGCTCTTCAGGCCCATTTCTTCTTCACAGGTACCTGCCCTTCCATTCCAAAATCAGTCTTGTCAGGGCAAAAGCTAACAAATTACACAACACAAAACAGGAAGATTACCCTATGGAAGGAAGGAGAGAGGGACTCATAAGTCCTCCTGGAGGAGCCCCGGCTACACAAAGCACACACGAGTCACCTGTGCAAGATCAGCAGGCTCTCAACGGAGCGTTCCTTCACGCGGCTGGTACGACCGTCCACAATCAAATGTCAGCCTCACCACCACCCCGCCCACTGGGTGTCGGTATCCCCATGTCACAGATGAGGACCCCAAAGCTCTGACATCCGCGGTGGGAAAACCCCAGCAGCAGCAATGACATGTGTCGAGAGCCTTCAGCACGCTAGGCCACTGCCCAGTGTCTAATGGTCTCATTTAATCCTGACAACAACCCGATAAAGTCGGTGCTGTTCCCCTATCTTACTGACAAGGGAACTGGAAGTTAAGTCACTTCTCAAATCCTCACAGCTGGGAGGTGATGGAGCATGCATCTGAGCCCAGGGACTCTGACCCCAGGACCCCACACTCCTGCACTGGAGTCGACTTCTCTCTGACTCCGGGGTCTGCCCTACTTTGCCCTGCATGAAGGGTCCACATAATGGGACAGAGCACTAAATTCAAGCACTGGGTCCCACAGGAGACCCCTGCGGCCCACGCAGAGCCTGCTTGCTAAAATTAGACAACTTTCCACACACGGCATGAAGACCAGTGACTGATTTGGCATAATTTATTTAGCACTGTGTGTCAGGCAGTGCCATACAAGAATGCCTAAAGGGGACAGCTAAGAAGGCACAGGCTATAATCCAACACAGTGATTGCTCCAGCTGACATATTGTTTAAAGGCTGTCAGAGCTGTCAGAGCTCACCTGGCACCGTGGTGGTCCAGGCCCTTCTAGAAGCAGCAAGTGGAGAGGCAGTGGGCCTCTAGATTCCCGTCTACTCATGGCAGAAGGTGGTGAGCATGGGCCAGCTGAGGATCCACAGAAAGCAGACCAAGAACAACAAGTGCCTGGCAGAATGTGTCCCTCGGCATGTCCCTCCCCTCCAGGGACCCGAGAGCACAGAGAGTTGACGGTGAGAGTAACTGGTGTTTCCAGCAGGTCCTTCTGCCATAAACGTCTTCAGCCATGCCAGGAACACCTCCAGAGAACTGTATATGCATTTTAAACAACTCTTGCTTCTTTCTGTTCAGAAGTGGGTTTTAAAAGTTTTAGTACTTAAAAGTCTTAGCTGTATTTCTATGGATATTTATCCACACTCTTCCAAATCCTGGCCGACTGGGTACGCTCTGGGCGTGGCCCTGCACGCCACAGGTTGACAGCTGACCACGTGCACAGTGGATGCTCAGAGGGGCTCTCCTGAGCAGGGGGGGAGCCTGAGGTCACACCAGCCCTCAGCCCTAGGGATGCCCTCTTTCCCCTTTTGGACTGATTCCCAAGTCACTGTGAACATGACTATGCAACAAGAACTCAGGCGCAGTCAGAAGGAGGCCAGATGCTGCCTGGAGCAAATGGGACTGGCATCCACTCACCCATCTGCAAGTGAGAAGGCGTTCCTCCCTTAACGCACAGGCTCCTTTAGTACAGAAATGAACATATGAAACTAGAGTGCTTCCTGGTATTTAGTCTACCCACCATCCCTCATCTCCCCCTGAATGGTGTTCACACATTTCTACACAGATAACCTTGCCACTATGACAAATGAAATTACTTCACAGCAATGACTCACATGTCTAAAACAGATCCCCCGTCCCAACCCACTCAGCTCCCACGTCCTGCCTTGCCCCTCTTCAGAACACTAAACATATCCTGATGGCATATTACACTATACTGTACTATATTACGCTACTTATACACGATACTATTATATTACACTATGCTAAATTATACTGTACTATGTTACATTACATTACACAACATTCTGTTACACAATGCTTGCTATCCCATAGTACGTTACATCCGGTCCCATCCCATCCCATTATACTATACTGCATTACATTGCAGTATGTTATACCTTACCATATCACATTACAATACATATTTATTTCCTCATTCTTTTTTTTTTTTGAGGAAGATTGGCCCTGCACTAACATCTGTTGCCAATCTTCCTCTTTTTCTTTTGTTCTCCCCAAAGCCCCAATACATAGTTGTGTATCATAGTTGTACAGTTGTAGCTCTTCTATATGGGATGCGACCTCAGCATTGCTTGATGAGTAGTGAGTAGGTCTGCGCCCAGGATCTGAACTGGCGAACCCCAGGCCGCCAAAGTGGAACACACGAACCCAACCGCTACGCCACTGGGCTGGCCCTATTTCCTTACTCTTCATCTTCTCCAGGAGGCCATATCTTCACTAGGGCTGAGTCTCTGTTTCGTTCACCCCAGCACCCCTGCCACCAGGACAGGGCCTGGCATGTGGCAGACTCCCGGTACGTATTGGCTGAATGATTCAGTAATTGGGGAACCGGCCTCCAACTACAAAGCAGACCCACCAGAAGCCACCCATCCTCAGAGACAACAGAACTCAGAAACCCTCAAAGTGAATTTCTCGGAGGTAAGTCTGCACCTTTTGACTCCCCAGTTCTGCACAGAGCTAAGCTCGAGCAAGGCACATTGCCATTTCCACCCCTCTATGCCCACTTCCCAGGCCCCCTCCTGATAGCTCCCCAGGACCCTGGTGTCAGCCTGGCCACCCTCCTGGGTCCCCTGAGCTCCCGGACTCCACTCCTGCCTCCACTCCAGTCCCGACTGTGGTGGCCTCGCTTCTGATCACATCCTTGCAGGATGGTTTTGCATCAGTATCTGATTCTTGTCGTTGACATATTCTGATGCTGATAGAAGCATCTAGAAGAGAGGTGCCCATAGATACTTGTGCAGAGCATGAATGCACACTTGACTCTGGATTATATTCCAACTCTGAGTCAACCAGCCCTGGATCTCAGCAGGAAAGGCAGGCCCCTTCCTTGAAGGCTGCCCAGTCTTTGCCCTGAAGCAAGCCTGGCCATCCACACGGGGTTGCAGCAGTGGCGGGGGCCTAAAAAAGAAGCACACAGATACCTTCCTGAGGACTGAGGATGAGAGGAGACAGACGTGTTCACAAATAGATCTTTAATGTGTTCTCAAACAGAAGCAAACTTTGTCATCACACAAATATGAAGCAATGCACACCCAGATGCTGTCATGTGAACTTCTTGAGTTGACCTCTCCAAAAAGTGAAATATCCCCAAATGACAGTGTGTTCTGTTAGTAGACTCATTCTTTTCTTCAATAGCGAGAACCGCATCTTTCTAGCCAGTGTGCATTCTGCAGCTGGGTCACTGAATCGATCCAGGATGAAACTCCCTTACTCATCTTCTGCTTTCGTCTAAGTAGGAAGGAGGAATGTTACTCTGTCTTGGTTATTTCTTTTCTCATCATCAAAACAGCGAAAAGCTTGAGGCAGAGCGCCTCGCCGCTGGATTTCCCTCTGAGTGAGAATGTCCCCTTCTGAGCGCACTGACGCCTTCACAGAGGCGGTTCCTCCTTCTCACTCTGCGGACACTGCAGATGACAGCATCTCCAGGATGTCTAAGTGACAAGGGCCTTTTTCCTGCACTTCGCTTCCAAAACTTACCTGTCAGTTCAGTTCAATAAAGAAAGCTCTTCTCTTCCAAGTAATAATCAACACAGGACACAGAACAGTCAGAGCTGGAAAACAACCTGCTTTTTTTCTTCCAGAGTTGCCCTTTTAGAGTTCCGCTTCACACGCTGAATCGCCAGTCACACGCGGTCTCCACCGCCCTTTGCGGAACAGCCTCCGACGTCCATCCATCCATGGGACACTCCGTCCAGTTCCCTCTATGTCTTTGTCTTTTCTCCCTCACGGGTCTTCCTTTGATGTTCTTCCCCTACTGCCTTGTTCCATATTCCATGCGCCTGTGGACACTTCCACAGCTTCCTTAGTCCACGTGCTGCCGGCCCACCAGCCCACCTGGTGAATCAGCACCCGCTCCCAAGAGGAGGAGGGGAGCGCTGGGCTCCCCTCAGCCTCCTGGCCTGTCGGCTGGGACCCCACAGGCCAGCCAAGCTTTGCGGGCCCCTCGACCTAGCAGCTGCCCGAAGCTGCAGGGCAAACGCGACCACTACCCCCACTGGTGCGCCAGAACCTCAACAATGCTGATTTCTGAGCAGCAGTTCAGCTCAACTGGAAAAGTCAGACACGGCGGTCTACACCTGTTGCTGTGGGCAGGTCACCAGGCCCCAGTAAGGACCACCCCCACTGCACCTCACGTGCCCAGCCACACCACGAAATCCACCTGCAGGCCTGAGTGTCCTCATCTGTGTCGCAGGCCTGGGGTGAGAGCAACACCAAGATCCCTTATACCTAAGAAATTCTCTGATTCTCTAAGTTTCTACCTCAGAAGAGTGCAGAATCATTGTGGACTTTCACTTTTAACTTTGTAACAGACGTCTCGTTTTCCTGTAAGGGAACACAAATTTTTTTAGCAAGTGGGCTTTTTTTGAGTATTTCCAAAGCATCCTTCTTAGTTTCTATTGAAAAAGTATAACTTTCTTTCCACATCCAAGGCTCAGCTGCTCCTCTAACATTTGCTTCAGTCTCTTAATCACAAAGAAAGTGCAATGAATGCAAACAGGTTTCGGGCCACAGGCTGGCTGGTGACGCGCACACAGCTCCATGCTGGAGAGCGCGGTCCGAGCAGCCGCGTCCCACGAGAACGGGGTGTGACCCGGGGTCACCGGGGGCTGGATGGGACAGGAGAACTTGAGTGCATGTGGCTGGTGCTGCAGTGAAGGCTCCTCTTTCTCCCCCTCACCCGGTGGCCTCCTGGTTTCTGGATTCTATGGCAGGCACAGCTGTGTGGGCCACGAGCCCAGCCCCGTATGTCACAGGAAGGCAGCACTGTGACCATCAGCCGTGGTGAAATTCAAGCCCCAGTGCTTCTTGTGGATACTGAAGATACAATTTCCTGTTGCAAAATCTGATTTTGAATCCAAACCTGCCAGCCTCATCCCTCCTCGTGCCTGGTGTGCGGGCTCTGTGCCTTGGCCCTCCTTCGCTGTCCCTCACGTGGCTCACCCTTTTTCTCCTGCCAGCCCACCTGAGATCCATGCTAGTCCCTGAAGCCTGCCCAAGGCCAGCTTCTCTGTGGAGCCTTGTCTGACGAAGCCTGGCCCCTGAGCCCAGGCACTGTGTCCACTGCTCTGACAGACAGGCTGCACTCCTCTTGGGCAAGGCTGCTGTCCTCCAGGTGTTTATAGTGGCGTAGGGGTTGCGGTGGTGCTCTGCCCAGGAGAGAACCTACCTGAGGGTAGAGTAGAAGCATGAAGCACTGACCTTGCTTGGGAGCACAGTTCAGATGGTAGAATTGAGGATGCATTACAGAAGGAGTCATCTCACTTTACCAGAGCGATTCCACTATACTTTTCAAAACAAACACACCTGCCCCCTTTCCCAGACACCAAACGGCTGGACGGCACTCAGTGAGTCAGGGGGCTCCAGGACCAAACATTGTAGGCGTGGGGTCTGGCCGCCATGGTCCCTAGCTCTGTGGCCCACAGCTGACGTGTGTTTTAAAAGCACTCCTACATCGAGAGCCAAGGCCTCAGCGTCCAGAGTCCAGCCCCGAGCCGGCATCCAAGGGAGATGCCACAAGAAATGAGGTCTCTCCCTCCTCCATGTAGACAACACAACGTGTAAAACAGAAAATCTGGAAGACAACACAGCAGAGAGGAGATCGCTAACCTCAGAGAGATGTTCCTCAGGTGAAGGCAAGAAAAGAGAGGAGCCAGACTCTGGGTACGAGAACTTCACGGAAAGGCACCAAATTCTTTCAATAAGGAGACGCCTGTTATCTGAAATAACACGTGGAACCTCTCTAGCAAGCCAAAAGAAAGAACAGCTGAATGCCAAGTTTTAGAGGCTTCGATTAGACAACAGTCGGCTGGATGACACTAAGGTGAAAGGGATCCACACCGCTAAGGACAAGCCATATCTAAACAGTCAGTGAGTGGGTCGAACACACCACCCACAGATGCCCAGCGCTGAAAATGCAACTTCAGCAGTGCCAGGAAAGGGGAAGTCTGTAGAATCAGCCCGATCCCAGGGGTAGGAGTGGAAGCACAGTGGGGCACACAAAGTCACTCCCGGCACTAAGTCCTGGGAAACCCGAAAGGTGAAGTGGGAGCTCTAAGAGCGGGAAGGAAGCCAAGGCAGAGACCTTTTCTGTAAGACGATTAACCACATTTTCTCTGAAAGGAGAAACGAAGAACACTGATTAGAAATATACTATTTCAGAATAAACTACCAGGGAAAAACAGAGTGAAAAAAGGATTTTTCTGGTCTGCCCCAATGACCTGGCACAAAGACTAAATGTAACTACCAGGTATTTCTATATACTTTGCAGTACAGTAAGCACCTCCTTGTGCAAGACCCACTTAGTTTTAATATTCACTAATACCCTATGTTCATGCCCAAGTTCATAAATTCAGCAGAATTCCCAGAGAAGAACCACCTACCATAACAAAGAGATTGTGAATAATGAAAACCAGCTGCATTCATCCTTCAGGATATACACCACGTGACGTTTGATGGGACTATTGTGGGATTAGCTGTATACCTATTCATTGTTTTGTATCATTTTGTATAAAATTAGCAAAATAAATGCCCTTTAACTTCCATCACCAGGACTGTGTCTCCCTTCATTAATAAGAACAAGTGACATCGACAGTGTCGTGCCATTAAGCCCCTGAGGGAACCGAATGCACAAGTCACTGGACACACAGGCAGCTTAAACGTGCGGGCAGCACAGGACACCAGCAGCATTCCAACAGCAGTGTGCCGGTGACACACGCAGCAGCACCACCACAGCCGACCTAACCAGGTCTGCCCACAACACCATTAGGTAGCTTGCGACAACACTATTAAGATTCCACATCATCTTTTAAAACCAGAAGCCAAAAAAAATTCATCTTGGGTTCACAATTCTCCCTTGTTAACAGGTGAGCCAGTCTCCCACTCGTGTGGACACTGCGCTCAGCCAGATGCTGCATCTCCTTGTGGCACCAACATGCTTGCAGGCAGACCCGGACTAGTGCTCACGGCACTCGTATTTCTACTGCCCAACTACAAGATCCTTATGGTCACAAACTTATTTTTCATAATCTTTTCCCTGTATAGCAGCAGGCACATTCATAACATCATAAAATTATTCAAAATATAAAAGGAACTAATTTTTTTAAACTGTTACCTATTTCTCACACGTACAACAAGCAGGAGACACTCTGGCTCACACAGCTATGATGGTGAATATAAATGAATGGTATAATTCAGCCAATTCAAGTATTTAGAAAGTTGTTGATATGATGCTAAAATATATATTTTATGTGTAATTTCCCCCTTGGTCTAACACTTTAGTACATGACATGAACACATTTAAAATGATCAAGAAACTAGATTTTAAATAATCAATCTTACTTTCCCAGAAAGCAATAAAATAAATGAAAGGCCATTGTCAGTGAGTACATGATCATGATTTCAAAAAGATAAAAAGACTTCATTCCACTTTAGTCCATTCATAGCATCCTTAGGTTCCAGCAAATCCAATTTTGAAAGTATTAGTTCCCAGTACTGGGATGAATTGCCAATTGTGGAACAATTGTTAATGCATTTCTGCATAAAAACTGATAACAGATTTGGTCTTAAACATGTTCAATAATCTCTTACATTGAGGAACTAGGACTGTAAAATGGATGCTGTGGAGGGAAGGAGAGAGCCTGTGACCACGAGGGGTCGGAGCCTTTAATACACAACTTCCACTCCTTTTCTGGGGCCGAGTATTTAGGATGAAATGTGCTGACTTCCTTTTGCCAGGACCACATTAAGCCGCTCAGCTGAAGAAAGGACGTCTTACTACTTTGCAAGTGACCTCCAGGCTCCACACGTCTTACAGCGAAACACGATGGTGACATGGAGTCTGGGGGGGTTGGGCTCTCCACAGCTTAAACCTGTCAGGTTTCTGGAGTGTAGTACAACTTTGCAAGGAATTCTTCAACCAAAAATACTTGGCCCCCAAAATCACTATTTTTAGCAAATAAGAGTTACTAAGGGCACCAAGATATCCTACAAGTAAAATCCAGCAGCAACCAAAACAGATGAGACCAATAGTTTATCCCATTAAAGAGGGGAGAGCAGCCATCTTCATGCCTTGTTTACTATCACTGGATGAAGAAACTTTAAGTTAATAGGATGCCAATACAGTGACACCTTAATCCATGAGAACTATATATGCAAATCTCTAAGTCAACCAGAATATTTTGCTGCATTTTGCGTTGAAAAAAAAAAAGATGTAAATTTCATTTAAAAATAGTTCATATATCTGGCAACATACAGGATTGGCTCAAACAAAGAGTTGTCTTCTGCTGTGTCTGGATGAACACACATTCAGCCACGTCTCTTACAAACGACTACACAATACGAGAGTCCTAACTGCTGAGTCGCGCGAAGCCCTGAAGACCGTCGAGCTGAGGTCCTGCTCTATTTCCTATATTTTTCTTAGGAGGCAGAAAGATTGTACAAAGCGTTTTACAAAAGTAAATGCTTCCAGTAAGCTAAAAACAGAAATCTGAGGTTGAGGAAAATGCGTCTTTGTATCCACCACCACATTCTGTTCTTTCAGACCCCCGCTGGTTGAGCTTTGTGTTCCTCATTCAGGGACAAACACCAATCGCATGACGGAGACCCCTCAACAGGTCTCCGAGTCTGAGGAGGAGTGACGAGGGCTGGGGACTAAAAACCACGCTGGAATCCAGTCGCTCGTTTCTATTCAGAACTTCCCTCGTGTGCTGCCTCAGTCTGTGATGGACCAAAGTAAAGCCAGTGTGTGCTTCTTGCCTGGTACAAAACGGAAAACCTCAGAGCAAAATCACATGTGTTCTGTCCACACGGGGGTCACTGCAGACCGCGCTCTCGCGACGCCAGCCTTTTCGTGTGGTCATCGTCTGCCGCTGAAGCCTGGCCACGTTTCACAGCGACAGTGAGGCCCTGGCCATGTGACCTGACCCTGCTACCCTCTCGCTGTCTCCCCCATGAATATGGGGGTCCTGAGGAGGCTGTACATCATTCTGGGTTGTCCTGAACCACTCGTCTTTCTCTCCCCCGCCTGGGGTGTGCACGTGCGTGTGTGTTTGTGTCGACATCATGTCGACCTTACCTGCTGCCTTCACAGCCTCTGCAGTCGTCACGTTTCGGACATTGGTGCTCACTTTGAAGGTCACTGCTGGTCCCAGAACACTGGAAGAGATCATTGAGGAGAAATTCAGAACTCAGCAGATGGTGTTGCTTCTCGGAAAGCTGCAAGGAAAACACTGACATGTTTATAAAACACATGCACTCAAGGCCACCGCTTGCTCCACATGTGACCGCGGCTGGGTTTCAGCTTTCCTGGACACCATCACTGTTTGTTCCCATGTTCCAATAATTCCATCGATGGGCTCTACTGTTCTAATACACACACTTGACAGTGCTCTTATAAAAACTCAAATCAACCCCCATAACCCAACAATAACAAGCAGATATTTTTGCAAAGGAAAAAGAATAATTGTTATGGAAACAGATTTTAGTATTTGGTTCCCAAGAGAGCAGAATGAATCAAAAGCAGAAAAGAAAGAGATTGGTATTTTAAAAATTCTCCTGACAGGAACCATTTAAAAACCTTATCAAAGTGGTTAAGAACTATTCAGTATAAAAATAACTGGCATAGAATTGCCAGAGAGGAATTATCAAATTTTTTCAAAGCTTTTTAAACACTATATTGAACATGATTTTGAAAAATACATAATGTTTTTAATAATTTGATTCATCTGAAGGGGGAGGAGGAAGTCAGGGTCACCTCCACCAGGACTTCTCTCCTAGCTCCTCAGTCTCCTAGCTCCGTCATCTGCCTGGACACTCCTCATAAAGATTGTTCCCTCCCATTTCCCTCTTTTATCTCTCCCTCCTGTAAATGAAGGCACACAGTCCAGAGCTGGTGTCACATAGAGAGAAGGAACGAGCATGGCAGCCCGCGAGGAGGCGGTGCATTCTCAGCCCCACACTGAGCATGCTGTCTTTGCAGAACAGACACTGTTCTGCAGAGCACTGGTCTCCACGGGCCCAGAGCTGTCAGGATGCCTCTGGCAGGAGAGCTGCCCTTCCTGGTGGTCACTGGAGGTTCCCACCGTTACCTATGGACAGGCTCTTAAGTTCAACTGTCCTCGCCTCGGTCCAGGGGCTGGGCTCTCCTTGCTCATGCTGTAGAATCTTATCAATGTGTGTGGGTTCAACTACCAATAATAACACCAATAATAAGAGCAAAACAGCCACTTCTGCCATTTGTTAAGCCTCTACCACGTGTGTGCAGGAGCCTCACATATATTATGTTTAATCCTTCCAGCGTTCCTGCAAATCAGATGCCCTCACTGCCATTTTAATGATCACTAAACTGAGGATCCAAGGGCTTTCGACAGTCCTCTCAAGGGAAACACAGCTAGTAAGTCACAGATGACACCCACTCTCCATCTCTGCAGACCCCTCACCAAGCTGCCTACTTTACCTGCATAATCCAAAGTCCCTGCATGTTCTGACTGGGCCCTACCCGACCTGCTATTCCTCCTATCTGCTGTATTGCCCATTTCAGTGTTTATGATAAAATCATCTAAAAGGCACTAATAATAAGAACAATGTTAAGAAAGTATGTAAGAGTGAGAATCAACTGAATAATTTGAATCATATAATATTCCAAAATAGTAGAAACATAGCTAGTGGGAATGAAATTACCATATCAAAAATCTGCCACCTCCTTTGCATCTAATCTCTTGCCTCCCTTCCTTCCCAGTGCTCATTCATCCAGGGGCAAGTCTGCTGCTTCTTGGTCTTTGTGATTTCAGACCAAGTCTGCTTCCTTTGAACCTGATGAGTTCTTGTGGATTCAGACGTCATCTTCACTCATGACACCCTGGTCTCAGCTTCTGGTCCTAATCCTCATGGGAGTTTCTGGCTCATTTCCCTGGCCGGCTAGCCCACTGTGCAAGCCCTCTGTAAACGTAAAATGCTATGCCATTGTAAGGCAGCATAATTATCATTCCAACACCATTGTTGTTGGATATTCTACATAGAAGCCTTTGCATCAGCTCAACGAGATCTCCTTGAATCAGCTGCTGCCACCATGTCCACAGCTGTGTGCAGCAAGGAGGTTCTAGCCTATAGACAGTCCCTTTGGCTTCTTTGTACAAGTAATGTCCAGTTACCAGGTTCTGCTGAAACTCCTTGAAAATACCATCGTGTCCATCCTCCCTTCTCAGTCCCCAGTGTGATGGTTCTAGCCGAACTCATGTCATGGCAGAGCCGAGTCATCCCCATGTCCTGCATGTGGCACCCAGGGAATTGTCCTTAGGAACCACTGCACCACTGACCCTCTGAGTAGCAGCTGCACTCTCTGTCAAGCTTAACATCTCTGTCAGCTCTGCAGGCCTCTCCATCTGAAGTGAACCGGCCCAATTACTTTCAATTGAATGAGGTTGGCTTCTCCTGGCCCCTGGAGTGACGGTTATTCCTGCCTCTGTGCCTTCACGCAAATCAACTTTCCTGCCACCTGTGTTTTCTCTCCTCACTGTGAGAATTAGGTTCTCTTCGCCTCTCAAAGCCCTGCTCAGTTCTGACTTCCCCCATAAGCACCTTGACAATGGCAAATCTTCTGTTTCTCTAACTTTCCAGCAAGTGCAGTGAGCGCCTGACATTTAGAGCTTAAATTGCACATTAATTATTTTACAGATTATTCGTAGCTTCCCGAGTGCTCTTGGAGGGCATGCATGTGCCTTACACACGTGGTGGATGATGGATTCACGTTTGTGATTGAATCACGACATCTGAGTGCAACTATTTCTAAAATTAAGAGAAGGTCCTTATTAACATGAGCAGTACTCATCCACCATCAAAATAGCACTAATAACAGATCTTAACAACAGGACTTGAGGTTTATATGTAGTTTCTGTGACATTTCTAGTTACTTAAATCTTCCCTCAGGTGCCGAAAGTTTTCTCTAAAGACCATGTGGATTTTCCTGGTTTCTCAGGGTTCAAAGGCACAGCACACCTGTGTCACGAGAAGATTGTGGCTCATCTGCCACCCCCACACTGTGGGACCCACAGGAGAGGCAGACAAGCACAAAGACTGCCTTCCTTTCAGGATGCCGCGCGTCGCCGCCTGCTCATTAAGGGACACACAGCTGGGAACGCACTTAGTGCACAGGAAGCACTCACTGTGTGTCGGCTCTACCAACAAGACTCCAAATACACCCGCATGTGTGCAGCACCGAGCCCCTGCGCTGCCCAGCACTGGCCCAGGCGCTGGGTGCATGCTATTTCCTGGGCTCACAAGAGTCCAGCAAGGGACGAATCACCCCATTTTACAGAGCAGATTGAGAGAGGTGTAGCAATCCGACCTGCTGCATAACTTCTCACAATGTGAACGTGGGCACGCTCTTTCCCCAACACCTGCTTTGACGTGGACATGTGATGATGTGAAAGTCTCTTTACAGAGGTCTCTACTGCAAGTCTACATCTGGTGTCACTGTTTTGTCACCTCTGCTGAGCCTTCTAACCTCTTAGACCTCAGTTTACTCAACTGTAAAGTGAGGAGGCATGTTCTGGCCCAGGAGGCTCTGGCTTTCCCATGGCAAATCACTGTGTGAAGCAAATGCCCAATGAGGACACCACTGCCATGCAGTGTGCCAGACAAGAGGAAGGGAGGGCAGGGGTGCAGAGGCTCAGCAGAGACCACAGACCTCGTCCCAGAAAGCTCCGCAGGCGTCCTCACCACTCAGACCCCTGCAGCCCCTTCGCAAAACACCACCTGGTCCTGCCGGCCCCAGGCACCCAGCTGCGTGCACAGGGCTGCCTGTGCCAGAAGCATGCAGAAGCCCAAGCTTCCCACCACGGGCCCTGGAGAAGAAGACGCTCCATGAATAAACATCTCGGTGAGCACAACTGGAACCGGGGACTGCAGCCTGCTGTGGACCCACGTTCAGGAAGCATCAGATCCTAAACTAAGTGAGAATTCATTTGATAAACATTTGCAAGAATGCTCTGAGGGATGACTCAACCCAGCACAGGGGAAGCACCACGCGCAGAGGCCACAAGCACCGCCATAAACCCACAGCTCTAAAGGGGCGGGGGGGGTCGACGTGCGATTCATCTTCTCTCCTCTGCTCTGTGATCCTTGGAGCTAACATTAAGTCCATTTGTCTTTATACTGCAATAAACACTGTTGCTTCTGAGCACAGGGCTGTTTGCAAACAGCGGGTGGAGACAACTCATTTCACGCGTGCCCGGAAGGGCTCTGGTTGTTGGAGGTTTCTCCCTTCAGAACAGCACCTCAGTGCAGATGTCCGAGCTGGACACAGGACTGGACACGTAGGCTGAAGGCCCGGCAAAAACCAGAGGCTGACAAGGAAAAGAAAGATCGCCTTGCTGTGTTGGGAAAATATTCAAAACATTAGATCTAGGCATACACTTAATGCAGTATCGGGAAATAATATCTGGGAATTTCAAGTGTGAGATTTCACAGGCTGCATCAAGGGCACACATTCCGAATGACTCTCACCTCATTTGCCGGATTTTTTTCCTAGTCAAGGTAAGCAATGTGTGGGGAGACTCCCGATGCCAATGCACCGCCGTCTCCCTTAGTGACCTGTGGAATAGATCACTTGACATTTACAGATGAATTACCCCTCTGTGGGCTGTCAGTGCCTCTGCCACTGCTTCGTCAATTTCCACTGCACTGCCCTCAGCCATAAAGCATTTGTAACATGTTGCAAACTGTGACCCTCTCTCTTCTGTTCTGTTTACAGGGATGAGGAAATGACAGGATTTGTGCAGAAATGGGGCTTGGTGGTTGACTGCTGAGGGAACGCCTTGCCCATCTCAGCAAATGCCCACTGCCGAGGCGGATGGACGGAGCACACAGGAGGAGGACTCTTCCTTCCAAACGGAAGAAGCAGTTTTGGTCAACAGAGTCACAAGAAGGTGGGGTGGTGGAAGGCCTGTCTGCACACCTGCTCCAGCCAGCTCAAACGGTATTCATGGATGAGAGCACGCATGAGACATGAGAGCACTTCAATGCCTGAGGAGTGACGACTCCAGCCGTGGGCACTTCGGCATGTTCCTCTGCCGGCCTTTCAGGGCTGCCACATTCCGTGGGAAGTTGTCCCAGGAGCAGGTGCAGCCTACCTTACCCTCTAGTGGAAGAGGACTCCAAGAGCAGGGTGGCAGCGTGAGGCCAGCACAGATGTCTGGTGCCGGGGCCACCCCGTGGTTCAGGGCCAGCACAGAGGAGATGCTCAATTAAAATTCACAGAATGAGACAAGCGACTTTATGATGAGAGAGAAAGCATCAAAGTGACAGGAAATATGCTGAAAGGCCCAGAGAGTTACTGCCGTGCCAGAGAACAGCAGTGGGGAGTGTCCAGCTGGAACAGACACCAGGGGTACACTACGCCAGGTGCGCCCATCGTCTGTAGGACTCTGAAGTAAGTATTCCTTGGGCATAAAGTGTTTTGACCAGTCTTTTTAAATGCAGGGTATTAAAGGGCAATAAAAAGAAGGAACTCTGAAGCAAACGGAATGCCCTAGAACCTTGCCGTCATACTAGTCACTAAATGCAGGAACCAGTTAAAGCAAGTCCACCCTAGGCTCTGCTGATGGTGCAGCAGCGGCATCGCACCACAGGCGGGGTCCCCACGAAGCACCTCCGTGGAGAGGTCCTAAGGACAGTCTCCTTAGAAGACTAGAACGCATTCCAGGTGAATGAACAGGAGGCAAGTACGCAGGCACCACACACGGCAATTTCCTGTGAGGTGTGTAGGGAGTAGACTAAAGAAACGCTGTGTTCACTACACCACACGCACCTTGGGCGGGTCCCAGTACAACGGTGGAGGCGTGAGGCCGCGGGGCCGATGCTCCAAGACAGACAGTGGACGCAATCAGACGACTCCTGCTTACAACAACCCCACAGATGGGAGGAGGGCACCTCACAGAGCCGACAGAGCCACCACTGGCGACACCCAGGATGTCACAGGCGGTCACGACCACATGCTTGCTGTGCTCGCCTCCTTGGAGACATGGGGTCCTCCCTCATGCCATCTCCACTACTTGCTCATTTTCCGTCTTTCCTTCGCTTTCGGCATTTGAGCGCAGAGATGACTCTGACAAACGAGGAGACTTTCGGCTGGTGTTTCCACTTTGAGGGCGCAGCTGTTACCACTCAGAGCTTCCAGGATCCCGGAGCAGTAGCGAGCGAGCCATCAGGGACCCCCTGGAATTAGAATGGGGTCACCTTCGCTGCAGCCTGGACCTCTGGCTGAGGTCTCTTCTCTAAGGCGTTCCTAGACACTCTAATTAAGGCAAATGGAATCAGTCCACTCTTGAGTAAAAATCAGTCCACTTGAGTAAACACTCCAAGCACCAACATCCCCAATCTAAGGACTTGCTTCAGAGCACCTCCAGGCCCCTCGACAGCCCGACTCAGGGCTCCTTTCCTGCCTGTGGACCATCAGCACCCTCGTCTCTCAGGCCACGGGAGCCTTCTTGGCGCCCTTCGCTCAGCGTGCTCTCCTGCCGTCCACTCCAATCTCCTCAACGCAGCTCAGGAGGCAAGAAGGGGAGGAGCTCCCACTCCTCCAAAGCCGGCAAGGGAGGCCACAAGCCGCAGGTCTCCTTACACTCTGTGCAGCTCACCTCTGAGGTGGTCACACCATCACTCTTTAGGTGAGAAAACACATTTTGGGGAACCACTGTGTCACAGAGTTGGTACTCAGAGCCACCTGCTCCAACTTCCCAGACCCCATGGGTTTCAAGGCCACTGTCTGTCCCAAGGAGCAGGTGTCTCCCCCGCTCCCCAGGGGAGGCCACACGTGGTTAGCACCCTACAGCTCCCCTTTCAAGATAAACTCATGAACATGTCAAAAGAGGTCTCAGACAAGGAGGCTATCAGCCAATTACAGAGAGAGGTGGTATTTTAATTTTATTTCAGGCTCTGAAACTGAACATATTTAGGCACAGGTTATTGAGACTTCTTCAAAACGTAGTGCCTATTAGTCACGGAGTAACCACTGAAATTCCACCTTAGAGAGGAAGGGAGACACTTGAGGACTGATGCCTGCCCCAGAGCCGCCGCACCAACGCTCCTACCCCACGCCAGCTATGAGGCACAGTACTTCCTTGCTGGTGACAAGTAAAGGGTGGAAGTTTGCAAAGTTTCACTTTTACCTATGATCAGGGAGGATCAACTGCCCTAAGGATCAACCGCCCACTCCCACGGGCGGGAGAGCAGTGGGGCACATCCATTGGCCCTGCACTCTGCAGCATCAGCCGTTATCACGTCCCGGCAAACCATGTCGAAGCCACTGCCACACTGAGCTCTGAAGCTGACCCTGGGCCTTCCCAGTCCGTGGGCTGGTGTTCGTGATCTTTGTGGGTGAATACCCAGACCCTCCAGCTCCTTGAGTCTAGAAGCCTGGGCTTGCTCAGAAAAGGATAATCCTCGATCTGGTGGAAGCCGCAGGCCTGAAGAGTTCTAATTGGCTGAGCACGTGTCCTCAGCCTCAGGGGCTCTTGGCGCCTCCTGGCCAGTTGTGGAGGAAAGAGGTGGAATAGGGATGGGCTCAGAGCTCACATTCAGACCCCACGTCACACCAGAGAGCAAGGAAGTGGAGGAGGATCCTCAGCCAGCTCCGCAGGGATTGGAAGGGAAGGCAGGTCCCACACAGACAGGGGGACGGGTGAGAGATGGAAATGCAGGGGTGACCTAGGGACAGAGAGCCTGACTCCACCCTGTCCCGGCACGGGGCTCCAGCAGGGACATAGGAAGTGGAGGTCCCCCGGCAGGTGGCCAGTCCCACTGTACATCCACCCTCTCCCATGGACCACAAAGGTCTGACGATCCCACCCAGCACCTCTGACCTTCCCAGGGCCTCCCCTCCTCAAAGCCCACCTCCTCCCGGAATGCCACTCCCACCCCAGTGCTCACCCTCGGCGCCCCTTCACTTACGGTCTGTGCTACGGTTTGACACAAGCACATTGCTCTTATAGATGTATTTCAAGGGCATAAGTCATTTCTACCCAACGACATCAAGACTTCTGGGGCACAGTGGCCATTGCATGAACCCCCACTCCCTCCCACCAAAAGAGACAGAGCAAAGAGGCATCCTCTCCGGAGCCTGGGGCCGGCCCAAATATGAGCCCTCCTACATCCTGCCTGAGAGCACTGAAGTATCTGGATGTCCAAACATGCAGAATAAACCAACACACAACGCACAAGCCCAAGTCACGAGGCCCCACCGAGGCTCACTCTCTCGAGTCTCACTCTCCACCTTCCTTCATTGATCCCCTAAGGAAACGCTATAGACATTCACTCCCTAACAGCTTCTGACCACGACGTGTCAATACCACAGATACACCAAGCACTGCTTACGTGCTGTGGCTCTCTGCAGGGCTACGGACCACTGTGATGTCCAGGATTTCTGCCCCCACACACCTGTGTTCTCTCCCTTGAGGCAATATTGGCCCCAGTGGGAGGGCACGCTCAGGAGGGGCTGGGTGTGGGTAAGCAGACAGGACTCGTGTTCCTACGTGGACAGTGGATGACGGAGTCAGGGGAGGTCAGGGGAGAACCTCCTAAGATGTGCTTCTAATCTCACTTGTCAACTCTCAGTCTCACCCTAACTCAGGGGCAAAGAAAGTCTTTCTCCCAGGCCCCCACTTTTGCAGCAAAGGTTAACACCGCAGGCCTGAGACTGCCATCCCTAGAAAGCTTACATGCAAGGCCGGCCCTGGGCTGCCAGCTGGGAACTCAGATACCAGGAGGATACCCACCCTTCGGTAATCAATAAGAGGGGCTCCCCATGCCCAAACTGTCCCATCCTTCCCTACTCATTAATAGGGGCTCCCTGTGCCCAAAAGGCTAAGGCTGTGTAGGGTCTGAATGAGGCTACTGGGGTGGCAGTGAGGTACCACTGATTACTACCGTCTTCCTCCTAGGACCCTGTGGCCTTGGCTGTCCTGACCATCTTGTTCAACAATCCAGTCCTCCATAAATTTGGGGAAAACTTAGGAAGCTCCATGTCCATAATGCTGGCATAGAAAGGGGGAATTTCTTTGTTTAAGGAGAAAGTAAAAAATAAAACAGACGTCTAGAGCCTTGCAAAGTCTCTGCGAAGCAAACATAACATTTAATAGTAGAGCTTGCAGGGAGAAGACAAGTCCCGTTCTTTCTTTTTTCTTTTTGAGGAAATCACATGTCGATAAATGAGTGGAGTTCGTCCTGCAGCACGATATACCAACTCTACTGATACAAAGAACTGAGGTTTAGATTAGGAAGAAATGACTGAAATGGAGAGAAAGAAAGACGAACATCAGGTCAGAAGTATAGTCAACTTTCTGACAGTCAAATGCACTTATTGTGAGAGGTGACTCCTGTTTATAGTGGAAGAAATGCCAAAAGGTGGAACCCACCCACCTAGACGCAAATCTTTCTTGAGAGTCTTCACAACCACATCTCAGCTTAGGAGATCTCAGTGGGTGTGCGACTCTTGAAAAATGCTTTTACATGGCCCCCTGTGGAGACTATACTAGGAGGTAAAAACTACACATTATTATTAGGAGTCAATTCCCAACAAGGCTGGAAATACTATGAAAACATATATCCCTGAGATCTTGCAGAATTCACTGATTTAAAACTACCTTTAACCAATTGAAGCAAACCACACATGTGCCACAGATGAGAGATTGTCTCATCACTCTAATTCTAGCTGTAGTTATCTCTGTTTTAAATGTAAGTCCAATTGGTCCTGAGCTCTTTAAAATTCAGTGTTTCTATTGACATTGACTATATATTGATAATTGCTCATTTTCTTTTTCATGGTCACAGAACATGCTAACAAAGAATAGAAGTAACTTCTAGCATTTTCACATTGATATGTCACTTGTTTTCCAGAATTTTCCCCTCCTATCACTTAAGGTTTATGAAACAAACAAGCCAGCCCTCCATTAACCAGAGTATTGAGAGTAAGAGTTCTAAATGGTCTTTTCTTTAAATGGGGACACTTTCTTTCCCTAAAACTGGTACTGACCCTGAACTGTGTCCGAGGATCACATTTAGAAATCCCTTTTTTCCCCTACTTTTGTCATTAAAATAATTTAAAAATACATATAATGTTCTGCCTTTATAATACCAATATACTGACATATGAATATACATAATAATCATGGATCTCAAGGTCTTCTTCTGAATATTAATTTTCATTGCATGATACTCTAATCATAGGAATTACTAGACACTGAACTCAGTCTGTACTCAGACCTGTATTTCAGTCGAGACTGGGGAAGGCAAGCCAATCTCTGATGAAAGCTTATTTTTCTTATTATTTAACACCATTTCCAAAACATAGAACACTGTAAAATTCCAGTCAACTGAGGGTTCCACTTAGTTTGGCTCATCTGGGTGTTGTTTTTCCTATATAATAATAGGTTATACATAACACGAGAGTATTTGTATCTGGTCAACCTTGAGGGTCTACACTGAATATAACATATATGACCATAGTTTTCCTTACAAACACTGGCTAAAAAGAAGCTAACTTTGTACTCAGTTTATCGAAGCTCGCAGGTTCAGGTTCCCTTAAATTTCGGGGGAAAAATAAGATCAAGAAGGCACATTTGACAACAGCAGATAGTTTCAAAGTTAATCATTTAATGTTGATGCTTTACAACTAAGGTAAAAGTAAATGCTGATCTTTTTAACTGATGCATTTTCTTGAAAGTTGTTTAGAAATAAAAGAAAACAAACTTCTGATAGAATATTTAATTTAAAAAAATTTTTACTAGCATGCTCCCCCTTGGCTTTACAGACTGATCTGTGCTTTGTCTGTCTGATGCCTGCATTTGAGAAGAAGCCCATAACATGGACGGAAGGATGATGGATGGATGGATAGATAATAGAGATATGTATGTATATATTGCCTACATTCATGCAAACGTATTGAGACATTTTCTCAAAATCCTATCTATTACTTAAGAATATATCTGCATTAACTTTTCTCAAGTAAAGTGGGCTATACATTTAGTGAACTGCTCATTTTGCACCTTACTCAGTATTAGTTTAAGAAAAACAAAGTGTTAATAAAGGTCTCAAAGTTACCAAACAAAATCAGAGTGATTTAAGAGACTTACTGTTTCTGGCTGAACATAAATTTGAGGCCAAGAGGAGGAAGATTTCTTTATATATACTACCTGCTTTTGAGGGGCTTCTTAAAGCAGCCCCTCAACTAGCCTTCAGGCTGAGGCACTAGAGATGCACACATTGCACCCAGCGCCACAGCTGGCCTCAAGAGAGCACAAACCAGGAGAATGTGCTAGTGTAGAGCTGAACAACATAATCGCATAATTTAGACCCAAAGCAATTTATCTGGCAATGCCCTCATTTTATAGATGAATAAACTGAAAAACATGGAGTTTTAAGGATGAGCCCCAAATAGTCCAGTTCTAATGTCAACGCCACCACTGGAAGACTGACTTCTTGATTCTCCATTGAGAGCTTTTTGTAGAACACTGTGATCATCAGACAGTCTACACACTGGCATTCATCAGTGTCCTCGCCTCACTCTGTCACTGGGCCAAGAACCACGTTGCTTATACTTTCTTTCCCTAAAACTGGTACTGCCCCTGAACTGAGTCTGAGTATCACCAGCCTCTTCCCAGTCTTCCTCATCAGCTGTCCCTAACTCTGGGGAAGCCCGCAGGTCAGTAGTGGGCTAATCCACGCTGCCAACAGAAAAATGAGCTCACATCTGGCTGCTACAGAATTATCTGTGCATGCCTCATTCCATCGATGTCATATTACAAAATTCTAGAATTCCAGGTAGATAGCAAAATAATGCACACATATATCCCTAAAGCATACTTGCTATTACCATATTTTCTGCACAATTATATATTTCTGCCTCCCAAACATCAGGCAATAACTTTCCAAAATATCTAATTTGACGGCCTACAAAGGAGGAAGGACTGAGACAATCAGTTCCTACTTCAATGTGTGAGGAAACATAGACTTGCAAAGTTATTGCAAGATAATTTAACATAACTTGAGGTTAACCAAAACATAATTATTGATGATGTTTTATCTTCCTAAAGGCTTCAGTAATTGCTTTTCTGTGCAGATTGTCTCTTATTCACAATTACGTTGTGATTATGTGCAATCTGGGAATTCCTTTCTGTCTAGGGAATGCCTGTCCTGGCCCTCTTTTCTTCTCACAGAGCATTTGGAAGAAAATAGATTATTCAATATTTATGTTTTGGCTTTGAACTTTGAAAGCATTTGCTTAGTTTTTAATTCTCACAACAACTTATTTTCCTGTTCTGACTGATAGGTGGTATGACCAGTCACAAGGAACCCTGTATGACACCGGCATGGACTCGTTCCACGACTGCCCAGGTCTGCCTAACCAGGAAGAGCAGAACGCCCTTCGTGCCTGAAGGACCAGGGCCGCCTGAGATGTGTCTTCTGTTGCAGCTGGACTCACATGGTGCTTAAAGAGGAATGAATTAAACAAAAATTAAGTAAGTAACTGAATTATTAGTGAAAAACATTTAGAAACAAAAGTGGTCACCTAAAAATTAGGACTAAGGCTTTTCTTGAA
This sequence comes from Ceratotherium simum simum, assembly GCF_057802395.1. Classification (NCBI taxonomy): domain Eukaryota; kingdom Metazoa; phylum Chordata; class Mammalia; order Perissodactyla; family Rhinocerotidae; genus Ceratotherium; species Ceratotherium simum. The sequence continues at coordinate 109,972,551 of NC_141900.1, forward strand.
ACCTCAGAGAACTGGGCACGAGCTGGACAAGCAGCACAGGCTGGACGGTAAGCTCCCTCCTTGTAGGATGGGCCCTGGACCTCCAGCCCGCCACGTCCACCTGTTCCTGAGGATCTCCTGGGTGCTGAGCTCACTCTGTTTTTTCCCTGGTTTTATTTTTGTTTTCCTGGACACCCAGGCTGCTAAATTACCGAGGGTACCGGCCTGGCCTTTATACATATTCCAGTTTGTAACTCACAATGTGATGCAACAAACACTCGGAGGCCGGTTTCCACTGGGGCAGGAAAGAGTCGCTAGGTTCCCCAATCAGGGTGTTTGTGTATTTTTCTCCTGTCCCTCGTTACGGATTAAGTTCCCACGTGTGAGAAGTGAGGACTCCTGCAGGATGGTGAAGTCCAGTCCTTTAAGGCTTTCCCATAGAGATGGATCCTGAATAAAGTGTCCTGACTTGCCTGCTCAACAGCCTTGCTGACAATAGCATGTTTGCAACGTCGCTGACCCAAGAGAGAAAAGCAGAAGACTAAAAATGATTTCCACTTTATTCTTGTGAGAAAAATAAGGAACTGAGCAGAGGTGTCTCGTATTGACAGCACATTGACAAATATATATAAAATATATATTTACTGCAGTGTTTAGTTTTATTTCAATATAAATCTAACATTTTTCATGTGTTTACATGTTTCTTGGTTTAATTTGCCCAAGATCTAATGGCAAGTGGAGAAAAACAGATGGAAACTCAGGTGCCTGTATCCAGAGCCTACCGACGGACTGAGTCATTCACTCACTCGCTGAGCAAAGCCTGAGCACCTCTTGTGTGCCCGACACTGTTCCAGGCACTGAAGATACATCATCGAGTAATAAGACACAGTCCTTGCCTTCAAGGACCTCATGATCTACCAGGAGAGAAAAAGATTCCACTGTTCTAGATCAAAGAGTCACTATAAGAGTCTCTCAGGGAGTCCCTAACTACTAGACCGTCCAAACCTCTGGACAGCAGTAGACATGAGAGTCGTTTTTTGACGGAACAGTGAACGTGATGCTAGAACAACGGGACAGGCTGACTTGGGTTGAATATTTACACAGCAGGCACTGGTCTAAGCCCTCTGCTGGAGTTCTCTCCCAGGATCTTCACAGCAACCCTGTCAGCCTCAGGACCAGCTGTGTGATTGTGGAACCCAGTGCAAAATGGAAATGCAGGGCCTCCTGTTAAAGAACTTAATATTCAGAGTTTCAAGACAGCAGCAGCAGAGCACTGAACCAAGTGGGGGCCTCCTGATAGCAGGGTCCTAGGTCATAGCCACACCATGCCCTGACTGTCCACGATTTACAGGTGGGGAAACTAAGGTTTAGAAAGGCTAAGTAACTTGACTCTTCTAAGTTGTCAACACTGATGACAAGGGGGCTCAATCAATACTTTAAATACTAATGTCCTTAATCAAAGCATGGAGATCTATTTAAAATGAGAAATGGCATCTTTCACTCAAACACAATTATTATTTGTGAATACACAGCAGTTCCTTCCTGCTGTCTCATCTTTAGCCTAAAGACAAAGCTGAGGCTGTTTTGACAAATTGTGACAATTCCTTGAAACTCTGTATTTCAAGGAAAACCACGTGTAGCTGTCTCTAGCCAGTCGGCTGGATCTTGGCAATCTCGCAGTGTGTACACAGGGCAGAGCCAGTGCTCCTGCTCTGGGAAGAAAGGACTCCATCCGGCCCCTCCTTCTCTGCCCCCTTAAGGTAGCATCACCGAGCAAACCCTGAACCGAGGTAGAGCAAGGTGACAGCATCCACCTGTGAGCACCAAAGCCTGCAGGCAGCAGACACATTAAGTAGGGTGCAAACACTTTATACCAAGCCCTCCAGTAGGGCTCCGGGGTGTACTGTTGGAGGCTCTTGGCTGTGAGCAATGTTTATTTACCTTGAGCATAAGCTCTGCCACTTTTAATTTGCACTGCCTTGGGATGCACACCAAAGTATCCAGGGCTTTGTAATCACTTGGGCCACACAGCAAGCCAGAGGAGTCAACCCCGTGAGTTAAAGGCCATTCTGACCCTTCCTCCTACTTCTACTTCCTATTAAATGTCTTTGTAAATCACAGAGACAATATGAGGGGGCAAATAATGACAATTCTGCCACAGAAAACTGAAGCAGGCTTTCCCGAAGCCTCCACACTCCTATGGGTCCTCTCACAGTGGAGGGAGGTGTAGGGGGGCGGACGAGGGTGTGGGGCCCAGGGAGGAGGGGCAGAGGGAGCCTCAGCTGGGCTCGGGCATCCCCCAACTCTGTGCACGGGAGACCCTAATGAAAAGTGTCAGGACTGTGAACTCCCACTGCTGCATCCTCAGTAAGCATCTTGAAAAACAAGAACACTGTATTTTCATCAATCCAGTAAACCCCACAGATGGGAAACTAAACTGCTTCTTACATCGTGAAAACACATGAAGATTGATCACAGAATTAGGCTGTCCTCCCGGATGCCCTCCGTTGATCCAAGCCTTCAGGGGCTGATCCGTGAAGCAGCGGAAGCTCGTTAGAAGCGGCACTGACACTGGTCCCTACCTCTCTGTGGAGTCAATGAGCTCAGAATGTCTTCTTTTCTATTGTAGGTCCCTGCAGCACCGCCCACCTGACTGAGAACTGCAGAAAGCAGCCCGAGCATCAATCAGCACGGCCGTGGACAGCCATGATTAGATTATAAAATCATAACTGGTCGTTGTGCGTCTGCTGGCATAATTACATCAGCATGCTAATGCCGTTTTAATGGCTTCTAATGATGTAATAAGAAATAATGGAATTTACTTGACAGCTACATAACCATTAACAAAACATATTAAGCATAACTAGTACTTCCATAAAAATGCAGATAATCTCTGAAGGTGCCAGCTCCCATGGAGGCCTCTCTTCCTCTCCTAGAACAATGAACAGCCCCGAGAATGGCTCTAAATGCAAAGCCAAGTACTGCTCATGTGATCACCCCTCCCCAGGGCCTCCATCGCCTAACTCAGTCTGTCCAGAGGGCGCACGTCCTGTCCTTGGTGTGTGCCATCACTGTGCTGAGTCCTGGGGTGACACACAGGACAACACATACATCTTGGGAGAGGCAAAGCTAACACCACATGTGCGCACACACATACACACTCAGTAATTACAGACATTAACCAGCCAGGACTGAGGGCTTCAGAGGCTTTGGCACCAAGAGCACAAGATCTCAGCTTTGAAACATGAACAAGATTAGGAGCAGGGGAGACTGAGGACACCCCCAGCTGGGCAAGGCCACAGGGGAAGGTACTCTTGAGTGTTTGGCTCACACGAGACCTGTGGACCAGATTCCAAGAGGTCTAAAGAGAGGGCGGTGGTATCAGGGTTGGCTCTGTAGGAAGTAGGAAGCCCCCAGTTTTCTGAGCAGGGAAGAGACTGTGGCAAGTGGTATTTACAAAATGTCTGGTTTGGCACCCAGCTCAGCTAGCCAGCTCAGGCCTGCCCTTCAGAGAGGCTGGAAAGTGCTCCTTGGATACTCACCTGCTCGAATCAGTCTCCAGACATAGAAGCCATTTGCTTGAGTGGGAACAAGGAGTGAGGAGCTGACCTGAGGTAAAGGGCAGGAAGAGAGGGAGTGCAACCAGCTTCGCACTTAAATTAGCATGCACCTGAAGCCCCTCCAATCCAGACATGCCCCTCCCACCTGAAGACCCTCTGGTCTTGATGCCCCACTCCCAGCCTCCTGGCAGCTCATGGTCCTGCCACTTTGCTGAGACTCCTAAAGATGGATGAGCCTTGTTTACTTCTTGAACACTCGATCCCCCTGATGAGGGAAGAATGGGAAAGATGCTGGGTGGGGGAGAAAGGGAGGTAGCAGGTAGGCAACATAGAACGCTGTGGGACGTGACAGGAGAAGATCCGTCCCATTTTAGGGGACTGAGTTTAGGTCCAGGGCGAAATGTGCTTCTCAGCCTTGGAAACCCAGGTCGCGTTCTCTCCAGAAAGACAGAAGCCCTACACCTTCCTTCGATGGCACCCAAAGACTGTAAAACATCACCACCCACAAAAGCCCTGGAGATGTGAGCAGCAGTTCCATCTCTGTGTAAAAGAACCTCAGTCCTGCAGTGTGCAGTGGGCCTGTCTGTGCGAGGTCTGTGCTAGTGAGGTGCACGAGGACGCACGCAGCCACTTGAGTTTCCAGCCTGGCCGCAGTGCAGCTCCCTCCAGAGCTGTAGAATCTGGGTCGCACCCCCAACCAGGGGGACGGTTCTGGGGATGGTGGGAAAGGAAAGGAGTGGGGTGCAGAGATGAGAGGGCAGGGCACTACTGTGGAACTAGAAGGCTCCCAGGCTGCTCCACGGGCAGCCCCGGTCTTATTGTGAGACGCGCCTCTCCAGCCCCACATCCCAACCCCGCCATCTCCGCAGCGTTGTGCCCAGGTTGTGCGGCAGCCCCCGCCCCTCCATCTGGCTCTTGATGCAAACACACCTCAGTCACAACAAATAAGCGGTGGCAGTGCGGGTGGTGAGGGGGCTGCGTCTCCAGGGAACAGGAGGCCTCCTAGGGCTGGGACCTCTGCCTTCTATGCTGCACAATCCCCACACAGGGTTTTGCTAAAGGAAAGTAATGAAAAATCAATAAACACAGTCCTGAGTGGGCCTGAGGAACTTTTACTCTAAAGCTGCTTCATGCAATTACTGTTTTGTTGTCCAATGTTCTTCATGACGGGCAGAGCTGAGATGACATTCACCAATGCTTCAGGCCACACTGCTGCTCCTAGAAGCTCCTCCTGAGGGACCAACTCTTCCTGTTATTTAAGTCCCTCAGATTTCTCCTGCAACATCCTCACCTTTAATGAAGGAGGCACTCACTCATTCATTCACTCCCTCATCAGCGACACAGGCCCTGGTACCAACTGGTGAATTCCCAGGGCCTACGGAAGCACAGGCCATATTCAACGTCTCCTACTTATGGAGTGAGGAATAAGCAATGGACCCTCAGCTGTTGTTGGTGGGACGGTCTGAGGGGGCATGCCCGTGCTGTGCCATCACTCATGCATTTAATGCGCACCCACACCACGCGGTCACTGTGCTGGGCACCAGATGCGAATGTGTACAGGGACCACTCTGACCCCTGAGCTTAGGGTCTGTGGTGAAGACAGAAGATGACTCGTGCTGTGTGGAGTGCAGGGAAGGCACCCACAGAAGGCCAGAACAGAGCATCAGGATGCTCAGGAAACCTCCCTCTCCTTTGAAGGGAACAGTCAGCACCACTGGTCAGGCCTGGCTCTCGCTGTGCCTGTCCACACAGAGACCATGACTTGGGCAAGGGCCCGTGGACGCTGGCCACAGTCAGTGAGAATGGCTTGCCAAACGGCTGGCGTGTGGCCCTCAATGGGGCCTGTGTTTACGGCTGAGTTCCTGAGTCCCACAGCCTACCCCCTTTTGGGGGGTCATATATGGAAGGGAAGTGCAGACACACAGACCAGGTGTGGAATCCCGCGTTGAAAGGAATGCAATTTGACAAACGACAATTCTAAAGAACCCTTGAAGTGACAGGTGAAAATAAAAGTTGCTTCCATGGGGCTTACGTGTGGTTTAACCAGGCACACAAATAGAGCATTTATAACGGGATAACTCCCAATCTCACATCTGCCACCAGACTCACAACTTCCTCTCCAAGGCTAGACCCACCTCGTACCGGGTCATCATCCCTCACCTAGAAACCTCAGCAGCCCCCAGATCACTTGGGCCTCCACTCTTATCCCCTATAATTTATTCTTCACGCAGCTGGAAACGTGCTCTCCTGATGAAAATTCTCTCGGGGCTTCCCAGCACACAGAAGAAACAACACACTCCTCACAAGGACCTTCAGGCCCAGCTAACCTGCCCCACCCATCTCACGTGAGCCTTTCCATGTCCCCTGTCTCACGCGGACCGTGCCGTCCCCACCTGTCTCATGTGGACCGTGCCGTCCCCACCTGTCTCACGCGGACCGTGCTGTCCCCACCTGTCTCACGCGGACTGTACCGTCCCCACCTGTCTCACATGGACCGTGCAGTCCCTGTCTGTCTCATGTGGACTGTACCGTCCTCACCTGTCTCCTGCGGACCATGCCCTTCTGTGTCTCACGTGGACCGTGCTGTCCCTTCTGTTCATAAGCAGCCTGGCCACTGGGCAGCCACTTCAGCCCTGGCTTGGCATGTCCTCCCTAGACCTCACACAGCTTCCTCACTGCCCTCATCCCTTCACCCCTTCGTTTCCACGAGAACTCTGGCTGCCTGACCTTTCTCAGGTCTATTCACATGTCTATATTTGCTGGAAGGTCAGCTCCATGAGAGAGGGACCTCACCCGCTTGCTCTCTGCTCCATCCTGGCACACAGCACATAGCAGGCCCTCAGAGAATGAAAAACTGTGTCTCTGTAGATGGTCACATTCACCGGTACAGAGTTGATACAAGGGCCCTCATTAGCTGGAGAGAACAGTTTGGGCTATGTGGGCTCCAAGGAGTCTGATGAAGGGAATCGCAGATTATTAAAATCAGAGCTTGGCCTTCGCCCCTCTCCCCCAACTTCCTACTCAAAATAAAAGGTGATACACGTTAAAATAAAATAATGGCAGTAGGAAAAAGAACTTGGAAAACTCCACAGAGTGGCAAGACTCACAGATAGTCAGGCAAACTATATTCAAGACTGATGGCCCCACAGCGGGGAGTAGAGATGCCCCAGCTCTTTGGGTGCTGCAAGATCACCCCCACCCCACCACAGTGCCCTGGACTGGAGGTGGGGTGGGAACACCCCCGGCCCCTTGCAGCTGAACAATTCTGTACTTCTGTGATGTTCTCCACGCTTTCTTGTGCGTGTGTCTCTTCAGCCAGATTGCAAACTGCTTGGGATGGACTCATCTTCCCTCTCTATCTCCTCTCTGTACCTAGACAGTGCTGGGATCCCCATTCCACGATGGACACAACTGAGCGTGGGCAGGAGTGCGCCCCTTGTGATGCCGGTGAGATCACGGCGCCTCCCTCCGTGCACTGCGATCAGGAGCTGGGAGACATTTCCTCATAGTTTGGGGTTTGCATTCAAGTTGACAGAGCAGAGAAAAACACCTCAGAGCATCACCCTCTTTGTGACTCTTCCTTACCTGCCCTCCTGGACACAGTCCAGGTCATGGACACGCCAGGAGAGCTAGGAGGACGATGGCAGACCCAGATGGTGCCAACACGCTTGTCTGTGTGGTTCTTGGAGCATGCGTATAAGGGAACCCCCACCCCACGCCCCTCTACACCGTCCTCTCTTCTCTGTCCCCGTCACAGACAGGGCTCTGTGTCCACTGCATCAGGACTGTGCCATCTGCATCCATCCCCTGGCAACCTTGTCTGTGCCCCTTAGAGTCCTCCAGTGTCTGACCAAGCGGAACCTGTCAGGATGGTCCCCATGCCTCTCCCGTCCTAAGTCCCTGGCTGCCTGAATGACCCCACATACCCCAGTCTGAGCAGTTTCCTCTCGCTCTGAGCTCAATCAGCCACACTGGTATTACAGTACGGAAGTATTTCCCTACATGAGGACGGCTGCTGCCCCTGCCCACCTTCCACCACCAGAGCCCCCGGTGCCCAGCCATCCCCGGCCCTCCTCAGTCCAGACCTAAGAGGCAAATGCCTGACAGCTCAGGGCTCCAGGACCGCTTGCTGCAGCCCTACCTGTATCTGTCCTGATCATAGGGATGGATCCTGCGGGGCTGGTCACTGTACATTGTGATTCTGTCCTGCCCTCGCCCTCCCCTCCGTGTCCACGCCATTCTGCCTCCCAGGCAGGCTCCTGTACGCCACACGCCCACTGCAGCCACCTGACACCAGGTCCCTTTGTTCCTCTCTCACCTGGAATGTTGCAAACCCTCCTCCCTCTCATCATTTCTGAGCCCACACTGCAGCCAGGCTGCTCTTTCCCCACACAAATCTGACTGACTTGCTTTCCTCAGGGCCTGCTGCTGTGCGTCTGGAGTCCAGGCTCCTTAGATGGCTGTCACCTTCTCTCCACTGCTCAGTACTTCTCACCTGCACAGCCCACCTGTGCACCCAGGTGTGTGCACCCCAGGTAAGGTGAACTCTTGGCAGTTCCCTCAGTCACTGCAGCTCTTTGCCGGTCCATGGACTTCTTCATTCAAAATGTTTACTGAGTTTATCCTCTGCTCTGTGCTGCGCACTGGGAATGCACTTTCAGAGCACACCTCGCCTCTCTGCAGGACAGCGCTACCTGTCCTTCAGCTCTCCTCTTCTAGAAGGCCCCAGGCTAGGGGAGGTAGTTCCCCATACACATCTCCAAGCACCCTCCATGCTATCTGCCTGTACACTTGTCTGCCATTCCAAGTAAGTGGTACGATATTTGTGGGGGGCAATGTCGCTCATGCCATACGCCTAGCTCCCAGCACGATGCCAGGTCACAGCAGGTACTCCATACTCACCTGCTGTGTGGAGGACAAGGGACGAGTGAGTGTCTGTAGGCTGCGGTGGACGTACCTGTGTCCACATGCGCATCAACAGACAGCTCAGCTAAGCCTGTATTTCTAGTCCTTGGTAGTTCATGCCACATGCGCTAATCTGTCCTCATGCCTTTTCAGAACTGATCTCCGCGCTCAGGCTCTCCAAGCTAGGGCATGCCTGGTCTGTCCACAGCTGCCCTTAGTGACTCCACTCACTCCTCACATCAATGTTATTTCCATTTGTTTCCCTCAAATGGAACTTGTTCTATAAGCTTTTCAGGAAATAGGAACATGGCTGCCCCTCAACGTGCGCCTGTCACATGAGCACCCCTCAATCTCCAACGTTACCAAATCTTTCTAAAACTCAGTCCACTGAAGACAAGAGGGGATGGTGGCACTCAGCAACCCCAGCTCCTCCCCTCGGTGCAGCAAGTTTGGCAGGGTTTGTACATAGCAGGGTCTGTACACTGCAGGCACTCAATAACTGCTGACTGAGCTTTCGCTGACGTGTGCCACCCCCAAAGCTCTGACTCATCTGCAGTGAGGTGAGGCATAGACACCAGAAGGTTCTAGAGCCTCCTAGGTGATTCTAGGAGCAGCAGGGCTAAGAAGCAAGGCCTCAGTGGGCCCCCGCTCTTCAGATGATAATTCTATAATTACATACAGGTTTCAGCTGTGTTTAAACAACTTACCAGACCCCACTGGAATTCTCCTTTCATTTCTTTCCTAAACAGTTTCTCTCTGATATAATTAACAGGAGCCACAGGCACACAGTTCTTTCCCTCACAAACCAATTTATGAAATGGAACCTGATGTGAGCTGAGAATAAAACCCAAGACCCTGCATCTGGCACTCACTCGATGTCTGTGAAGACGCTCATCGGCACCTTGAGGAGACGTGCGACGCCCTCCATCAACTCCTTCCCCTTTTCCAGGCTCAGGGGTCTGTTGAGGGAGAGCAAAGGGGGTAGCATTAGAAAATGGAACTCATCAATACTTGAGAAGCTGCAAGGCCAAGAGCTCCCACCTCAGCTTCTTGGTTTCTGAGAGCCGCCTGCTCACTGTATTCCTGTCACATAGTGACCAGGCTCTCAGGGCAACTGAGATCAGGTGCTTCCTCAGGCGTGATGAATCACCTGAATTTTCTAGCAATGAGACAAACAATGCACTGCAAATGGAATTGCTGGGAAGTGTAATGGGCCTATGATGCAGCAACTGGCTCATCTCAGCCTCAATAAAAAATATAATAAAGAGGGAGGGGAGGGAAGGAGAAGAAAGGAGAAAGAAGAGATGGGAGACAGAGAGAGAAGCAGACGCTGAAAATCAGATTTCAGGATGGGGAGTCAAACGTACAAAGGAAATGCATATTTTTTTAATGGATTCATTTCTAAAATGAGCTACATGCCAATGAAAGGATATTTAAATATCACACTTTTAAGGGTAAACAGTGAGACAGGATGGACAGCCCACCAGCAGTGACTCATTAAAAGAGGCGCACATGTTCCAGAATGATGCGTGGCCTCAGACCCCCAGCAAGGCCAGCTCTACGTGAAGAGGCGTCAACAGTAACCACGTGTAACTCAAATTCCAATTACAAATCCTGAATGCCAGCACTCAGATTTGTAAATCACATGTTGCCTGTGAAATCCTGGTAGCACCACTTCAAAAAATATTCAATTATATTGTTACATAAAAACTGATGCACAGCAAAGTTTTCATCCTAGCTGCCCATTCATTCATTCATTCATTTCTTCAGCAAATGTATAAGAATGCCCACTGTAAGGGCACCAGGCACTGTTTTAGAAAATGCAGCAATAAACAAAGACTGAGCCCCTGCCTTCGTAGGATTTACATTCTAGTGGGGACACAGGCAGCAAAGTCATCAATGAGTAAAAACAGAGTGTGTTGTCATGGGTTGAATTGTGTCACCAAAAATTCACACATTCAAATCCTAAACCTGGAACCTCAGAATGTGACCTTATGTGAAAACGGGGTAGTTGCAGATGATCAAGTTAAAATGAGGTCATTGGGGTGGGCCCAGATCCAATATCACTGGTGTCCTCATAGGAAGATGTCGGGACACAGACACGCACAGAGGGCAGATGATGAGGACAGCAGGCACCAAGGCCCCACCTAGGACAGGAGGTTTCAAGAACTCAGGCCGGTATGCCCTGTGAGTGAAGGGCAGGGAACATGGAGATGCATCCAGGGAGCAGTGATGCAGACCTGGAGCGATGCTGGTTTCCCATGATCGCTCTGTCTCTAAGAGCTGGCGGGGTCTCGGGGGGTGAGGAGGTACCAAACAGCCTCGCAGATGTGGTTATTCCTCCTGATCACTTTATCTATATAGACAGGGGTAATGCCTCCTATTCACTTTATCCTCAGAGACTAGGTTTATTCTTCCTGTTCACTTTACTCTCATAGACACGGTTATTCCTCCTGTCACTTTCACCTCATAGATGTAGTTATTCCACCTGTTCATTTTCACCTCACAGACAGAACTTATTCCTCCTGTTGACTTTTACCTTCAGAGATGGGGGTTATTCCTTCTGTTCATTTTTACCCTCACAGATGAGGTTATTTCTCCTGTTCACTTTAACTCACAGACAAGGGTTATTCTTTCCATTTACTTTTACCCTCACAGACAGGGTAATTCCTCCTGTTCACTTCTACCCTCATAGGCAGGCATTATCCCTCCTGTTCAATTTAACCTCATAGACAGGCTTATTCTTCCTGTTCCCTTTTACCCTCATAAATGAGGTTATTCCTTTTGTTTACCTTACCCTCATAAACAGAGCTTATTCTTCCTGTTCACTTTTACCCTCAGAGGCAGGGGTTATTCCTCCTGGTCACCTTTACCCTCATAGATAGATAGGAGTCATTCCTCCTGTTCACTTCACCCTCATGAGGAGGTTATTTCTCTTGTTCACTTTACCCCTCACAGATGAGGGTTATTCCTCCTGTTCGCTTTACCCTCAGAGACAGGAGTTCTTCCTCCTGTTCACCTTTACCCTTATATCTAGCGGCTATTCCTTCTGTTCACTTTTACCCATAGACAAGGGTTATTTGTCCTTTCATTTTTACCTCACAGATGGGGGTTAATCCTCCTATTCGCTTTTACTTCATAGACGGGGTAATTTCCCCGGTTCACTTCAGCCTCACATGGGGATTATTCCTCCTGTTCACTTTTACCCTCCTAAATAGAGTTTATTTCCCCTGTTCACTTTATCCTCAGAGACCAAGTTTATTCCTTTTGTCACTTTACCCTCATAGATGTGGTTATTCCACCTGTCAGTTTTACACTCACGGACAGGAGTTATTCTGCATGTTCTCGTTTACCTCACAGACAGAACTTATTCTTCCTGCACATTTTTTCCCTCCTAGACAGGGGATAATTCCTCTTGTGCACTTTTTCCCTCATAGACGTTGTTATTCCTCGTGTTCACTTTGACCTCACAGTCAGGGTTTTATTTCTCTTGTTCACTTTTACTCTAATAAACAAGGGTTATTCCTCCTGTTCACTTTATTCTCAAAGACGGCGGTTCTTCTTCCTGATAACTTTACCCTCATAGACGTGGTTATTCCTCCTGTTCACCTTTACCTTCAAAGACAGGGTTTATTTGTCCTCTTCACTTTTACCTCACAGATGGGGGATATTTCTTCTGTTCACTTTCCTTCACAGATGTGGGTTATTCCTCCTGTTTATTTTTACCCTCCTAGATGGGGGTTATTCTTTCTGTTCACTTTACCCTCAAAGACAGTGGTTATTCTTCCTTTTCATTTTACCCCCATAGATGTGGTTATTCTTCCTGTTCACTTTACCCTTACAGACGGGGGATACTCCTCCTGTTCACTTTTACCCTAAGGACAGGCATTATTCTTCCTGTTCACAATTACCTCATAGATGGGGTTATTCCTCCTGTTCACTTTTATCCTCATAGATGAGAGTTATTTCTCCTGTTCAGTTTACCCTCAAACACGGGGTAATTTTTCCTGTTCACTTTTACCTCAGAGACTGGAGGTATTACTCCTGTTCACTTTTACCATTGTAGACAGGGGTTATTCTTCCTGTTCACTTTACCCTCACAGATGGGGTTATTCCTCCTGGTTAACTTACCCTGATGGATGTGTTTATTCTTTCTGTTCATTTTACCCTCATAGACAAGAGTTATTCCTCTTGTTCACGTTTACCATCACAGATGAAGACTTTTCCTCTTGTTCACTTTTACCTCACGGATGGGGGTTATTCCTTCTGTTCACTCTATCCTCACAGACGGGGATTATTCCTCCTGTTCACTTTCCCTCACTGACTGCGGTTAGTGTTCTTGTTCACTTTTACCTCACAGACATTTTTATTCCTCCTGTTTTTTAGCCTCACAGTTGAGAGTCATTCCTTCTGTTCACTTTTACCTCATAGTTGGGGGTTATTCCCCCTGTTCACTTTTACTCTCATAGACGATGGGTTATTCCTCCTGTTCACTTTATCCTCACAGTTGTGGGTTAATCTTCCTGTTCATTTTTACCCTCCTAGACAGGAGTTATTTCCCATGTTCACTTTTACCTCATAGACGGGGTTTGTTCCTCCTCTTCACGTTACTCTCACAGATAGGGGTTCTCCTCATGTTCACTTTTACCCCATAGGTGAGGTTTATTCTTCCTGTTCACTTTTACCCTCATAGACAGGGGTTATTTTACTCCTGTTAACTTTTACCCTCATAGTTGGGGTTATTCCTCCTGTTCATTTTACCCTCTTTGATGGAGGTTATTCCCCTTGTACCCAGGTTCTTGTGGTCCCAGCACAGTGTGGGAAACCAGGAAGCATCTGAATAAGCCAATAAACAGGCTTGAGGAGGCTTACATAGCTCGGGGGCCACCCCAACCTCTGAATTGACACATTCAGACCCAGACCTCACCCAGGTCCAGGCCTGTGGTCCAAACCTTGCTTCATAGACCCAACGCACATCCTGCAATTTGCGGACCTGTTCCAGGTGCCTCCCTCCACCTTTCTTCTTCTCAGTTCTCAACTCCTCCAGGAATCTGCCCTGGGCTCATGGTACTTCTGAATCCCTGGGCCTACTGCCTGGATCCTTGGTCTCCTGCTGGCCTGGCCATCTCCCTCCATGCCTCCCTGGTGACATCTCACCTGCAGGCGCTCCAATCCTGGGCCACTCTCTCAGGAGTTTTAATTCTTTTGTGGAGGAGTTTGTAAGCATGCCCCTCCGTGATTAGGGCAGTGCCAGCCAGATAAGAGCTTAACATCTCAGCTCATTTGAAGCTACCACAGCACTGCAAGGTGGGAACTGAAACGTGGATTCATCCCCTTGTCCCAAGACAGCACTGGCAATAGCAGGATGAGGATTTTACCATGTGGGTTCAGGTATGGCCACTATGCCATGCTGCCTTGCATACAACACCAGCCGACTCAACTGTTGTGTTAACTGCACGAATGAATGGATACACAGCAAAATATCAAAACATCAAAAGATCCAACACTGTCTAAATCATTAAAATGTAAATTACTAAATGAGCCCCGCCTAGCTGGCAGAGTTGCTATGAAAATCAAATGAGACAACTTGTATAAAAGAACCTTGAAACTGAGCCACTGTCCAGCCCAGGTACTACATTACCAACAGCCCGAGCCCGCCCCAGGAAATGCTTCTCCTGGCACTGTTCATGAGGAGACTGACCTGGGCTCCTCCTCCCACACTCCCGCAGGGGGCGCCTTTCCCAGCCCCTCCCCAAGGAGAGCTGTGAGTGTCCTTTGTCACTGGCTTCTCACGGTCATTTTCTCTGTAATTTTACCATTGAGAAATAATCAATTGTCCTTGAAAGATGGGACCCTGCTCTTTCTTTCCTGCCCATTTCCAATGCTTATTTCCCAAAAGTGGGCATATTCTGTGCCTGACCCGTCTCAGGTCCCAGAACACCCTCCAGGGCATGTGAAAAGCCTGGGAAGGGTAGTGGGGACGGCAGGGCGGGAGCCCGGGCCCTGGACTCAGGCTGCAGCTCCACTTGGAAGGGCCAACCACAGTGGGCTCAGGTCGCCAAGCAGGAGAACACAGACTCAGTGCTCCTCACTTGCCAGCATTGCTCCCACCCTCTCACTTCATCACTCTGCCTAAAGAAGGGTCTAACTCCTGGAAAAACCACAAGGGTCTTTCCCACTTGGCCAGCCTCATGTCTCACCAGCTCCTCCTGCCCTTTGCTGGGATTGCAATCCAGGTCACCAAGCCAGCCACACGGCCCCCACACTTGCCCCTGTGCTCACAGGGCTGACCCTGCATGTGCCCCTTCCCCCCAGTGAACAAGCAGGGACTCTTCTCCCAAGGCTCAGCCACTTCCCTATCAAGCTCTTCCAGACTCTCCCTCCCTCTAGGTAGAACTTGCTTTGTCATCCAGGCCCTGAGGACTCCCACCCAGGTTCATACCCCACACCTGGGACAGCCTGTTGCACCTAATGGCTTATGGGTCTTCCTTCTCCCACTGACCCAGAGCTCCACGAGTACGGAGATGGTGCCACATGGACCTCTGTAGTGTCAGCCTTGCAGGGTAAGCACCCAACAGATGCTGCTTTAACGATCGATTGACAGATAACATAGCCTGAAATGTTCGATTTGGGGTGCTGTTCCTCACAACAACATGAAACAGAGATGAACAGGTCATGAACGGGGTTGCTGAAGTGAGCAAGGAGGGGAAGCCACAGCTGGAGACTGAAGAGCTGCTGCTGCTCAAGCTGCGGAGATGAAGAGTGGGTGAACATCTGTCCACAAAGGCAACACGGCACGAGGAAAACACTAGGACCAGGAAAGCGTTTACCACTTGCAAAAAGATAAAAAGGATGTAGGTAAATAAGAATTATCTTACACAGCAAGTGGGTTACAACGTTTAGAACTCCAGAAAGTGGGACAGAATGTGCAAATTTAACCTAATGGACGCCAGATCTCCTGAGAGGAAGCTGAGAGCTGCTGGGCTGCTTTTGTCTCATGAAAAGAGAAGACAGCAAGGTCCACCTGGGGTGGGGCAAGGGGAACTCTCCTGAAAGAAACAGTTAGAAGGGCCTGTCCAGAGAAGTCCTCTCCACGCAAACGGGGTCTCGGCTGTGAGAATGTGCCCCCCAGCAATGGGCAGAGACTCCAGGAAGGTGCTCCTGTGTGTGTGTTCGGGGGGTCTGATGGTGACCCTAGGTTAGAAATCAGGGAGACAGGGGTGGGACCAGCAATGTGTGCACATGGGCTCCTGCTCACTGTCCACACTCCACTTTAATGTGGATACTCTCTTCCCATATCTATCCCCTGAATACCTCTGTGTAACCCATAGAACTTCCCACTTTGTAAGGGGTCCCCGGGCTCCCACCAATCCTTGGGATAGAGGTGAAGGGATTTAGGCTCCAGCAAAAAAAGATCCCTTCACATCCTTGGCTTCCTGTGCATCAGCAACATGTGCAAATGGAACATAAGGCGTGCTCAGAAAAACTCAATTTCAGAACCAAGTTATATTTCAGCCCCACATCCTTAGATCTTAAAGAGTTTGAACTGATGATGAGAATATGCACTTATGGCCAGGTGTGAGGTGTCTGATTTCCATGAGGCAACAGTAGGCATGGGCCCCTGAGCTGAATGAAAGCTAAATCTTAGGAATTCGGGCTGTTAGGTGACAATTACTACAGTGATGAGAATGTAGGAAAAATAAAGCCCAGTTTGACACTGTGCCCCATGAGGAGCACTGCCCACGGCCCCACTGAGCCTGCTGTCCTTCTCCTTCATGACATGTGTCTTTCACGTTATGGTCAGCAGTTCAGGCTGGGTAGTCAGAACTATCTTTCTGTGGTCACTTGGACCAAGCTTTGTCTACAAATGTGCCTGTTACCTGCTGAGGACTCTGTCAGTATTAGACACGCGCCAGGATATCCTGAGTGCTGCAGGGCCATAAACAGTGGCCTCCCTGGTGGCCTCTCTCGCAACCCTGTACTCTGGGAACAGAATCTAAAGCTGGAGTCCTGGCCCTGCAGGGAGGACGAGCAAGGGAAGTCGTTCCATATGGCCTAGGAGAGGAGGCATCTGATAAGACACCAACGACTCCCCAGGTGTGCACACTCACACCTGCACACACACCAAGGACTCCCCAGGTGTGCGCACACACCTCCATTCGCATGGCATGGGCATGGGCATGAGCATGAGACAATGGAACAGGCACACACATACACACACATGCTGTCAAACTCACCAGAAAGAGCACTGGCCCTAAACCCAGTGCGACACGTGGCAATGATATCCCTTCTTGGATCAACACACTCGGGCTACCCTGCCTGCCCCACCTGACTTCCCTCTCATCACAGTGATCCCTCAGCTCCAGCTGGCCCAGCCTCCTCCCTCAGCCCCACAGAGGCCTATTTGTGTTCACATTCCTTGTCCCGCCTGTCTGGGATCCCACACCCACAATGCCCGCTTTTCCTCCTCAAATCCTGGCCACCAACCAAAGCCCCACCAATTTTAACTATGTAGGTCCATGAGGCTCCCTCTTCTCCTAAAATTCCCTCTGCACTTTGATTCATAACCAGCTAGCTCACCACTTACTATAAAAGGTCTGTAATGATCTCATATATTTTCATCCCATCTCCTTCCACAAACTGCAGACTCACAGAGGGCGTGAACCACAGCTCATCCTTCTTCGTATCTCAAAGTCTATTATTGCGACATGCTGAACGTAAACCAACTTCCCAGCCAAGGTTTGCTACCAGATTCCATGAATTCCGTTTTCTAGCTTGTTTTAAACCAAAGGGATAATATGATGAATGGCGAGTCCAGAGGCTCCATCACGAATCCCAGTCCCACTGTTAGCTGCTTGACAATCTCCTAACCCTACAATCCTTCACTCCCTCAATACAGAAATTTAACGTTTTCCTCCATAACAAGATTATTTAAAAAAGCCTTGCAGATACTGATAAAGTTCACCAGCCCGGAATATGTTTATGAACCCGCTTGCCTCCTGATCACACAAACTACACGACGAGTGCAATCAGCCCCTTTCCTGTCTTGTCATTGCAAGTTGTCACTGCTCCAGGCAGGGAGGGCAAATGGCTTACAACAACAGTGGTACCATTCAATAAGCCGGACAAATAAGATGGTGCTGATTGTACTCAAAATGAGCATGCAGTTATTTCCATTTTATTTTTAAAATACATGGCCATCATCTGTCATTTCATGGTCTGAACTTCCTTAGAACGCAGTTGGAGTTAATCTCAAAAATCAATAGATACAGCACGTGCAATTTCAGCTGTCTATCTGTGACAGCTGTCACCCTGATTACCTGGATGCCCAATACTGCCATGGAAGACAGAGAGATGTGAGAACTTTTAGTGGCTCAGGGTCAGAGCTGGGATGGTTGTGAGTGCTCCTCACTGCCCGCCTCGATATCTAGTGGCAGAAAGGATTTTCAAAAGCTAGACAGTGTCTCCACTCTCCAATATGTCTCCATTCTGAAGCACAGCAGCATGTGAACACTATTGTTAATCATTTTGAATGAGGATGCACCTAGGGATCTACTAAATAAGCAAAATAGGGGAAAATCTAAAGAATTCACATCATTCACTTGATGGGAAGCTAGTATGAGAACTAATAACATCTGTGATAGCCTCAAACACCATGTGCAGCAGCATTATGGACATCCATGATGCCCTAAGATCATTGCTGGAATGAGAGAATGGATGAAAAATGAGAAAAACTGAATATGTCAGATGACAAAGGAGCTGTGGAATGCCACCCTTAAAAAAAAAATAGTGAAAATAACTTAAGCATCAGAAATATTAAGAGAAGTGAAAACTCTTGAAGGTTTCGTTATGCTTGTCACCATGCTAAGACTATATGCAAATTATCTCATTTAATGCTCACAACAGACCTGTAAGGAAGGTACCATTATGAACCTCATTTTAAACGAGTGGAACTGAGACTAGAGAAATTAAATTCATTGCCCAAGGCCATGATACTAGTAAATTACAAAAGGAAACGCTCAAACGTAAATGTTATTATTAAGTGAATGTTGTGATGTAGGCTTCCAGAACTGAAGAGTAAGCCCACATAACTGTTGCTTCCTTACCTATGTTTTACCTTAACTAAACTGAAGAGTGTCTCTCTCATAATTTCTCCACGTCTTATTTTTACAACGGTGTTATTGTCTGTTTCTTATGGACCAGATGAAATCAAGCTGAGAACAGGATCTGGCCATTGGGTCAGATGTTCCTGCTAACCAGACATTTAAACCTAGGACTCAATGTTCTAGAGCTGACCATTTGTGCTTCTGCTGCTTCATTTCCTGATTTTGGACACTTTAGTATTTATTTGAAAAGTCACCAAAAGTTGGGACCAAATGATTTATGGACTGCAAAATGAAATCAGTCAATTTGATACAAACTTTTTGATGAGATGATATTTGAAACCAAACGACAAAATGAGATTTTCGTGGGATTCACCAATTATTCTAGTTATCCCTACCCATCATTACAACAAATAATGATGTTTATTCTACTTAAATAATACAGTAAGTTAGTTAAAACTTTTGCTAACCCTCAGGAATTCTCCCCAGTGCAGAGAAGCAATACTTCTGATGAGGGCAAATGATGAAGGATGGAGAAGCCACAATGATTCACAATTCCAACTGTTACTTGGTACCACCTTTTTTCCCTGTAGAAGTCTAATAAAGCCCAATGTTTTTCAGAGCGTGGGTGAGTTGTGCAGCCAAAGTGAATTCTTCTGACTGCTGGGCTCCCACAGCATTCTAGAGCACATGAAAATTCATCTCAGGTGCTAACAATCCTGAATTACTCTTATTAGTAAAGTTGTTAACAACCACCAACTCTTCACAGGTAAAAAATCAATAGATGAAAGGTTGTAATCTAACACCTTATTGTTTTTTAACATCAAGATGAGACTGCACTTCTCACCACAAATATATTCATTTCTTCAATTTTTTTCGAAAAAAACATTTGCTAACAGCTTAATATAAATCTGAGTACAAAATGTCTTTGAGTCACCTTCATAAAAAGTGTATTGACATTAAAAACAAAATGAGGAGGTAGTATAAAAATGTAGAGCTTCTGTATGCATTTGTTAAATTGTTATCAGCTTAGAATAGATAAGTACCACAAAGCACAAGACAGACAAAAGATAAAGAGAAAGGAATCTAAGCATACCATTACAGAAAATCATAAAATCAGAAAGAAACAAAAGAATTACAAAACAATCATAAAACAATTAACAAAACAGCAATAGTAAGTCCATACTTAACAATAATTACTTTAAATGTAAATGGACTAAATTCTCCAATCAAAAGACACAGAATGGCTGAATGGATAATAAAAGCAAGACCCAACATTGTGCTGCCTACAAGGAACTCACTTCAGCTTTAAGGACACACATACAGTGAAAGTAAAAGAATGGAAAAATATATTCCATGAAAATGGGAACCTAAAGAAAGCAGAGGTAGCTGTACTTATATCAGACAAAATAGCAGTTAAGCTAAAAATTGTAACAAGAGACAAAGAAGGTCATTATATAAAGATAAAGGGGTCAATTCATCAAGAGGCTATAACAACAGTAAATATTTATGCACCCAACATTGCAGCACCTACATATATAAAGCAAATATTAGGGAGATATAGACAATACAATAATAGCAAGGACTTCAATATACCACTTTCAACAATGGATAGATCTTCCAGACAGCAAATCAGTAAGGAAACATTGGACTTAAACAACACATTAGACCAGATGGATCTAATAGACATTTCCAGAACATTCCATCCAACAGCAGAACAATACACATCATTCTCAAGCACATGTGGAACATTCATTCTCCAGGACAGATCATATGTTAGGTCACGAAACACATCTTAATAAATTTAAGAAGACTGAAATCATATCAAGCATCTTTTATGACCACAATGGTATGAAACTAGAAATCAATTACAAGAAGAAAACTAGAAAATTCACAAATACTTAGAGACTAAACAACATGCTCTTGCACAATCATGGGTCAAAGAAAAAATCAAAAAAGAAATAAAAAAGTATCTTGAGACAAATTAAAATAAAAATACAACATACCAAAACTTATGGGGATCCAGCAAAAGCGGTTCTAAGATGGACATTTATAGTGACAAAGGCCTACATTAAGAAAAAACAAAGATCTCAAATAAACTACCTAACTTTACACCTTAAGGAACTAGGAAAAAAACTAAGTCCAAAGTTAGTAGAAGGAAGGAAATAAAGATCAGAGCAGAAATAAATGAAATAGAAACTAAAAAGATAATGGAAAAGATCAACAAAACTAAGAGCCAGTTTTCTGAAAAGATAAACAAAATAGACAAACCTTTAGCTAGACTGGCCAAGAAAAAACAGAGAAGACTCAAATAAATAAAATTAGAAATTAAAGAGAAGACATTACAACTGATACCACAAAAATACAAAGGGTCATAAGAGACTACCATGAACAACTATATGCCAACAAGTCGGACAACCTAGACGAAATGGAAAAATTCCTGGAAACATGAAACCTACCAAGACTGAATCATGAACAAATAGAAAATATGAACAGACCAATTACTAGTAAGGAGATTGAATCAGTAATCAAAAACTTCCCAACAAAGAAAAGTCCAGGACCAGATGGCTTCACTGGTAAATTTTACCAAAACATTAAAGAACTAATACCAATACTTCTCAAACTCTTCCAAAAAGCAGAAGAAGAGAGAATACTTTCAAACTCATTTTGTGAGGTCAGCATTACCCTGACACCAAAGCCAGAGAAGGACACTACAAGAAAAGAAAATTACAGGTCAATATCCCTGATATTGACAAAATATTAGCAAACCAAATTTAACAATACATTAAAAGGATCATACATCAAGATCAAGTGGGATTTATTCCAGGGATGCGAGGATGGTTCCACATCCGCAAATCAATCAATGTGATACAGCACATTAACAAAATGAAGGATAAAAATCACATGATCATCTCAATAGATGCATAAAAAGCATTTGACAAAATTCAACATTCATTCATGATAAAAACTCTCAACGAACCGGGTATAGAAGGAACGTAATTCAATGTAATAAAGATCATATATGACAAGCCCACAGCTAACATCACACTCAACGGTGAAAAGCTGAAAGCCATTCCTCTGAGATCAGGAACAGGACAAGGATGGCCACTTGCCACTTTTATTGAACATAATACTGGAAGCCCTAGCCAGAGCAATTATGCAAGGAAAAGAAATAAAAATCATCCAAATCAGAAGGAAGAATAAAACTGTCCCCACTTGCAGATGACATGGTATTATATATATAAAACACTAAAGACTCCACCAAAAAACTATCAGAATTAATAAACAAATTTGGTAAAGTTGCAGGATACAAAATCAATATATAAAAATCTGTTACATTTCTATACACCAACAACAAACCATCAGAAAGAGAAATTAAGAAAACAATCTTATTTACAATTGCATCAAAAAGAATAAAATACCTAGGAATACATTTACCCAAGGAGGTGAAAGATCTGTACATTGATCAAAGAAGACAAATAAATAGAAAGATAGTCTGTACTCATGGACTGGAAGAATTAATATTGTTAAATTGTCCACACTACTCAAAGCAATCTAGAGATTCGGTGCAATCTCTATCAAAATTCCAATGGTATTTTTCACAGAAATAGAAAACACAATCCTAAAATTCGTATGGAACCACAAAAGACCCTGAATAGTCAATAATCTTGAGAAAGAAGAACAAAGCTGGAGGCATCATGTTGCCTGATTTCAAACTATATTACAAATCTATAGAAATCGAAACAGTGTGGTTTGGCATAAAAACAGACACATAGATCAATGGAACAGAATAGAGAGCCCAGAAATAAACCTCCACATGTACAGTCAATTAATTTATGACAAAGGAGCCAAGAATAGATGATGAAGAAAGGACAGTCTCTTCAAAAAATGGTGTTGGAAAAACTGGATACCCACATGCAAAAGAATGAAACTGGACCACTATCTTACACCATATACAAAAATCAACTCAGAATGAATTAAAGACTTGAATGTAAGACCTGAAACAGTAAAATCCTAGAAGAAAACATAGGGGGTAAGTTCCTTGACATCAGTCTTGGCAGTGATGTTTTTGGATGTGACACCAAAAGCAAAAGCAACAAAAGCAAAAATAAATAAATGGGACTATACCAAACTAAAAACATTTCTGCACAGCAAAGGAAACCATCAACAAATGAAAAGGTAACCTATGGAATGGTAGAAAATATTTGCAAACCACAAATCTGATAAGTGTTAATATCTAAAATATACAAGAAACTCATAAAACTCAACAGCAAAATAACCAAATACAGTGATGCACCACATAATAACATTTTGTCCAACAATGGACCACAAATATGAAGGTGTTCCCATAAGATTAGCACCATAGCCTGGGTGTGTAGTAGGCTATACCATCTAGGTTTGTGTAAATACACTCTATGATATTCACACAATGATGAAATTGCCTAACAACAGATTTCTCAGAACACATCCCCATTGTTAAGTGATACACGACTATAACCCAGTTAAAAAATGCGCAAAGGACTTGAATAGACATTTTTTCAAAGAAGACATACAAATAGCCAACAGATGCATGAAAAGATGCTCAACATTACTAATCATCAGAGAAATGCAAGTCAAAACTACAAAGAGATATCACCTCACACCCATCAGAATGGCTATTATCAAAAAGACAAGAAATAACAAGTGTTGGAGAGGATATGGAGAAAAGGGTACCCTTGTACGCTGTTTGTGGGAACATAAATTGGTGCAGCCACAATGGAATACAGTATGGAGGTTGCTCAAGAAATTAAAAATAGAAATACCATACTATCCAGCAATTCTATTTCTGGGTATATAGTTAAAGTAAACAAAATCCTTATCTCAAAGAGATATCTGCACTCTCATGTTCATTCCAGCATTATTCACAATTGCAAAGGTACGGAAACAGCCTAAGTGTTCATCAATGGATGAATGGATAAAGAGAATATACACACACACACACACACACACACACACACACACACATATAATGGAATATTATTCGGCCTTAAAAAGGAAGGAATCCTGTGATTTGTGACGTGGATGAAACTGGAGGGCATTATGCCAAGTGAAACAAGCCAGACAGAGAAAGACAAATACTGCATGGTATCACTTATATTTGGAATCTAAACATAGTAGAACTGGTAGAAACAGTAGAACAGTCATTGCCAGGGGCTGGGGAGTGGGAGAAATAAGGAAAGGCTGGTAAAAGGGTACAAGCTTTCAGTTATAAGACAAATAAGGTCTGAGGATCTAGTGTATAATATGGTGACCATAGCTGATAACACTATTGTATAACTGAAATTTGCTAAGAGAATAGAACTTAAAAGTTCTCTCCCCACAAAAAAGATAAATATGTGAGGTGATGGATGTGTTAATTAACTTGATGGGGGGAATCCTTTCACAATGGATACAATTATCACATCATCACGTTGTATACTTTAAATATCTTTGTCAATTATACTTCAATAAAACTGGGGGAAAAACGTAATATAAGTAGGTTAGTGAAGTTGCTTCCAAAGGGGTCTACTGTCCTGTGTTGACTTCAGATTAGTTTGGGTATTTGTAACAAAATTAAGTAACAAAATTAAGTAGATGACTGCATCCTGGTAAAGCCACAATAACGAGTTTCTAGGTCTTCTCAAAATATCTGCATGTGGATTTTTGGTGGCAGCATTACCCCGGGCTGGGTTCTTAGACCCATGCACCACCAGCCTCAAGCACTCAGGGTGGTCTCTCTTAGAACAACGCAGGGCTGGCGGGGTGGGTGGTCTGACAATACCAAAGACTTTGTTCTTGCTATTTTGGCCCAGCAGCAGCTCACAGCGCTGGAGGAGGCCCAGTGCTGAGATTTGGGAGACGAGGACTGTGAAAGCTCATCAGGAAAGTGGGCCGTATGGCTGGACAGGAAAGACAGGAGTCCAGCTGAGAAGCCAGGTAGGATCACTCGGCTAGGGGTGGAATGGCAGGCGTAGGGAGTGGATTCTGAGCCCTAGCAGCCAACAGGGGCTGCAAACCCTTCTGAATAGAGGACAATTAGCAAGGTTAGCTCCGCAGGAGGAAGAACTGCAGAGCACTTTCTGACACAAATCAGTTTTCCCCTGACCTTGGCCACCCAACATCTGGTTTCTCTGCTCTCACTCCTGGCCTGGAGGAAGACGCACCTGGTCGGCTCCTGCGGCCAACTCCCAATCTCACATATTTATGGAGCGGTGGCCACTCGCTGGGCAAGCACTGAGCCCGGTCCTCAGCAGCTCAGGGATCCCCTGACTCTGCCCATTAGCACGGTTCATGCGGGGAAAACATGGTCCTTCCCTCCAGAGCTGCTCTTCGAATGCACGTTCTAAGCCAAGTGCCTTTATTTTCACACAGCTCTCTGCAGCTATGACCTGTCAGGCCTTTCTCCCAAACACACACGCTCACACACACATGATCTCCTGAAACTGTGCTTCCCAAAATAAATAGTGACTTTATTCAGAGGAAAAATATGTCTGAAAACAGAGTGGCCAACTCCTGGGCCTCTTCTGAACCCATTTCTCTCATAAAATCCTCTCCCGTGGCTGTGGCAAGAACTCGCCCGGCTCTTCCTCGCCTCAGCCACTTCCTGTTCCGCCTCACTCCGCTTGCGCTTTGTCAAACTGGACAGCCGCTAAGAGTTCGTTCCTTGCCTCATTATAAACTATCTCTTGGAAAGCTTAGCTACTCATGATTTCAATTAGAAATTTCTCAGTGTCAATGCCTTTCAGATGCATTCTTCCAGTCCTCGCTGAGGAAAAAACCAGTGAGGGATGGCTTAGGATTCCACCCAAGGAGGCATCTGAGAGCTGAAAAAGTAAACATATAAGTCCCGTGAAAGTCACGGGCAGAGCAGCTCCTAATACTGGGATCTTTAAAAATGGTTACTAGTGAGAGTTGTAGAAAGGTTGGGTGTAAAGGTAAGACGTTTTCACGTGTTGACCTCAAAGGTAAGAGGAAGGAACGGCTTCACCAGCAAAGGGTCCTGGATGGAGCAAAGAGCCACCACAGGGGCCAGCTGGGACAGCCCATCTGTGCCCATAGCCCACGTGATACATCAACTCCATATCTTTGCTGCGTCAGGGCAGAGCTTTGGGCATAGACGTAGGGCCTCACCATTGTTTCTAAACATTTGAGTCGGGAGAAACTGATAGTTCACACCTACGCTCTCTTCTGTTTCCAGGATGCTCAACAAACGCTGTACGCGCTGTGTTTCCTAGGAAGCCAAGCATGGATCAGGAAGCCCTCCCACCAGCGGTAGCACGGTGGCTGACCCTCCCGCGCCTCTCGTTACATCTCTCCACCCTCTGCCGTCTCTGCCTCCTCCAGCAAGCACCTACACATTGGGATTCTCCACCAAACTTCCTCCAAGACACACAGCCAAGCCCCCAGAGCAGGAAAGATGCTCCCCCGTCTCGCCCTGCAGGCCCTGGTGGCTCTGGCCACTGGAACCTCTCCCGGAGCCCCGTTGGCAAAGCAGCCTGGGAATCACGGTGAAACTGCCTACCTTAGAAAGATTTAAGTGCAGGCCAGTTCATAGCACAGATGACACACTGTCGGTCTGCCCCGCAGTGCAGAGAGCAAGCGAGGAGTGGGGATCTCAATGCCAGCACACCTGCTGCGGACCTCCTGCTTCTCCACTCAGCGGCAGAGGGGTCTGGGAAAGTGCGACTTGACACACCACTCTCCTGCTTGGCACCCTCCAGTGGCATCCCACGTCTGTCAGGGGTAAGGACCCAAATCCTTGCCAGGGCCCTGCAGCCTCACCAGTCTCTCCCACACTCCTCCAGCCTTATTTCAGCTCCTCAAATGTCCACACTCCCTCCTGACACAGAGCCTTTGTATACGCTGTTCTCTTTGGAACATGATTCCCTTCCCACTCGCTTGCCCTCTACACAGCTAAAAATAAGGGCCGCACAAGTTCATCTGAAGCTGAAACGGACTCCTTCTTAAATAGAACCAGGAGGCTGTGCTGGAACGCAGTCACACACAGCCAGCTCTTCTAGCATAACCCCTTTTCTTTAAGTCATCACCCTAAGTAAGCCAGTATTTCACAACCTAGCTATATCAGGATACTGTATTTCTTCATTTTTCCTTTTCCCTCTGGCTTCATTATTTATTCTCAAAATTACTTTTATTTTGACAGCCTAGCAAATCTCTTATTTTCATGTTTTCCTCCCTCTTTCTTACTCCCTCCTATGTAGGAGTGATATTTAAACTGCTTAACTCAGACAGATGTAAGTCTAGCCCAATTTATAAGGGAGATAACACTTTTCGAAAAATCATTTGCAGTGGTTAGGCTATGAAGGTCCCTGGGGATGACTCTACTATGGAATATCACAGCATTGCTGAAGAGGAAAGGCAAAACTTTCCCAACCATTACGGAAATCTGGCACCAAACCAGCCTGTGTGGATATAGATATGGATGGATACAGATATAAAATATAGATCTAGATATGGATATGGCTATAGATATAGATGTATAGATGTAGGTGTAGCTGTATGGATGTAGGTGTAGGTGTAGATGTAGATGTATAGATGTAGGTGCAGGTGTAGATATAGATGTAGATATACAGATGTAGGTGTAGGTGTAGATGCAGCCGTAGACGTTGATATAGAGATGTAGGTGTAAGTGTAGATGTAGATATATAGATGTAGGTGTAGATGTAGCTGTAGGTGTAGACGTAGGTGTCGATGTAGATATATAGACGTGGGTGTAGACGTAGATGTATAGATGGAGGTGTAGGTGTAGATATAGATGTAGATATATAGATATAGGTGTAGGTGTAAATGTAGATATATAGATGTAGGTGCAGATGTAGGTGTAGGTGAGATATAGATGTAGGTATAGGTAGATGTATAGATATAGATGTAGGTATAGATGTATAGATGTAGATGTATGGATGTAGGTGTAGGTGAGATGTAGATTTGGTATAGATGTACAGGTGTAGGTGAGATATAGATGTATGTGTAACTGTAGATACATAGGTGTGGGTATAGATATATAGATGTAGGTGTAGGTATAGATGTAGGTGTAGATGTAGATGTATAGATGTAGGTGTAGGCGTAGATGTGTAGATGTAGATCTACAGATGTAGGTGTAGGTGAGATATAGATGTACGTGTAACTGTAGATACATAGGTGTGGGTATAGATATATAGACGTAGGTGTAGGTATAGATGTAGGTGTAGATGTAGATGTATAGATGTAGGTGTAGGCATAGATGTGTAGATGTAGATCTATAGATGTAGGTGTAGGTGAGATATAGGTGTAGGTGTAGATGTAGATGTAGATATAGAGATGTAGCTGTAAGTGTAGGTGTAGGTGTAAAAGTAGATATACAGATGTAGGTGTAGATGTAGATGTATACATGTAGGTGTAGGTGTAGATGTATAGACGTAGATGTAGCTGTAGATATTTAGGTGTAGGTGTAGGTGTAAATACATAGATGGAGGTGTAGGTGACATACAGATATAGGTATAGGTGTAGATGTATAGATATAGATGTAGGCATAGGTGTAGACGTAGGTGTAGGTGTAGATGTATAGAGGTAGATATATAAATGTAGGTGTAGATGTAGATGTATAGGTGTAGGTGTAGGTGTAGATATATAGATGTGAGACATAGATGTAGGTGTACGTGTAACTGTAGATATGCAGGTGTAGGTGTAGATATATAGACGTAGGTGCAGGTATAGATGTAAGTGTAGGTGTAGATGTATAGATGTAGGTGTAGG
This sequence comes from Ceratotherium simum simum, assembly GCF_057802395.1. Classification (NCBI taxonomy): domain Eukaryota; kingdom Metazoa; phylum Chordata; class Mammalia; order Perissodactyla; family Rhinocerotidae; genus Ceratotherium; species Ceratotherium simum. The sequence continues at coordinate 110,000,866 of NC_141900.1, forward strand.
TGTAGAGTTAGGTGTAGGTGTAGATGTAGGTGTAAGCATAGATATACAGATGTAGGTATAGGTGAGATATAGGTGTAGGTGTAGATGTAGATGTATAGGTGTAGGGGTAGGTGTAGATATACAGATACAGATACAGACACAGATACAGATATTTATGGTGACCATCTTGCAGCCATCAGATGTCAGCATGGCTAAAAGATAAGAGAGTTCCAGCATCGTGAGAACCTTCTAAGACTCTCCTGTGTTTCAAGCACCTAGGTGGGTTGTAGAACAGCCTGTAGGAGGTCAGCCTCTAAGAACAAGCAGGAAGCAGAGAGCATTGAAGGCCCAGACTCCAGGCATGGTCAGAGTGGGCTGGGCTGTTCTAGTACTCCCTTCTCCTCCCCACCAACAGCTGACCTCACCCTCTACCACAGTAGAAAGATAGGATGTGGAAAGGAGGCTTACAAGCAGAGACCACAAAGGGCCCCTTCCGGGCACAGCATCGTCTCTTCCAGTATCTTCCACAGGGCTAAACAAGGCCAAGTTAACTTGGAAGCCATTGGGCCAAAGAGGTCCTGCAACTGTTTAAATGCTCACCACATCTGTGCTTTTACAGTATTTTCTCACTGTGCCCACCGTCACAGCTAGATATCAGACAAGACTGAAATATCCTCCAGTTCTAGTTTTCCAGCCAACAACAGACATCGAAATCCAACACATCACTGTCACCTCAACAAATGAAAGTGAGCATACAGACTGAGAGCCATCCAAGACCAACAGCCAGCTGCAGGGTGTGGGCCTTATTTGGATTCCAAGTCAAAAAACAAATGAACTGAAACAAAGTTCTGACACTGATGTGACAACCAGAAATTTGAACAGAGACTAGATATTTGATAATATTAGGGATTTTTGTTACTTTTTAGGAGTGATATGGCATTGTGGTATGTTAAAAAGAAAGAATCTTTATATTTTAGAGATATTTCATGAAGTGTTTATACGACAATGTAACTGGGATTTGTTTCAAGCAGCATGAGGTGTGGGAGTAGCTGGGGTGTGGGTGGGACAAGGTTGTCTGGGTTTTTGGCCTGGGTCATTATCTTGCTTTTGTTTATGTTCAAAATTCTGTACAAGAAAGAGCAAAAAACCAACCCATTGCCTCATGAAAAATACAAAACTGAACAGCCAAGGAAAGCCTGTTGGACTGGGCACCCCCTCTGTGGCTGCATCTCATTACCAGGGACAAGCCAAGCCCGTGAGCCCAAGGCCTCGGAGACAGAGATGGGTGGGCTCCCAGGACAATTGCCCAGGCACCTGGAGTGCAGCCTCAGAGGATGCTCTCAGGACACCAAGTCCTTCCTTTAGAGCAGCTCTGAGGTGGCCAGGTGTGGTGCCTTCGAACAGAAACATCTAGAGGAGTTTCTACACAGAACCTCTATTTAGAAGCAAAAGCTTCGCTGCCGGTGCTTTTAAAGAATCAATTCTGTGACTTTGGATTTCTATCACAATCTGATCCTCAAATCGCCTTGGGAAGAACTTTCACGTCAATTATGTACATTTTCCTAGAATTTCCAAAAAGTCCACACCATGGGCGAAAAATACCTGCTGATTCTTTAACCAGCTATTCCAGAAGGGCCTCCCCGCTCATTCACTTACTCCTCAACATCCAGACGTGTGCTGGGCCCTGGGAGAAGACGGAGCAGCCCCTCCCCACAGGAAGCATGACGTCTGCATGAAGGAGGTGGCATGTGACTCAGTAAGTGTAACACGCCATCGTATCAGTGGTCTCCAGGTGACTGCAGGGAAAGCTTCCCAAAGTCCCACTCTGGCTGACTGCTGAGGACTGAGACACTTTCCAGGCGAGAAGGGCAGCTCGGGCCAAGTCAGAATCGTGAAAGGGGAAGATGGTGTGGCTGGAGGGTGGGCTCCTGGTGACAGTGACAGAAGTGGATGTGGAAAGGTTGGGTGGGCTGCAGGTGGGGTGTGAAGGGCCTTGTCTTCAAGCTGGGGCCTTGGGGATGTACCAAGGTGCAAGCAGTGGGCTCCTTGAACATCCCCAGAGCAGAACGTGTCATCTGATGGCAGCACACGGGTGGATCAGGGAGGGAGGCACGGGTGCAGAGAAAGCAGGCGGGAGGTTAATGGTGCGAGAAACCCTCCAGTGCCTTCTGAGGAGCCAGGCTCGGTAGGGGCTGGGGATGCAGCTGAGCAGAAACAGACATGGCCCCTGACTTGGTAGAGGAGAGCAAGAATAGAGGAATAACTCTCCACAGGAATGCATCACTGCATGCCCAAGTAAGGCGCTCAAGGGAAGGAAGGGGCAGAGCTGTACTTGATGAGGGACCCTGACAGAGCCTGGGGAATCAGGAAGGCTGCACGGAGGAGGTGGCCCCTTAGCAAACATTAGAAGAACAAGAAGGAGGTAAAGGGGCAGCATGTACTAGAGGAGGAGCGTTTCAGAGTGAGAGGAACAAACATAAGGCTTCTTGTCATAAACTCTGCATATTCCAGAAGCAGAAAGGCCGAGCACCCAGAGGGAAGAGAAATGGGGAGAGGATGAGTCTGCAGAGCCCGAAAGGCCTGGGGCCACATTAGGAGCCTGGGTCTCTCGCTTAGGAGCAGTGGAAGGTAACTGCAAGGTCTTACAGGCAGAAGGTGATCAGATTTAGGGCACAGAGAGTGCTCTTTGGGTGCAACGTGTGTAACAGATTGAGTAAGGACAGAGGGGAGGCAGAGAGACCCATGAGAGGCCCCCGCAGTAACCAGGGCAAGAGAGGCAGTGACCTGGAGCAGGATGGAGAGGGGCAGGGAGGAGAAGAGGGCAGGTGGAGAGGTCCTCGTAGCTGGACCTGCGGGAGGTAAGAGAGGTAGACTGACAGTGCTGGTGCTGACCGAGGCACCGACATGAGGAGGAAGCACGGCACTGGGGGACTCTGCGTCCACCATGTTGAGTTCCAGTTGAGTTCCTTTTTTTTTATACATCCAAGGGGAGAGGCCTCGTGGACATGGTCCCCGAAGCACGAGTATGGGCGGCATCTCCCCCAGACCACGTGCTGCATGAGGTGAAGGAAGGGCTGACTGAGAAGGTCACTGGCACCAGGCAGCACCAAGGCCTCTGGTGACACAGAGGATAGGGTAGACGGAGAGGAGCTACTGAGTTTGAGCAGATGGAATTTTGTAACTGACTGACAGAAGGAGTGAGAGTGGAGCTAGGGTCAAGAACGAGAAGTTTATAAATAAAAATTTCGTTCAAGCTATGATACAGGATTCTGAGATTCTTTAATTCATGGGCTTGGCGACCCACTCGGTTAAAACTATTTCCACCCTCTATCAATAAAACAGACACCTTAGATTTCTGTGACTCTCACCATGTACTTTTAGGTACTTTCCTCATCTGAATTTCAAAACAACCCACTAAGTTAAATTGGGAGATGTCTGACTTCCTTAAGGGAAAAATTATACTGTGTTTATCTTTCCTTCTCTGGGAACCTTCACTGTGTCTTCATTACAGCAGGCACTCAATAAACATTTGTCCACTTTTATAGGTGGGACCCCAAGTCTAGAAAGGCTGATAGGAAACAGACAGGCCGGAGCTGGCCAGGATCTGGGGCTTGAAAACCACTGTTCACCGTTCTTCTCACTGACACTCCCCAGAACCACCAACTAAGCAGTCAAGAGCTTAGATTTTGGAAAATTTTTTGTTTCTTTTTTCTTATTATTTTTTTAATATACAAGCAACCATGACCATTTTTACTCGTTGGGGCTATACCTCATCCACCTAAAATCTCAAATGATGATAAATCCATCATGCTAAAGAGAGTCTTTCAAGACAAACTAAAGAGATGAACAGTGACATAGGAGGGACATTCAGGAAAGACGGCAAATAGAGGTGGCAGCTGTATTTTCTGAACAAAAAGTTAGAGCACGTCACCTGAGATCGTCTGAGAACAGGGCAGAAGAACTAAAATCTGCACTGACACTGAACACACAGAATCCGTACACAACATTCTTAAAATTTCCCTTCTCCAATAAGGAAGGAAAAGGTCAGAAAGATCATGCATCACACCCGTCCACACTCCTTTTCCATGTCGTGACGGCTCACTCCTGTCCCTGCCCATCTGCCCGGCTACCATTGGGAGGTGGGCGGGCGGGCCCTGTGCCAGGGGCTCAATCGCCAAGTTCTGGGGGCTGAGAGGGCAGCCAGGGGTCTCCGGGCAGGTGGTGCCAGAACCAAGGTTGGACCACACCCCTTCCTCTTCCACCACCTGCCTCCCGGAGGAGACTGGCAAGTCACTCCAGAGCAGATGGGTGCTTACATTTTAGAATGAGTGATGGGAAGAGTGTGGGCAATCTCCACTCTAAAGGCTCTAACTAACCTGATTCTCAACCCATGGGATGATCTAGAAGGAAGTTTCTGAGAGGAAGAAAGGGTTGTTTGTCCTCGGGTGAGGCCAGGTCTTACTCACGCACAAACCTCTGGTGCTGGCACACATTCGCCGAGGCCCATTCACCATTGGCAAATGGAGAACCCAACTTCTGAACTCTCTCCCAGACTTTTGATCCCCAAACCCTCACACTTCACCAGCAGATGAAGGTCAGAACTGTGCCTGACGTCTAGGTCGCATCTCCTAATCAGACGTTCTGACTGACCCCAGGAAGCGCAGTGCTGCCAGAAACGGGCGCCATTGCACAGCTGCTTGGGAAGCAGGTCATGCCCCGATAAGCATGTTAATTAGGAGACTAAAATGTCAGGTGTAGTTTCCCTGATTGGCTTACCCAAGAGGAAAGAAAGTTTTGTAGTAAGAAAAGACTGAAGGAGGAAAACTAACAACCAACTTGTCTGTTTCCAGAATATTGATCGGCGTCAGAGGCAGCACAGAGACAGTGGCAAAGATGTCCCATCTCTATTTCCAGCACTTCCCTCCCCCAGCCAACCTCCCCTTGAGACCTCTGTGCCCCACCCCTTCCAACCTTCTCCCCTGACTCCAGGTCATTTATTGTCTCCTCTTTCAGGAGGAGCTGCATTCTCTTTGGTTATTGCTCTCGGGCTCATACCACTTCATTACTGAACTGTGTCCCAGCTACTCTTCTTCCTGCATCACGTTCGCTTTCTCGACAGCCCCTCGAGGTGTGCACGATCATCACCGCCACTTTAGAGACAGGAAACCAAGCCCAGGGAGATAAGTAACTGCCTGAATCACAGGACTGGTGTGGGATCCCCACCCTGACAGCCGGCCTCTGGGTGGGTTGTGCTCACTCACCCAAGGCTGCAAAGATCAGCAGGAGACCACTGCTTTACCTATCGGCAGGAAGTCCAGCGCTTCCAGTGAGGGACTGCTGGGCTCCTAACGACCACGCATCCTATTTCCTTGTCCACAAGCCACCCACAGCCTGTTGGGGCAGCCCTGTCCCAAGGGTGACAGAGGATCTTCTCCCACGCAACTCTGCTTGTTGCCAACATCAGATCCATGACTCGCTTTACTTCTGCTTCTCAGCCTCCACATGTTATGACCATGGTTACCTCTCCAAAGACCATCTCATCAGCTCAGACCATCCTTCCACAGGAACATATCCCAAACATGAGGAGTCTTTTTGTTAAGACAAGCACACCAGTATAGCCACATGTCTCTCAAGCATTTCCTTACCAGATGTAAAAGGCAGTTTCTTCTTTGCTGAGAGGTAAACAGACCCCTTTGCTTCAAATTCACCTTCCAGCCTCTGATCTCTTCCTGTCAGCCTAACTTGAAACAATTTTAAAATCATCCTTGGAGGACCAGGGATGGCTGTCCTGCCCTTCATCCAATCTTGAATAATCTGTCTAGTTTGTAAAGAGGATGAAAATGTAAACCATACCCTGTCCATCAGAACATGTAGGAGAGAGAGTGGAGCTGGCAGAGCTAAGCCATGCTATCCTCCCACCTTAACATCAATGGAGAGAAGGCGTGTTGATGACAACACTGACTCATAAGTCACATTTCTTTGCCTTTTTATGGGACAACCAAATATACAAAAGTCACTTTTTTTGTAAAGAATAGCACCAAATTCTTGTCAATTAATAGTTGATCTATTAAGGTTTAAGCTGAGATCTGGTGAAATCTTGCCCCAGAGAATGCCAAATTATAAATTAATCTGATAACAGAGGCAGAAATGTCAATCTATCTTCTAGTGCATCATGCCTTGTGAGAAACAGTAAGAATACTAACATAAAGCTGTATTATCTCCACCATATATCTTTCATCCAATTGAAGCAGCAAGAGAAGAAAAAGGGAAAGCCACCCAGATAAGACAATGATGTCCTGTAACCCACGCTGCAGCAGGGAGATGCTCACGTCCCAGAGGACAGCCACAAAGCTCCACAGGAAAACAAACTCTGAATGCAAAGAAGATCCACCCTGATAACGCCTTCCTTCTCTCCTGGGAAGTCAGCCAGAGCAAGAGGAGATGCCCAGTTGGATGGTTTCTCCTCATCAGAAATGCTGACTGCTCACACTGCACGGTCATGTCCCTCCACGGATGGCCCTGATGCAGAGAACGGTTGATACGGAGTGTCTGGCTCCAGAGGTTCCCAGAAAAACTGCACTGTCCTTGGCTGCCCACGCTGGCATGAGGGTGCCTTTGGAAGAGTCTTTCGAATGACTAGAATCCTCTTCCCAGCACTTTCATGGAGGCACTCATCATCCTTTCAGCTGCAGCTGAGCCCCAGGACCCCAGGCGAGGGAGCAGTCAGGGTCTGCCTACAAGCACCCTCGCCTCATGCTGGGAATGAGCCCTTGGGTAACAGGACACGATGACACTGACGTCCTGGTGGAGGAAGAAGGCTCCAAAGCAGCTGTGCAGTGCAGGAACCATGGGTAATGACACAGACACATATACACACATACATATGCATACATACATACACACACACACGCACACATGCACACCTATTTACACATACACATGCATATATACACATGCACACATATACACACATACACATGAACACATATACACACACACATTTACACATACACATGCACACATACACACACCTATACACATACACACATATACACATGCACGCATATACATATACACACATATACACATGCGCATACACACTCACACATATATACACATACACACATTCACATGAACACACATATACATGCACACACATACACATGCACACACATGAACACATATACACACGCACATACATACACGCATACAACAAACACATACACATGCACCCATATACACATACAGATGCACACGTATACACACGAACACATACACACATACATACACACATGAACACACACACAAATACACATGAACACATATAACACATATACACATGCACAGATATACAGAGACACATCCAGACTACACATACAACACACACATTCACATAACATACACACATGCACATATACACACAACACATATAAACACACAGACACACATGCACAACACAGCAATGTTTCCCATGGAAGGGAAAAATCCACAACATGGGGTTTTTGACAATTAGAGTAAGTAATAGCTTGGTATAATGGTTTGCATCACAAATCTCACCTTTGCTTTAATAGCACAGAGCTGTGCCCTCAGCAGGACAGACTGTTCAAGTTCTTCTCTGCCCTTCTCTGTAAAACATGATTCTAAAGACACACACCCACTAGGAGTTACAGTTCTAAGAAAAGGACCATGAGGACAGAGATGAACACATGGAGCACACCATCTAGGTGAAGAGGTCAGAAGGGGGCAGACGCGTCTTAATAAAAAAAGACCTCAAGAAAAGTGAGTCAATGTTTGGTGCAAGCTTCAAGTGTCAGCTGCTGAGGACTTCTCTAAAAACAAAGGTGAGAATATCCTCTACAGTTAAAAAGAGTCTTAAATTTTAATTTGGTTTTGAAACATGGTCTGTGGTTTGAGCTCAAAATCAAATATTTTCTGCCCAACTCTGGTATGCAACTACTTCTCACTGATGAAATTTGCTGTCTGCAGTGTAGCAACAACTCACACGCTGGTGGATTGAATTTTATCTGCAGTCTAGAGGTGTGAGCTCTGCAGAATCAGCAGGAGAGATTGATTCTGGCTTGGACGCAGCCCCTTCGCCACTGTGAACAAGCACTGAAATATGATGGACTTCTGAACTAATGAAGAAACACCTGAACAAGTAAGTGTACACTACAATGCAAAAGCAAAATTATATATAGATATGGGTGTTCACATATCTGCACACACATGCAAACACATGTAGACACACATACACATGCACACAGGCATGTGTGCGGCCAGCCAGAAATATTTTTCGCTTGGAAGCACCAATTCCATTACTCGAAGAAAACACAACATTTTTACAAAGCATAGTGTGAAATGTCAGGTTCATTAGTGAGATGACCTGAAAAATGGGGCCGACCACTTGTCACTTGCTGGGTACATGATGCTGAATTCTGTCCCTTGTTACATTCCGATCAAAATGAGAGGAAGGACTGAACACTGTTGCTGTGAGGCATGTTTTTCCCTCTGAAGGATGACTCATATCCTGATACTCGGACTACCTTGGTGTGAAATAGATGAAACTTTTGGAGTTTTAACAGGCATGGAGCCAGCATTCCGCGCAGACTCCAGTCCTACCCACTGCTCAGCCGACAGCGTCTGCCCAGGCTTTGCTCCTCCAGTGCCCCCCACTGCTTCACCTGAAGACAACGCCGCTTCAACAACCCTGTGGTCTGAGCAGCAGTGACGAGGCCAAGACCCAAGAGCTGGGAAGGGCTTGGTCTCAGGTTGTTTTGTGGAGAACTGCCCTCACGCTCAGCTTCTCAGCTCACAACACTGGGTAAGAGGGACAGGCCGGCTCCTGGCTGCTCTCCCACACGTGCAATAGCAGAGACGCCTTCCCTCGTGTCCCCGGTGAAGACAGGCAAAAATAACAGCATTCCCCACTCCAGTGAGGTGCACGGATCTCAGCCACCAGGAGGTAACAACCAGGGCCCCTACTCACTCATTGTCCGTCACAATGTAGCCGGACTCCTCCTCAGAAGACTGGACTTCCAGTCGCAGGCCTTCGCCGGGGCGTCCCTGAGCTCCTGCTCGGAGGTGCTGGCCCTCCTTCCAGGCCCCCGGAATCTGGCGTTGGAATTCCCCAAACCTGTCGACCCTGGGCCTCTCCAAGAGCTCTTTAACGTAGGTCTGACTCCTTACATTCTCCACCCCAGCACTCTCCTCTTCCGAAGATAGGGAGGCCTCTGGGTTCTCTGATTTCTTAATCTCTGTTTTGAAGGACTCCGCAAGAGCGGGGGCTCCAGGCGAGAATTGAGACCCAGGATCCTGCAGGGAGTCCCCGAGGTTGAGGCTCAAACGATTGACCTAGCAGAAAGGAAACTCATGTGAGATGATGTCTAGGAGAAAGACCGTCAACTTATACGATGGAAGGGTCATTTGTGACAAAGTCATCCACATCGGATAATAGCAGCAATGTGAAATGAAACAGTTGATGAAGGCAAAGCTTTTACAGCCTGTATTTAGAATTATATCTAGACGAGAAATTTTCAACAAAATGGAGGAGGGCACTGTGTATCACAACCACCTAACAGTGTGTTCTCTCTCTGTCAGTCTCTGTCTGCCTGTCTCTCTATCACAAACACATACACACTCCTTCAAGCCTGATTTTGTACCGTCAGTGTAGGTCTTTGGCATCTATATTTTAAAAAATAGCCCATGTGATTCTGAGACCCCATCCTGCCCCAATAGAAACAATGAACACCTAATGGTAACAACAAGAATGATTATTTGCATTTACTCAGTTCTCATAATGCACAAAGGCTCAGCACTATATGCCTCATATGCGTGAACTCACTGAGTCCTCACAATAACCCTGTGACTCAGGAACTGTCATACCTCCCCCAGGTCACAGGGAAATTGAGGCACCAGGGTTGAACAGTCACCGGGATAATTGCATCCTAACAACATCTATGGGATCTTTGGTCCTCACATGCCAATACTCACCCCATCCTGATCCCCGTTTCCTGGACAAGAGGGTCCTCAGAACCACTTAACTGACATCCCGACTGATGAATATTATCTTACAACACGCAGTGCTGATTACATATCAGGCACTGTGCTCACTACTCTGTGAAAATTCCCATTTAATTATTACCCTAACCCATGAGTTCTGTACTAGTTTTATGTCTAATTTGTAGAGTTTGGGGCTTATAGAGGTTAATAATTTGCACAAGATCACAGAGGTAGTGACTAGCAGATCCAGAATCTTAACTCAGGTCTAATTGATGTTAAAGATGCCATCACTGGGCTACATTGCCCTCACAGACACCCAGCACTGCTTCTTAAGAAAACAAATGTTCTCTCCTGCTGCTGGTACACAATGAAGCAGAATGTGCCAAGGACGCCTTTTTTTTTTTTTTAATTGATGTCATTATAGTTTATAACATTGTGCAATTTTAGTTGTACATTATTGTTTGTCAGTCACCATATAAATGTACCCCTTCACCTCTTGTGCCCAACTCCCAGCCCCCTTCCCCCTCGTAACCACCAAACTGTTCTCTCTGTCCGTGTGTTAGTTTATCTTCCACATATGAGTGAAATCATGCAGTGTTTGTCTTTCTCTGGCTTATTTCACTAAACGTAATACCCTCCAGGTCCATCCATGTTGTTGCAAATGTGAGGATTTTGTCTTTTTTTTTATGGCTGAGTGGTATTCATTGTATATATATACCACATCTTCTTTATCCAATCATCAGTCGAGGGACACTTGGGTTGCTTCCACTTCTTGGCTATAGTGAATAATGCTGCAATGAACATAGGGGTGCATAAGCCTCTTTGGATTGTTGATTTCAGGTTCGTTGGATAGATTCCCAGTAGTGGGATAGCTGGATCATAAGGTATTTCTATTTTTAATTTTTTGAGGATTCTCTATACTGTTTTCCATAGAGGCTGCACCAGTTTGCATTCCCACCATCAGTGAATGAGGGTTCCCATTTCTCCACAATCTCTCCAACAATTGTTATTTTTTGTCTTGGTGATTATAGCCATTCTAATGGGTGTAAGGTGATATCTTAGTGTAGTTTTGATTTGCATTTCCCTGATGATTAGTGATGTTGAGCATCTTTTCATGTGCCTATTGGCCATCTGTATATCTTCCTTGGAAAAATGTCTGTTCATATCCTCTGCCCATTTTTTGATCAGGTTGTTTATTTTTATGTTGTTCACTTGTGTGAGTTCTTTATATATTACGGAGATTAACTCCTTGTCGGATATATGCTTTGCAAATACTTTCTCCCAGCTGGTGGGTTGTCTTTTCATTTTGATCCTGGTTTCCTTTGCCTTGCAGAAGCTCTTTGGTCTGATGAAGTCCCACTTGTTTATTGTTTCTTTTGCTTCCCTTGTCTGAGTAGACATGGAATTCGAAAAGATCCCTCTATGACTGATGTCAAAGAGTATACTGCCTATGTTTTCTTCCAGGAGTTTTATAGTTTCAGGTCTTGCCTTCAAGTCTTTGATACATTTTGAGTTACTTTTTGTGTATAGTGAAAGAAAATGGTCTACTTTCACTCTTTTGCCTGTGGCTGTCCAGTTTTGCCAGCACCATTTATTGAAGAGACTTTCCTGTCTCCGTTGTATGCTCTTAGCTCCTTTGTCGAAGATTAGCTGTCCAGAGATGTGTGGTTTTATTTCTGGGCTTTCGATTCTCTTCCATTGATCTGTGTGTCTGTTTCTGTACCAGTACCATGCTATTTTAATTATTATAGCTTTGTAGTATATTTTGAAGTCAGGGGTTGTGATGCCTCCAACTTTGTTCTTTTTGCTCAGGATTGCTTTAGCTATTTGGGGTCTTTTGTTGCCCAAAATGAATTTTAGAATTCTTTGTTCTATTTCCGTGAAGAATGTCCTTGGGATTCTAATTGAGATTGCGGTGAATCTGTAGATTGCTTTAGGTAGTATGGACATTTTAACTATGTTTATTCTTCCAATCCATGTGCATGGGATATCTTTCCATTTCTTTATGTCATCATGGATTTCTTTCAATAATGTCTTATAGTTTTCATTGTATAGGTCTTTCACCTCCTTGGTTAAATTTATTCCTAGATATTTTATTCTTTTTGTTGCGATTGTAAATGGAATTGTCTTCTTGAGTTCTCTTTCTGTTACCTTGTTATTAGAGTATAGAAATGCAACTGATTTTTGTCAGTTGATTTTGTACCCTGCAACTTTGCTGTCATTGTTGATTATTTCTAATAGTTTTCCAATGGATTCTTTAGGGTTTTCTATATATAAAATCATGTCGTCTGCAAAGAGCAAGAGTTTCACTTTGTTGCCTGTTTGGATTCCTTTTACTCCTTTTCTTGCCTAATTGCTCTGGCCAAAACCTCCAGTACTATGTTGAATACGAGTGGTGAGAGTGGGCACCTTTGTTTTGTTCCTGTTCTCAGAAGAATGGCTTTCAGTTTTTTTCCATTGAGTATGATGTTGGCTGTTGGTTTGTCACATATGGCCTTTATTATGTTGAGGTATTTTCCTTCTATACCCATTTTGTTGAGAGTTTTTATCACAAATGGATGTTGGATCTTGTCAAATGCCTTCTCTGCATCTACTGTGATGATCATGTGGTTTTTATTCCTCATTTTGTTAATATGGTGTATCACACTGATTGATTTGCGGATGTTGAACCATCCCTGTGTCCCTGATATAAATCCCATTTGATCATGGTGTATGATCTTTTTAATGTATTGCTGTATTCGGTTTGCCAATGTTTTGTTGAGGATTTTTGCATCTATGTTCATCAGCGATATTGGCCTGTAATTTTCCTTCCTTGTATTGTCCTTGTCTGGCTTTGGTATCAGGGTGATGTTGGCCTCGTAGAATGTGTTAGAAAGTGTTCCATCTTCCTCTATTTTTTGGAATAGTTTGAGAAGGATGGGTATTAAATCTTCTTTGAATGTTTGGTAAAATTCTCCAGAGAAGCTATCTGGTCCTGGACTTTTATTTTTGGGGAGGTTTTTGATTACTGTTTCAATCTCTTTACTTGTGATTGGTCTATTCAGATTCTCTATTTCTTCTTCATTCAGTTTTGGGAGGTTGTATGAGTCTAAGAATTTATCCATTTCTTCCAGATTGTCCAATTTGTTGGCATATAGTTTTTCATGGTATTCTCTTATAATTCTTTGTATTTCTGTGGTATCCATTGTAATTTCTCCTCTTTCATTTCTAATTGTATTTATTTGAGCCTTCTCTCTTTTTTTCCTTAATGAATCTGGCTAAGGGTTTGTCAATTTTATCTTCTCAAAGAACAAGCTCTTTGTTTCACTGATCCTTTCCACTTTTTTTTTGGTTTCAATTTCATTTATTTCTTCTCTAATTTGTATTATTTTCCTCCTTCTGCTGACTTTGGGCTTTGTTTGTTCTTCTTTTTCTAGTTCTGTTAGGTGTAATTTAAAGTTGCTCATTTGGAATTTTTCTTGTTTGTTAAGTTGGCCTGTATTGCTATGAGTTTCCCTCTCAGGACCGCTTTTGCTGCATCCCACATGAGTTGGTATGGTGTATTTTCATTTTCATTTGTCTCCAGATATTTTTTGATTTCTCTTTTAATTTCTTCAATGATCTATTGGTTGTTCAGTAGCATGTTGTTTAGTCTCCACACCTTTGTCATTTTCCCAACTTTTTTCTTGTAGTTGATTTCTATTTTCACAACGTTACAGTTGGAAAAGATGCTTGTTATGATTTCAACCTTCTTAAATTTTATAGAGGCTTGCCTTGTTTCCCAACATATGGTCTATCCTTGAGAATGTTCCATGTGCGCTTGTGAAGAATGTGTAATCTGCTGTGTTTGGATGGAGTGTTTTATATATAGCTAGTAAGTCCACTGCATCCAGTTTTTTGTTTAAGTCCACTATTTCCTTAGTGACATTCTGTCTGGATGATCTATCCATTGATGTAAGTGGGGTGTTAAGATCCCCTACTATTACTGTGTTGTTGTTGATATCTCCTTTTAGGATTATTAGTAGTTGCTTTATGTACTTTGGTGTTCCTGTGTTGGGTGCATATATGTTTATAAGTGATATGTCTTCTTGGTGGAGTGTCTCTTTTATCATTATATATTGCCCCACTTTGTCTCTCATTAACCGTTTTATCCTGAAGTCTACTTTGTCTAATATAAGTATGGCAACACCTGCTTTCTTTCGTTTGCTATTTGCTTGGAGTATTGTCTTCCATCTTTTCACTCTGAGCCTGTGTTTGTCTTTAGAGCTGAGATGTGTTTCCTAGAGGCAGCGTATTATTGGGTCTTGCTTTTTAACCCATCCTGTCACTCTGTGTCTTTTGATTGTGGAATTCCAACCATTTACATTTAGAATGATTATTGATATATGAGGGCTTAATGTTGCTATTTTATCGCTCACTTTCCTGTTCTTTTGCATTCCTTTGTTTCTCATCCCATGTGTTTTGGACTACCAACTCACTTTGGTAGTTCTCTATGATGGTTTTCTTAGTTTTCTTTTTCTTTACCATATGTGTCTCTGTTCTGATTATTTGTTTAGTGGTTACCATGAGGTTTGCATAAAAAAAATCTCGTGGATGAGACAGTCCATTTTCTGATGGCCTCTTATTTCCTTAGACTAAATCGATTCCATCCCTTCTCTCTTCCCCTTCTAAGTTATTATTGTCAGAACTTATTCCATCTTGTGCTGTGAGTTTGTGTTTAAAGTGATGAAGTTATATTTATTTTTGGTGTTTTCCCTCCCTTAATGTTTGACATTATAATTAAGTGTTTGCTAATCTATTCTGATAGAGAGTTGTAATTTTTCCAGTGTTGTCTACCTATTTTTCTCCTTGCTCAAAGCTTTGGATCCCCTTTCTCTCTATTTTTTTTTTTTTTTTTTCAGGCATAAGGGCCTTCTTGACCATTTCTTGTAGTGGGGTTCTTGTGGCAATGAACTCCCTCAACTTTTGTTTATCTGGGATGGTTATTATTTCTCCATCATATCTGAAGGATATTTCTGCTGGATAGAGTATTCTTGGCTGAAAGTTTTTGTTTTTCAGAATTTGGAATATGTCATTCCACTCTCTCCTAGCCTCTAAAGTTTATGTCAAGAAATCGGCTGAGAGCCTGAGAGGAATTCCTTTGTATGTTATTTTTTTTTTGTCTTGCTGCCCTTAGTATTTTTTCTTTATCATTGACTTTTGCCACCTTTACTACTATATGCCTTGGAGAGGGTCTTTTCATATTGATATATTTAGGAGATCTATTGACTTCATTCACTTGTATTTCCAGCTCCTTCTCCAGGTTTGGGAAGTTCTCAGCTATTATTTCTTTGAACAAGCTCTCAGCTCCGTTTTCCCTCTCTTCGCCCTCTGGAATATCTATAATCCTTATGTTGCATTTCCTAATTGAATGGGATATTTCTCGGAGAATTTCTTCATTTCTTTTTAGTCTCAATTCTCTCTCCTTCTCCATCTGGAGCATTTTTGCATTCCTATCTTCAATATTGCTAATTCTTTCCTCCATATTGTCAGCTTTGTTCCTTAATGATTCTAGATTTTTCTTTATCTCCTCCATTGTGTTTTTAATCTCCAACATTTCTGATTGGTTTTCCTTTATAGTTTCAATCTCTTTTGTGAAGAAGTTCCTGATTTCATTCAATTGTCTATCTGTATTTTCTTGTAATTTGTTGAGTTTTTCTATGAAAGCTATTTTGAATTCTCTGTTGTTTAGGTTATAAATTTCTGTGCCTTCAGGATTGATTTCTGGGTGTTTGTTATTTTCCTTCTGATCTGGAGGTTTAATATATTTTTGCACACTGCTTGAGGGCATGGGCTTATTTTTCCTCATTCTGAAAATATCTGGTCGCAGCTTCTCCTGCTGGGTGGGGGTCAAGAGTTGTGTATTCTGAGCCTGCCATGATCCGCAGATGCTCTGACCAACCGGCTGTGCTTGTGCTTCAGGTGAGGCAAGGGGCTCTTTCTTTCACCTGCCCGATCCCAGGGGCTTCTCCCTTTTCCCTTGCTATCTGCTCTCCTGGGGTGCTAGCTTGATAAAGGCACCTCTGCAACAGTTCAGTCCCCTCTGTATGGGAATTTCCCACAGGCTGTGAGAGAATTTGGAGAGCAACAGTCTTTCCACGTAGGACTGCCCCTCCCCCCTCTCTCTGAGAGCCGCACGGACCTGGTCCCAGGGTCGTTGTCGTTGAGGAAGGAGAGGAGTTCTCCTTACCTCCAGAGAGTTCCAGCACCTCCACCTTCAGATATAAGGCTGCATGGGTCTCTCAGATGTCTTTTGTGTTGTGTGAATGTCCGCTGTTGCTATATCAATGTCCTTTTTGTTGTGTCTTAGCGGGGAGAGTCTAAGGGGGAAAGCTCACTCTGCCATGATGCTGACGTCACTCCAAGAAAAACAATTTTTAAATCATGCAATGAACTACTGGAATGTTTTATTTTTTCTGAAATTCACCTCTTTGGAAAATTTTATATTGTCTTTCAAGCATTTCTGTCTCCTGGGTCTGCCTGAGTCCTTCATAAGACTCCCACGGCCACTGCAGATCACAGGGTGACAGAGGCTGTGGAACAGCCACTATGGACTGTTAAGCCAGGTGACATGCAATTCTGAGTCAAAGGATGCCTTTTAATACATGTGAGAACAAAAGTTTTATGCTCATTCAGTGAGGTATTTCTTTTTTTTAACTATGAAATTACATCTCGAATACTATATTAGACAAAAACAGGAAAATTGTATTTATTTCACAACTCACTTTACCAAAACACATCTATTTAGGAAATTAAGGAAGGATTATGAAGGAAATTAATGATTCCCTTTTTGACTAAAACTTCTTCATAACTTTTCCTTTTGTGTTTTGGAGTATTTAAAGAAAATAGGAGTTTGATGAAAACATTTGCTCAAATTTGGATCCTGACTGATGACAGTACATAGCATTTCAGTCACCAAATAGGGATGGAACAATGTCCTCAGGCTTGTGAATGAAAGAGAATAGTATTCTCACTTAAACTGTATTTCGTGTGAGGAAGAAAAGGATGTTATTATATAAATAAGAGCTCAGAAAATATGACACTGAAATACGCTTTTGGAAAAAATTGCTTGAAAATGTACACCAAGTAACAGAGAAATGAATCAAAATTTGACTCATCTGGGATGAAAAATTTGTAGTATAAAAGCCCTGGGGGTCTTCATGTAGGGCAGATTCGGGAATCTGGCTGAATTGTGTGTCATATGGAGACCCTACAGCCTTCGCTCCAGCCATGCTCAGCCACTGCTCATCTCCTACCCTCCACTTCCTAAATGAGGAAAAGTGTTTCTTAAACCCCACTTCTCCCTCCTCAACTCAGACAGAATATCCCACCATTTTTGATGGACTTTTCGAAGAATTGCTGATGTTTTCTTCCCCTACTTGCTAACAGGCATTGAACCAAAAACCACTAAGATAACTGACAAGAGAAGTACTAACAAAAAAATTTTTTTTCACACCACAAAAACAGAGTTTCCTAGAACCACATAAGTTCATTGTCATTGCTTGTGAATTGATTTTCTGCATCCCTAAGACGTGTACTAGTGATAACAAGCAGAGGTTCTGTAATAGGAAAAACCAACAAACCACTCAGTGGGTGGGTGTTACCTGTGACTAAGCCCTTTTTCTTTCTTTTTTTTTTGTGAGGAAGATCAGCCCTGAGCTAACATCCATGCTAATCCTCCTCTTTTTGCTGAGGAAGACAGGCTCTGAGCTAACATCTATTGCCAATTCTCCTCCTTTTTTCTCCCCAAAGCCCCAGTAGATAGTTCTATGTCATAGTTGCACATCCTTCTAGTTGCTGTATGTGGGACACGGCCTCAGCACGGCCGGAGCTGTGGGTCGGTGTGCGCCGGGATCCAAACCCAGGCCGCCAGTAGTGGAGCGCGCACACTTAACCGCTAAGCCACGGGGCTGGCCCGACTAAGCCCTTTTTCAAATTGCCTTCTCAACCAGTGCTGTCCGACAGCATCTTCTGCAATGAAGGAAATGTTCTATATTGGTGCCATCCAACCCACATGTTACTAAAGAACACTTGAAATGTGGCTAGCACAGCTGAGGAACTGAATTTTTTATTTACTTTATTTTAAAGAATTTAAATTTAAGTTCAAATAGCCACAGGTGGCTAATGGCTACCACTTTGGACAGTGCAGGTCTAAATGATCTAGAGCCTGTCAATGTCCTGGTTAAGTGAACCTCGAAAATCAGTACACACAGGACAATCTCAAGTATGTATAGTGGGCATCTGAAGTTTTCATGCAATGTTATCATTCCATATCCCTGGGTAGGGAAATTCTAAGGAATATTTATCTTCTTCTTTGTATTAACCATATTTTTCATATTTCTGTAAAGGATAAATATTAGTATATAATCTGAAAACAGATACTAGTGTGTATCTAAATATAGCCCAGCCCTGGTGGTCTAGCAGTTAAGATTTGGTGCTCTCACTGTGGCCCAGGTTCCTGTCCTGGTCAGGGAACCACACCACCTGTCTGTCAGTTGTCACATTGTAGTGGCTGCATGTTGCTGTGATGCTAAAAGCTATGCCACCGGTATGTCAAATACCAGCCGGGTCACCTGTGGTGGACAGGTTTCAGGAGAGCTTTCAGACTAAAAAGGACTAGGAAGAAGGACCTGGCCACCCACTTTGGAAAAAACTGGCCATGAAAACCCTATGAATAACAGCAGAGAATTGTCTGATAGAGAGCCAGAAGGTGAGAGGATGGTGCAAAAAGACCGGGCAGGGTTCCACTCTGCTGTACACAGGGTTACTAGGAGTGGGAATTGACATGATGGCACTAACAACAAAACAAAATCTAAATATCCACAATTTTGTATGTACTCTTTATACTTTTCTCAATTCTGGGATTATGAGGGTTTTTCCATCCTTTTTTGGAAAAAAAAAAACTTTGCATTTGATAAACAGTCCCAAGCCATGAAGAGATTAGCAATACATCTCTGAGTTTAATGTGAAACAAACCTGCAAAAACATTCCATCTTACCTCTTCGTAAACTCTACCATCATCGTCTTGCACTCTGTTATCTGTGAAAGACACGAGCATTATCAAAATCCTTGTCGAGAAGGTCATCACAAAGTGTCACAGCGTGTAAAAAGACAACCACATAGAACCCTTCCTTACAGAAGATTAGTCATAATGACATGGGCCTAATTTCTACTATAAATAACACCTTCTCTGCTTGTAGTACAATAAGAGTGCTCTATAAACTTCATGAAAGATGAGGGGGTTTGCCAGCTAAACGACAGATGTGAAGTCAGTCATAAGTTACATGACCAGTTCCATGGATCTGTGTGTTATCCTTAGTGTGAGCTCACAGCAAGAAAAATCCATTGTGCCAGGAGCAGTTAATAGTTATGAAAAAGTACAGTGAAGCGTCTAACCCAAACCATCTCAAGTTAAGACGTCTTCAGAATTCATTCTTTTTCTGTGGTAGTCATTTCTCTAAATAAATATCCTGCCTGCAATGCCCAACAGTGGGTGCATAACTCACTTCTGAAGCCCGAACAATTGCTGCTGGGGGCACCTGGCACCTTCTGGATCCCTCCCAGGGCTCAGTATAGGTACTAATCCTTTTAATCGTTGATTGCATATCATAACACCTTGTCCTGGTGGAGTTCTGGGATCTCTTCCTGCATCCTACTATATGTCAAGCCATGCTTCCAGCTCCCAAGCTCACCTTTGTCCAAACCACAGAGGAAGGAAAGAGGCGTCTTTCACGTGTGTTTTTTGTGTGCCTACTGTGTGCAGCACTGAGCCAGATGCTTTAATGTAGTTCCAACGACTCTGAGAAGCAATCAGGCCTGGAGAAGCCCAGTCATTGGGGGAGATCAAGCTGCCCTGCTCGGCCCTCCACCCAAGGGTTCCAGCTGCTGCGTGTGTCAGTGTGTGCATGTGCATGTGTGTGTGTGCACGTGCATGTGTGTGCGTTGTGGGGGATCTCTGCTCTCTCCCTGGAGCAGCCTCAGAGGGTAAATGTAAGCCTCAAACAGACATTCGAATAAACCCCTTTCACTTTATTATTCAAATATTTAACTATACACACCAGCACAATCCAAACAAAAACTCTTCTTATCACTCCTATTTTTTTTCTAAATCTAAACCTCAGCACAGAGGAATTACACCTCCTCACAGAGAGCAATTTGCCTTTCAACATAATTGCTCTGGCAGGCTTAGCCAGTTAAGAAAGCTTTTAGAGGCAAAAGTTCAAACAGATAAAAATCATTAATACAAATCCCCATCTCTCCAGCAGAAAGAATGCATTACAGCTTGGTAAGCAGGCAGTCTCTCCACAGACCTGTGGCTCCTCCCTCCCCATGTCTACCACAAGGGTAAATGACCCAGGAGCTGGGAGGCTCACCTTGCACATCTCCATCCTTCTTGCTGTCTTTGTAGAGCGCTGCTTCCGGGCTGTCTGCCTGCTCTCTCAGTTTTCCTCCGGCTGCCCTCCCGGCTCCTTCCTGCTCCCCTTCTGTACCGACACCTTGCATGGCATTAGCAATCACATGGGCCATCTCGTCGAGGTCCAGGGGGCTCAGACTCTCCACGTCAACCTGATGCTTTCTCAGGTCCTTCAGGAGATTCTGAATAAGTGCTTCTAGAGGGCACACACAAAAACAAACTCAAATTAAATAAAGAGAAAAGTAGTCAACATTAGTATGAGAAGGACCATAAAGGAGCTATATAAATATGGGCAATACCAGCAAAGTCAGCAGAGAAATGGGAATAAAAAAGGATCAAACGGAAATTCTGTAACTGAAGAGTACAGAATCTGAAATTTAAAAACTCGCTGGATAGGCTTAACAGCAGATTGGATAGAGGAGAACTTTGAAGACAGATAATAGAAATTATTATTATCTGAAGAACAGAGTGAAAAAGGTTGAAGAAGACTGAACAGAACCTCAGGAACGTGTGGGACAATATCAGGCATGACACACTGTAATTGGAGTCCAAGAGGGAAAGGAGAGAGGACAGGAGAAAAAACTAACAACGCTCCACAAACTTCCCAAAATTGAAGAGCATTAACCTAGAGATTCAATGCACTCAGTGAACCCCAAGAAGAATAAATACAAAGAGAACCACGCAATGGCATCTCAGAGGCAAACTCATTCAGCATCTCATAGAAAACCAAAGGTAATGAAGGTGTCTGAAAAGCAGCCAGAGGTAAAAGACACGGTACAGGTAGTGCGAAATGATATCAGAAGTGGCTGACTTCTTAAAAAAAGAGAGGTCATGAGACATAATGAATGTCTTGTAAAAATGACATATTTGATATAATATATGTATAATCATATATTTGATAATATACCTACGAATGACGTATTTGAAGTGTTAAAAGAAAAAACATATAATTCAGAAGTCTGTATCCAGTGAAGATATCCTTCAAAGACGAGAATGCAAGAAAGACACTTTCATATTATAAAGAAAGAGCTAAGACAAGCGGTCACCAGAGGACCTGCACTATGAGAAATACCAAGAGAAACGACGGCAGACAGAAGCCCAGAGCTACAGGAAGTGTTGAGAAGCCCCCAGAAGGGTACAGAGGTGGGTACATGGAAAAGACCATCGTTCTTCTCCTCTTAGCTCCTCTCAAAGACAACTGATTGTTAGGAAAAGTTAACGACATTCTAACATAGGGTTTATAAAACACATGTAGATGTAAACTACACGACACAGAGGACAGAGTCACGAGTGGGATCGCATTGTTGTAAGGTTTATCCACATTTTACATGAGGTGGTATGATAATAACTCTAACTAAACTACTTTCAACAAAGGCACTCAATTCAAATGCATTTCATTGGAGAAAGGTAAGTATATTTTTAAAAAGTCATAGAACAAAAACCTCTGACATAAGACTTTTATCCAGAATATACACATATAAACTCCTACAGCGATAATCAACAATAAAAAGGAACACACTCCAATAAAAATAGGCAAAAGAGTTCAACAGAAACTTCACAAAAGAAAATATACAAAATGCCAATAAGCACATGAAAAAATGCTCAATATCATTAGTAATCATTGAAAGGCTAATTAAAACCACATTAGGCATATTTCATGCCCACTAAAATGATGAAACTTAAAAAGACTAAGAACAAATTTTGGAGAGGATATGCAGCAACGTCCACCAAGGGAGAAAGGATGAACAATCTGTCGTTTATCTACACAAGCAATAATGAGCTACCAATACATGCAAAAATATGGGTGGAGCTACCAAGGATTATGCTGAGTAAAGAAGTCAGTCACTAAAGAATACGCACGATTCTTACAATGTGAAGCGAAGGGCAAGACCAGGCGGAGCCTCTCCGGGGGAGGGAAGTCAGCAGTGCTTGTGGGCGTTGGGACTGAGTGGGGGCAGTCAGTACTGTCAGGGTATGAGTTGCATGTGTGCACGTGTCAAAACTCACTAATCTGTATTCTTAGGATCCGTACATCTCACTATATGTAAATTTTACTCAATAACAGCAATAAGTTTGATGGGTTCCCATTGCTGAACTGGAGGGTGACCTGACTTTCTTGAGTATTTAATGCTGAAACTCCGGACCCTCAGTAAAAGTTTATGCACAATGGCTATTACCGTGCCCTTGCCTTCCCCATAACACTGGCATGGTGACTTCAAGTCTACACACTCTTTCTGTGGCCTTACTCAGCAATCCTCTAAACTAAGCAGGGTGGGAATTATTTTCTGCTTCTTACAAATTAAGAAATTTAGGCTTTTTATGTTTTTTAAAGTTTCCTTCTCTTGGAGCTGAACTAGAGTCACTCAACTTAATTCCCGGAAGCTTTTCTCCCTCTCATCTCCTCCAGCAGGCAAGAGCAAGTTCCCAACACCCACAACTACAGTATCAGGCACTCACGGCCAGCACTTCCGGTCAATACACAGCACGCAGAAGGAATGCCCTCTCGGGAGCAACTCAAAGACCACTCCATGCTGCACTAAGAGGAGCCAGGAAGGCTGGCGCCACTGACCAGGCTCCTTCCACACAGCTTGACCAAGCTCGCTGCTGACCTGAGATCACGTCCGCACCGCGCGACCCTGTGCGGGGGCACCTGGTCCACACTGCCATGTACCCCCACTGCCAGGGCTCCACCTCCCAGTCAGCGCCAACTGACACGGCAGGACAGCCTTACCTGGTCAAAACGAGCTTTGTCCACAGTACACAGCCTGACAGAAGACAGTGTTTTCGGTTATCCAGACCTTACTGATTTTTCAAAGATAAGCAGTTAGAGCCCATTATGAGTTCTTTGAGTGGAATAAAATGTACACTTTCACCTATTAACTGAAGCTCATTTTTTTCAGGGGGAATCTTGCTACACTGTTACAAGGAAATATTGAAGTGTTTTGCTTCCATTTCTGAACATTCTGTGCCATGCCCACCTTCTCCCCATAGTCTCTGTCGCCAGGAAAGACTCATTGCAATAACTGTCTGATTTTACTATTGGAAGACACATTCCGTCAGTCTTTACTTAAGACTTCCTGTTGGTGACTCAGATCCCTTCTGGATTTAAAATTCTTAGAGTCTCCATTACAGTTGTTTCTGAAACATAGCCTGCCATGGAGGTGGCATGACACAGTCCAATGGTGTCCTCTGAAGTGGGGTGTACACTAAATGTGGCACATATGCGGCCGACCTCTGTAGTCAGGACTGGAGCTGCCACCTGCACTGACGTGGTCTCCTGCAGGAGCAGCAGGGCCCCTCGGGGGCAGCATTGAAGCCACAGGGTGGGGACCGCTCTTTAACAACCTGGCCTTGCCTTCTCTATTAACCATGTGCTTCTGATGCTCCAACATCTCGGGCCTCATTGATCTAGAGCTACCCATGTCCCAGAGACAGCAAACACTGCTTTTCAAATGCCCACCACCAGTCAGGAGCCCACACACCAACCCCATCCTCTGTCAGGCCCTCACACTCCAGGCTGCCATCCCCCTGTCCTAATTACCCCCAAGCCAGGCATCGGACAATCAGGGACAGCCCCTCGGCCCAGAGCCTGCTTAAATCATCCACACTAGCCAGTCCTAAAGCTGCTGACCCTGCCTCACCTGCTCCTGCCCACGGTTCCCCTCCCTCTGCCTCCTGACCTACCTGGTGCTTCCCTTGTGGCCCCCACCAGGGCATGGCACACCCCCTCCTCTTGGGAAACTACCTTTTCAATGATAATTGTCTCCTGATCTGTTGGCCTCAGCATACCGGAATAATAGTAAAACCTGCACTTTGAAACAGCTTCCTGTAGAGGTAAATGCAGGTGGATGCCTACGTTGTGGCTGCTTCCATCTTGCTCCTTCTCCAGACTTGAGTCCCTGGAGGCAGCACGCCTCCCACCTCCATGTCCCCAGAGCCCACCAGTCCCCCATAGCAGCCCTCCCAAGTGTTCAGAGACTGAACACTTGCCTTAAAAGATAACTTCCAGCAAAGAAGTTGGAAAAATATTTCTCACTTCCTTGTAAACAAAAACATGCTTAAAAATACAGACAAGCATGCCTGCTGCAGAACAGCTGCTCCTTTCCAGAGGTGAGAGGAGGCTGAAGGTTTGAGCAAGCCCACATAAACAATATCAGAACTCCTGCTCTTTCTGGGCTGACATAAGGTACACGCTGTTTCATAGAAAAGATAAAAGATGTGCCTTGGAATTAAAGTGCGCACATGTCATAGCCATTATTGCTGTTTTGAAAAAGGTACTCTTCATCATAGCTTTCAAAATCAGAAGGAACAATCTCGAACCTGTAACTGAGTAAGTGAACAACAAGCCAAGTATAACATTTTCATTTCTGTTTCATGGCAATCTACTCTGACCACAACATCTTTTCTTTCCTGGTGCTTATTTTATCAGCAAGGTCTTATCTTGACCATCCACCTCCATAAGTCCAACGCTGACCACAAAGGACTCACCCATCTCAAAGAAAACAGAAGTAAGGAGCCGTATAAGGAAACGTGGACGGCACAAGCACTGGTCTGGAGTGGATTCTGTAAGGATCCTGCTCCACCAGGCAACCCCAGCAAACTGCAGCGTCCGCCTCTCTTGAGTATCCAAAAGCCCCGAGAGAACAGACCGTATGCCTGAGACCACACTGGGAGAGCCAGCAGTGCAGCTAAAATGACACCTGGGGAAGGGGCCACTTCACGTCAGACACTGCGGTCCTGAAATCACCGTGCTCCAGTGAGGCGAGGCCACACCCTCCACACACCCAGACCGGAAGGCTGAGCAGTACCCAGAGGAGCTGGCCACTGTGACCCTCATCGTGGGCACTAGGCCCCTATGTATGAATTACATCGAGGGAAGGAGACAGATAAAGGCAGACTAAAATGACAGTTCTTAAGGGAAAAATGCTTTCTGTAGAACGCTGACCAATCCTACAGCAGGTTCCGCTGCTCCACCATTCTAATTCCAGGTGAGCTGGGGCAGGGAGGCCCAGGAAGGATGGCACGAACAGAGGCTACCTCTGTGCCAGTGTCAGTGACTTCAGACGTGTTCACGAGTAACACAGGGACCTGCTCCCATGCTTCTGGGTGTCATACAGAAATCCGCACTCAAAGTCAGCACGTACTTTTGCTCTACCAAAAAAAGGAAGAAAGGATTCTCCACATACCAGCCTAGGAACAGCAGATCCCACGAGGACCTGCCTTCCAGAGCCACCCGGCTGCCGTGGCTCACCGTCACCCAACTTGCTGCACTTCTGTGGCCACAAACCTTAACAGGGAGTCACAAAAACCCACTGATTCCACTTGAACACAGCAAGACCACCTGCAGTTCTGGAAAAGTTAAAGTAGCGTGTTTGGGAGGTAAGTTTGGAATTAAGTTTCATTATATGTTCTTCAGCAAGGCCTTCGTGTCTCTTGGGGGGTGGAAAGTGGTAGCGCGCATGCATGAGTGTGTGTGTGCGTGAATGAGTGTGAGTGTGTGCACGAGTGAGTGCGTGTGTGTACACATGTGCAAACGTGTTGAGGTTTTCAATACGGAGTGGCTAGTGTATTGCTAGGAAAGAAGATGAGCAGGAAAAGGTCAAGAGAAAGATGAGAAGATGACATTGGAAGCTACTCCCTATTAATACCTCACCTTACATCACCAAAATGCTACAGACCCCATTCCACGTCCCTCTAAGGACATGTTCTGAGCATCTGTTGGAGTTTCCTGTGTTATTTCTCAGGTGGAGTCTGTGTTTCTAATAGCAGATGGTGTCACTGTAATTTACACATCATGTATAGCACAGGTAAAGAGGCATGTCAAGGCCTCCTGCTCTCTACAAAACAGTGGTCACCTACCCCTCAAACCAACAAAGAGGCAAAGCATCTACCCTGAAAAAGTACTTTCAGAAAGAAGAAAATCTATAATAACCCATGTTTCCCAAATCCACTCCAGAAATCCATGAGCATAGCAAGCCTTCCCTTTCACCACAGTGAGAAAGAAAAATCATCCTGATAGGAATCGTATCACAAGGAACACCACACTCACTACATGCAGAACCTGACTATTTGTATGGACACAGGGACAGAGAGAGGCAGGTGTCCAACCTTGAGAAACTGAGCAGGTACTGTGGTTGGCCAAGAAGGGAGGAAACAGAGCGAGCGAGAGGTCTTCACCTGCCGTGGCAACAAGGATGACAGTGCCAGGCCGTGTCTGCTCTTTGCTGGGACCTGTCAGCACAGGCACTCTCCAGCACTGGCCCTGAACCCCACTGCTGTGGGCAGCAGCTACTTGTCCGCTTTCTCAGGCCAAATCACTCTAGAATCTGCAGGGGTTTTTCTCTTTTCTTTTGTTAGAGTTGTGGCTAAGACTTTGGTTTCCGAGTACATATTTAAAGTTCTCATCAGTCACAATGTCAGTCCTTATGGTGCCATGTCCTTGGGGCCAGCGAGCTGGATGCACATGCAGATAAGCTGACTACTTTCCAGTGGGAGTGCACTGCTGCCACTTGGAAGAAAGAGTGCTATGCTGTACCCCAAACATGCTCCAAGAAGCCGAGAGCCGAGGAGCTACCATTGGATTTTGGGGTCCAAAGTGGGCTATGGACTCCAGCCACGACTCCAGCACTCCCAGTACGTGGTCTTGGGCAAGTTCTTTAATCTCATTACTCCTCAGTTTCCTTATTTGTACCATGGGGACAAGTGAGACATGTATGTGAATCATTCATCCAGTGCCACGGTACCATAAGAGCTTGATAAATTCTAACTATCATCATGATAATGAGGTGATGATGAAGAATCATTTTAGCCCTCCGTCGATTTTCATTCCTTTCAATCCACTGTAAATACAAATGCTTGAATTTCTGTGGTAAGATCTGGCTACAGCTCATTGTAATCCTCAAGCAAGAAGCAAAGAACAGCTTAGCTGTGCAGGCATTCAATGTAAGATTATGCCTTGTGAGACAGTTCTTTGCCAAAGTAGTAACCTACATTTTAAAAATGTGAACCTCGGTTATTAAAGTCAGCCCCCAGACTACATTCGTCCATCCATCCATCCACCCCTCCATCCATCCTTCCATTCATCTATTCATTTCATCAACTGATATGGGGGACCCACTGTGTTCAGAGCCTAGGGGTAAGTATTACTCTGAGAAAAGATAGAGAATTAAAGGCATAGTTTTCTGGGAGGCTATGATAGGATTAACACACACACACACACACACACACACGCACACGAAAATGTTTTAGAAGCCAGAGAGACTTGACTTCTGGATAGTACAAGCAAACTGAATGTATGCGACAGACTAACCATTGAGACCCTATAAGAAGATTAAATAACAGCACATCTCAAGTCATTTCTCTTTCCTCCTAAAATAGACAAGAGTTTGGGCTGAATGCTATTCAAATTGTCAAGAGGCAAATGTCTTTCCTGAAATTCAACCGAACAACTGCAAACTTTTACAACATAATCTGCTTGTAAACTACTGCCTATATTTTACCCTCAGAAATTAACAATTAAATTGACATAAACTTAGATTTGACAAATGTCACTATAAAACTTTTAAAATATAAAATGTAAAACTTTACCTTTGCTAAAAAGGTAAAATAATTCTTATCATTTTTACTCTCCAATGAAGGCAACCCGATTAATTTACAGATTTTTTGAAAAGATAAACTCAAACTATGTCTTTTGAAAAAAAGTCTTACTGTATAATTTTGGGGTCTGAGTTACTCTGAGCAAAAATTTTTCATTAAAAATGTCAAGAATATACTTTAAATAGAAAATCAATAAAATACATGGAAAAGTAAGATAGACTAAAAAGTAAGTAAAAAAAAACTTTGCCGTTTATTAAGTCTCTAATATAAACACATCAAATTTAAGTGGTCTATCTTGTTGCAATTACGATAGAAAAGATAAGAAAATACAATAATCTAAAATTACAGGTCACACTGCAGAAGGCTGAGGCTTTTCTTTTTTCTTTCTTTTTTTTTTTGTGAAGAAGAACAGCCCTGAGCTAACATCCGTGCTAATCCTTCTCTTTTTTTTTTTTTTTTTGCTGAGGAAGACTGGCTCTGAGCTAACATCTATTGCCAATCCCCCTCCTTTTTTCTCCCCAAAGCCCCAGTAGATAGTTGTATGCCATAGTTGCACATCCTTCTAGTTGCTGTATGTGGGACGCAGCCTCAGCATGCCCGGAAAAGCGGTGCGTCGGTGCACGCCCGGGGTCCAAACCCGGGCTGCCAGTAGCGGAGCACGTGCACTTAACCTATAATAAGCCACGGGGCCGGACCAGGCTGAGGCTTTGCAAAGAAAGACGCTGCTCCTGCAGGCACAGTGCCCGCCAGGAGCCAGTGCACGTTAAGAACCCACCATAACATCCCAGGAACACATTTAACAAGGCAGGAATGGATCAATAAATTTATGAGAGATTTTTAACAAGTATTGAATCAAAAATGTGCTTCTGATTAACGCAAACTTAACCAGAAAATTCAGTGAACAAGAATGTTCCATTCCTGAACACCTTGGTTAACCAAGGATTTGTTCCTAGTCTCTGTCAGACCATCTGCATCTTGCAAAGCTGAAGTGTCCATCCTAAAGAGGCTCCAAAAAAGTGGAATCCCTGCCCCCGGATCTACGCCCAATGGCAGCAGGTCAGTGGACATTTCTTATCTCTCCTGCAATGACATTTCACAACTAAGTTAAGCCACTGAGTCATGCTGTAAGCCACTTTCAAGGAGTCTAGAACTTGGTGAACATCATGAGTGTCAAGGTTTACTGTCTACCGAGACAGGATGTTTCCTTCTAAGATCTCGACTTTATCTCCAGCCTCCCTCTAATTCCATATGCATGAACGTAACCTGATGGGATTATAGTGCTAGAACTGGAATGCAGAGGGGAGAGTATGGATGACCACGGTGATTATTCAGACTCTGGTTTGCAGCAAGTTGGCCTTAGACAAAACTGTGAAGCAGGCTGAATTTTCTTTGGCGTGTTCCACCCTGTGCGGCAATGTTTCTATCTCTCAACCCCCTCGTGCTTGTCGTCTGTGCAGGAGGCCAGGGTCTGTCACTGTCCCTGTGTGTCCAAACATTCCCTCCCTGTTGCCCCCCACATCTCTCGCCCAAGTTGCTCTTTAGGCAGCCTCTCAAGCTGCCCAAGGTGGGGGTGACTCATTCCAGGTCTCATGAAGGTGACTGATAATCAGTGAGTGATTTACGCCTCCAGAGGTTCTCAAGGAAACAGCAAGTGCAAAGGCCCAGAGCAGAAGGTTGGAAGAAGAGAAAGGAGGCCAGAGTGGCTGGAGCGGAGTAAGTAAGGGGAAGAGACAGTAGGGCATGAAGTGAGAGAAGTGGGGGGGCAGAGATTACAGGGTCTCAGACCATGAAAAAGACTTGGATTTTTACAGAGTGAGATGAGAAGCCCTTGCTGTGTTTTAAGAATGTGATACCATCTGATTTCCAATTTTAAAAGAACCACTCCACTGCAGGGTTGAGACAAGGTCAGAGCAGGGAGGCCAAAGGAGGCTCCTGCAACAATCCAGTTAGGGACAATGCTGGCGTGCAGCAGCACTGGTGGGGAGTGGTGGAGGAGTCCGAGTGTGCTGTGAAGGCAGTCCAGCAAGATCTGCCGATGGACTGGATGTGAGGTGCAAGAGAAAGAAAGGACCCTAAATGGACAATGACCCAAAGCTGTAGGAACTGTGTGAGCATCGGTGCCAGACGCAGGGGAAAGCCTGGGGCGGGGGTGAGGAACTCTCAGCAGCCCCTCAAAGCATGCCACTGTGTAATATTTTTTTATGCCAATCCTGGGTAGGAAGAATGTAAGGCACTCCTCCTGGTCAAACTCAGGCAAGTCAGACCAGAAATTCTAAAAAGATCCACAACAACTGGGAGGAGAAAAGCAGTGTGTTCTGCAGCCAGCCAAACCCGGGATCACTGCCGTTTATGATCTAGGGCGCCCTGTCCAGCCCCTCCAGCTGCAGGTTCTAACTGTATAAACAGCATCAATAATTCCCACTTGAAGGGGTTCTTGAAAACATGAAATAAAGTGTCTAATAATCAATATAGTTAATGTAAAATTGTGCCCCTCTTCCAATAATCTGTCCTAACATTTAATAACTCAGAGAAATTCTCTCTTATGGTTACCACACATCTTTTTTTCTTCAGCTTCCTTTTAGTTCTATTCTCATTATTTCGAGGGAAGAGCAGGAATATATTGTAGTATGAAAAACTCATGTTCTTTAAGATAAAGATCAGAGAACAGGAGAGACTTTCCGTGGCCTCTCAGAATGACTATAAGAAGAAATATCCACCTTCAAAATGCAATAATAAAACGTAATTCCTAAAATTGCCTCCTCTCATCCAAAAAAGAAATTTTTTGTGTTATCATTAGTGAAAAATAACTTTAAAAAAACCTTAGGTATACAATGGCAGACCCTAAGTGGCTAACCAGCTTATGATGAGAACAATTAACGCATATTAGAAATCATCTCTCTTATCACCACCATAAATCACACTGAGCTATCTCAAAGACACCCACTGTCAGTCATTTGAAAATGAACAGAAATGAGGAAATTCTTTTTAAAAAGTCCAGCTAGCCCTGGTGGATTGAAGGGAGACTGCGGCATGAGCACAATCAAATATCACGCGCATCAAAGTGGAACGTTCTTTTGTTCCATCAACCGCACCATATAATTCCGAGATCCGGCCAGCTTATAATGACATTTTAAGTAGCTTTCAATGCTCCAAGTGGGCTCTAGCAGAGCAATTACACAAAATGTCAGGACATCAAATATGTAAGGCCTGGAGTATGAGATCAACTTGCATGCACAACTGCTGCAGGCCTGACCTACTGAAATTATATGTCTTAATAGGGTCCCCAGACAAAATGTTATAAGCTTTAGAGAATAAGCAATGGCGTGCAGATAACCTCACTACAAAATTGCTTTAACAAAGATGTGAATCATGCATAACAGCTTTCCTCCTAAGTGCCTTTATCACCAAGTATACAAGAGAGTATACAGTTTAGCCATGTCCAAGCACACATCATCATCATCATCACCACCACCACCAACACCGTCATCACCATCACCATCATCACCACCATCTTCATCATCACCATCACCATCACCATCATCATCATCATCATCATTAGCATCAACATCATCACCGTCACCACCACCATCATCATTATGAAGAATTTACCCTGCTCTTGGGGCCGGCCCTGTGGTGTAGTGGTTAAGTCCGCGCGCTCTGTTGCTGGCGGCCCGGGTTCAGATCCCGGCTGTGCACCAATGCACCACTTGTCAGGCCATGCTTCCTCCACATAAAGTGGAGGAAGATGGGCACGGATG
This sequence comes from Ceratotherium simum simum, assembly GCF_057802395.1. NCBI lineage: Eukaryota > Metazoa > Chordata > Mammalia > Perissodactyla > Rhinocerotidae > Ceratotherium > Ceratotherium simum. The sequence continues at coordinate 110,032,630 of NC_141900.1, forward strand.
TTAGCTCAGGGCCAGTTTTCCTCAGCAAAAAGAGGAGGATTGGCGTGGATGTTAGCTCAGGGCTGATCTTCCTCACAAAAAAAAAAAAAAAGAATTTACCCTGCTCCTTTTGTTTAGAGAGTATACAGTCCATTTAATTGCTGGAATCCAACTCTCAGGTATTTTGCAAAGGATTCAGATAAATTCAGTAAGAGTTTATACTTTATTCTGTCCTCATTTGGGTCTCCACCTGGGAGACTAGGCATAATCATATGTCAGCTTCCTGACTATTTTCACTGAAAACAACACAAGTAAAGTAAAATGTGTTCTCCTTCCAACTTGAGGAGCTTAGAGAATCACAGCTAAGTGGCATATATCACTCACTAGCTAAATGAAAAGTGCCCAAACTATAGTCTGAATAAAGTACCTGTTGCTCAGTCAGGCCATGCTGTTTTGTACTTGAATTCAGTATACACCCAGTCTAACTCTCTCTCTACTACAGTAATAGTGAGGCAAAGAACAAAAAAATATATCAAATTAGCTTTGGAATTAATTATGTGATTCAGTTGGTGGTGGGGTTGGCAGTCAGATTGCTTTCTAAGGGGTATTTCATTTAGGTTCACATTAACGTGGCTCTGCACACTCAGAATATTAACCGACTTATGACACGGGGAAGCAGTCTAGACATGTGCTGGGTGGCAAATGGCAGACTAGAACATAAAACTTTCCAAGGATGGCTACCAGGGGTGGTAACTGAAATTTATGTTAACTAAGTGGGCTGAACCAGCAGAGTATTTGGATCCCATTCACAGAAATACTCTCTGAATGGTGAGAGCTGTTGAACTCTCTCTTAGTAGCAAAGTTCTAGATGGTAGATGACCAGGTGTGCATGGCCAATATGCATCTGCAGTTAGGAACTCAATTTATGATCATATCCAAACCAATCACTGCCCAGAATGCCCTGGGGCCTCAAGACCCCAGTTCTGCTCTGTGGAGGCTCAGTGATATCCTCAAATGTGGGAAAGGGAAAAATTTCTTCTGATCTCTTCAGCTTTTTCCTTGGTCCCACCCTGTGCCTTCAGAAGGAAAAACTCACCATAGGGTCAGTGGTCTCCACTCACCCAAAATTTTCAGTTTGGAAATGGAAAGAGCTGGAAAAGTGACAGGAGGATGACCTCATATGTGAGGGTCCGCAGCCAGCACGGAGAGCACACTTGTTCTGTGTTGTTCCAGAAGGCCTTCCTGTTAGAGTCAACAGTGAAAGTCGGCAGGAACAAGTGGTTCAATAAGTTACCTTTTGGAGCCCTATCCACCTTCAGTCTAAAAGAAGCAAATTTCACCTCAATACTCAATGTAAAGAACTTTCTAGTAAATGCGGCTGGACTCTTGTGGAAAGGACCTTCCAGGGAAGCAATGAGTTCACAGGTACTTAAGGGGAGGCTGAAAGGTCATTTGCCAGAGATGCTGCAGAAGAGACATGTGGGGCAGGGTGCACGACTCTCTGGGTTTCTTCCCAGTCTGAAAACAGTGATTCTTTGCTGGTGCAGAAGTGGGAGCAAGCTGTCTCCCAGGCAGAGAGGAAGGCATGGGATTGGGGCAATGCAGAGCCAGGGTCCCCAGTCACATACCTCTGCTCTCACCCCACATGTGGGCAACCTATTCAGGTGCATCCTGCTGGGCAGGCAGGGAGTAAGCCTGTAAGGCAGGGTGTAATCCCTGCTGTGTAAGCCACAGAGCAGCACCCAGAGACTCCCCCAGCCCTGCTCCTGCTTCTCTTCCACTGCAGGAGACAGTGGGCGGTTTGCTGACCCCATGACATGGTAATTGGCTGAAATAATAGCCTCAGCCATTTTATACTGAATATGGGACTATGTTTCACTGAGATGAGAGGTTCTTTGATAACATAGGTGCCTTCTTTCTTATGTTCTAGAAGGTGCTCATAAAGCCCAGAGAGGGGCACGAATCTAGGATAAAGAGTTTATCAGCAGTTCCTTGTGGGACAGCCTCTTTGCTCCAGTGATTAGGTGGCTAATTTGGTCCCGTTTTCATAAAAAGCCAAAAGGCATGATTGGGTTTGGAGTACTGAGCAACAATGGCCCTCATTCAGATAGAATGAATTTCTTTAAAAATGAAAAAGGCAGCAGTTATTTCCTTTCAAGTGACAATTATCCCAAAATTGTGGGCATATTTTCTCCAGGATGATAGAAGCACTGGAATCTTGTTTTTCTATATAATAATCTATCACTGTCACCATCAAAAGGGAAAGCCCTAGTTCAGCGCCCTCCTGAGACTGGGTGATGCAGGGTATACTCTTTGCTCTGTATGAGTTTTCAGGCTGGAATTCCCACACAAATGGGAAAGATGACACCACAGCTGGCAAATGTGGGACTTCACAGTCATGGGAAGTTTGAGTAGGAAGAGGCTCTTAAATGCATTTATCACAACTCTTATCTTGGATGAGGGAAGAGAATCAGAAAGGCTGCATGATTGGTGGGGCTCAACAAGTGCTCTGTGAATGAGTGAATTCATGAATAAACTTGCTAAGAGTCACAGAGTTAGGAAGTTGCACAGACAGTAGTCAATGAAAGTTCAGACTTCCACCCCAATGAACACTCCACGTTAGTACAATAGAATCCATTTTAGCATAGATGATAGTGGGGGTAGAGAACACTCATTACCATGGCCATTCAAGCTATAACACAGTAAGACACCTGAACAGAAGAAACAACAAGGTATGTAGGGAAGAGGTTGAGATAGGAAATACCCAGGCCAAAAGTCAGCAGAGTGATAATGTGCATTAAGTTCTCCTAATTCTCAGTCCAGGCTCCAGAGGATGCAGAATCAAGATGAAGAAAGAAAGGGTTCCCACAGGGTGGTTAGAGGTTTTGTTTCCTGTTTGGTTTGGTTTGGAGTTTCATCAATGAGCAAGGATTAGAGTGGGAGCTACCACCAGTAGCATATTATTTGTCATTGGTTCTAGTTAACTGTTTAGAAAACTGTATATGATGAATCCCCCAAGGTGGTTTCCATAATTCTTTAGTTATCATCATTGAGTCTTAAGTTGAAAGAACGACTTTAGCCAAAATATTTACAGGATCTTTATGAGGAAAACTACAAAACTCTGATGAAAGAAATCAAATAAGAACTAAATAAAAGGATAGATATCCCATGTTCATGGATAGGAAGACTCAATATTGTCAAGGCATCCATTCTTCCCAACTTAATCAATGGATTCAATGCAATTCCAATCAAAATCCCAGCAAGTTATTCATGGATATTGACAAACTGATTCTAAAGTTTATATGGAGAGACAAAAGACCCAGAATAACAACCACAATATTGAAGGAGAAGAACAAAGTTGGAGGACTGACACTACGTGACTTCAAGACTTGTTATAAACCTATAGAAATCAAAACAGGGTGAAAGAATAGACAGATCAATGGAACAGAACAGAGAGTCCAAAAATAGACCCACATAAATACAGTCAATAGATCTTTGGCACAGAAGCAAAGGCAATACAGTGGAGCAAAGATAGTCTTTTCCACAAATGTTGCTGGAACAACTGGACATCCACAAGGAAAAAATGAATCTAGGCACAGACCTTACAACCTTCACAAAAATTAACTCACAATGGATCACAGACATAATTGTAAAACACAAAACTATAAAACTCCTAGAAGATAACATAGGAGAAAACCCAGATGACCTAGGGTTTGGCAATGACTTTTTAGATATGACACCAAAGGCATGATCCATAAAAGAAAGAATTGATAGGCTGGACTTCATTAAAATTAAAAACTTCTGCTCTAAGAAAGACAGTTATCAAGAGAATTAGAAGAAAAGCCACAGACAGGAGAAAATATTTGTAAAAGACACATCTGATAAAGGACTATTACCCAAAATATACAAAGAATTCTTAAACCTCAACAATAAGAAAACAAACAACCTGATTACAAAATGTGCCAAAAACCTTAACAGACACCTCACCAAAGAAGATATACAGATGGCAAGTAAGCAAATGAAAAGATGTTCCACATCATATGTCATCAGGGAAATGCAATTTCAATCAACAATGAGATACCACTATACACCCATTAGAATGGCCAAAATGCGGAACACTGACAACCTCAAATGCTGGTGGGGATGTGGAACAACGAGAACTCTCATTCACTGATGGTGGGAATGCAAAATGGTGCAGCAACTTTGGAAGACAGTTTATTTCTTACAAAACTAAAAATACTATTACCAGTATCTTTACCAGATGATCCAGCAACCGCTCTCCTCGGTATTTACCCAAAGGAGTTGAAAACTTATGTCCACACAAAAACCCACACATGCGTGTTTATAGCAGCTTTATTCATAATTGCCAAAACTTTGAAGTAACCAAGATGCCCTTCAGTAGGTGAATGCATAAACTGCAGTATATCCAGACAACAGACTATTACTCAGTGCTAAAATGAAATGAACTCTTAAACCATAAAAAGACAAGAACCTTAAATGCATATCGCTATGTGAAAGAAGCCAATCTGACAAGGCTACATACTGTATGATTCCAACCATATGACATTCTGGAAAAGGGAAAACTATGGAGACAGTGAAAAGACAGGGGGTTGCCAAGGGTTAAGGGGGAGGGAGGGATGAATAGGTGAAGCACAGAGGATTTTTAGGGCAGTGAAAATATTCTGTATGATACTATAATGATGAATACATGTCATTATACATTTGTTCAAACCCACAGAATGTACACCACCAAGAGTGAACCCCAATGTAAACTATGGACTTTGGGTAATGATGATATGTCAGTGTGGGTTCATGGATTATAACAAATGTACCACTCCGTGGGGATGTTGATAATGGGGAAGGCTGTGCATGACTGAGGGCAGGGGGTATATGGGCAATCTCTGCATCTTCCCCTCAGTTTTGCTGTGAACCTAAAACTGCTCTAAAAAATAGAGTATTTTTGTATAAAAAGGAATGACTTTAGGTTTTGTTAAAACTTAGTGACCACTGAGGCCAGGAGAAAACTGCAGTCAAGATTCTATGATCTGAAAAAGATTTATGCATAAGGGTGTTAATTGTGGCATTATGTGAATAGCAAAGATTGACAAACTATACATAGTTTAATAGATATATATAGATATAGAACTGATTTAAATGTATTATGGTACATACATATGATTGAATATTACACCTCCATAAAAAATGTAATGGAAATGCATTTAATAAAGCAGCAAAATGACAACAATATATTCAATGAGAAACGCAAGCTCCAAGCTAACTAAACGGATTATGGAGCAGTGATATGAAGGACACTCTGAAGCTTTCAACAATGAGGCAGGTCCAGACACACTGACATCAAGATGTCCAAGCCACCCAAAGCTTAAAAAGCAAGTTCCAATATCTTACAAACACTAGGATCCCATTTTTTTAAAACACAGATGTACGGATACATTGGTTTTGCGTAGGAAATCCAAAGAACACACAGACACTGGCAGTTTACCTCTGGGTGTGGGGCAGGTCTAGGAGGGCTGGCCACAGGGAAGGAAACTTCAGATTTCACTTTGTACCCTCTGCACTGTTTAGATATTTTTAAAAGGATCACATCTTAAATTTATAATATAAAAGTTAATTTAGAAATTTAAATATAACAGCCTTTATTCACAATAGCGGAAAGGTAGAAACAACCCAAGTGTCCATCAGTAGATGAATGGATAAGCAAAATGTGGTATATCCATACAATGGAATATTATTCAACCTTAAAAATGAAGGAAATCCTGCAATATGCTACAACATGGATGAAGCTTGAGGACATTATGCTGAGTAAAATAAGCCAGTCACAGAAAGACAAATGCTGTATGATTTCACTCATATGAGGTTCCTAGAGTCATCAAATTCATAGACACAGAAAGCAGGATGGTGGTGCCAGGAGCTGGAGAGGGGAATGGGGAGTTAGTGTTTAATGAGGACAGAGTTTCAGTTTGGAAAGATAAAAGTTCTGGAGATGGTGATGGTGGTGGTTGCACAACAGAGAGGGTACTTAATACCACTGAACTGAACACTTAAAAATGGTTAACATAGTAAATTTTATGTTATGTGTATTTTACCACAATTTTAAAAATTTAAATATAAAAAGTGACCACGGTACTTTCATTACCTAAGAGCACCCTGAGTTCATGGGACTTGCCTGAGTTTTAATCCAGGGTGCGAGGAAGAACTAGCCCCTGTGAATACATTAAAAAGACAGGAGAGGCAGAGATATAGCTGCTTCTGGCTGCACCTGAGTGGGCCTTGCTCAGTGCAAGGTCTCACACACACACACAGGACTGAAAGGATGTACACCAAATTCTGACAGCACTTATCTCGTGGTGATGAGATTAAAGGTGATTTTTGTTTTCTTTTTTCTACTTATCTATTATTCGAGTTTTGCGTAGTAACCATTTATTATGTTTATAATTGGCAAAAAGTACAACAAATAATCTTTTACAAATTCTGATTCTCATAACAAACTGATCATGAAATTACAGAATAACATTCTAACAGGAGCATTCCCACCTGGTGGCAGCCAGGACACTGCATTCCGGTTAGAGAAGCTGGCCTAGATGATGGCTGAACCTGGCACTACAGCACTGTGCAGCAGTCTGGCCTTTCCATTATCCTATATCCTGTAAGTCTTTCCATTTTATGTGGCTTTAAAGCTTTCCGAAAGGAGACGAGGTGTAAATAATGAATAAATGAAGGAAAAGGGTCTCTTCTCTATGACAAGTTTTTACCAAATGAACATTTGCCACACCCATTAAGTCAGCAACCTGGTTTATTTATCACTTATTTGGAGCAGATATGGGTGGATTTTCCTGTAGTTCTGTGTGAAACCTGAACTCTGAGGGTCACATATTGGATTCCACCGTGCTGAGTCACACAGAAGTTTTCTTGCCCTCTGCGCTATCACAGGATCCTCCCTTCCTGCTCTGGCGTAGCAGCCCTCTGGGTGCCTAAAATATCTAGTTCTCCAGGGCTGCACCCTCTTGAGAAGTTGTGGCATACCAGCCCTCTGACCTCCCTTCTGACTTTCTCAAACTATTGCTTTCAAGGTGAAGTTGGGTTTCGTGGAGAGGGCAGTCCGTGCGCTGCCCTTCACAGGGGTTCTGTGCAAGTGGCACATTGAATCTACCTGAACTTTCCACAAGAGCCCAGGGTTGTCACACTGCGTGGTATGGGCACTTTTCAGGCAGTGCTGTAAAACTGCCCACCTGGTATCTGTTATCGTTGAACATCAACTAAATCCCAATAGTGCACTGAGTTGGAGAGGCAACCTCGGGAAGCCCTGGACTGAAAATTTAGAGGAAAGTTGGTCTTTTCTTCTTGTCCTTTTTCATTAAATCTGTAAGAGAAATCTTTATCCTCCCACTCCGGCTGACCCTGCCCCCAGGTGATCTTATTCTGCTCCTCTGCTCCCCCTGAAGGCTCAGCACACAACTTTGCACACAACGAACAGTCAGAGAAAGCCAAAATTTGGATCTGAATGGCCATTTAAAGCATTAGGGTTCAGGACCAATTAGCCGGAGTAATAAAGTCAATTATGCTTAAACCTCCATTCTAGACAGTTGCCTCTTAAGAGCTCCAACTCTGTCCTAAGTGATCTGACTTCTGGGGTAAGTACATCACTCACCCTCTCAAACTACAGTTTCCTCATCAGGAAAATAAGATTGACAATAATACCATCTTTTAAGGTTGACATGAAGAGCAAATGAGACCATTTATGTGGAAGAATCCACTCATTCATTCACTTAGCAAATACTGGGCCAGGCACATGCTGGGCCCTGGGACACAATGACAGAAAAACGGCAGTTTAACGTCTTCCTACAGCTTATGGTCTACAGGGAGACCAGCATTCAGCAAATAATCACACAAATATGCAGTTGCAGACTGTGAGATGTGTTCTGGAGGAAAGTACAGGGCAGATCCTTTGGGTCGGGTGGGGTGGAGCTCATATTATTGAGGGATCAAGCACTTTTCAAACAATCAAGTTGAAATCTGACACAGACATGAGTGGCCCACGGCTGCTGGATGCTAAAATAAGATACAGCTAGACAGTGTCTCCCTCACAGAAGGACACTTCGCTACCTCTGAAGCCTTCTTGCTAAACACTGAACACAAAGGGTCAAATCTCTGGGCTAGCTCCTGTTTACAGGAGGTACAGGCCAGAGGAACGAGGTACACGTTATCTTTGGGATGCAATCAGCAAAGTCCAGAATGTAAAAAAAGCTCTAGTGACAAGTGAACTAGTTTTTAAAAAAATGTTGCAAGGAAAGAAAAAAGAGGGAGGAGAAATCTTCTGCAGATTAAAAGGAGCTTAACAGATATATCTACCAATTCAATGGACCTTCTTTGGATTCTGCTTCAAAACAACCAATTGCAAAGAAAATTTATGACAACTGAGAAGTTTGAACACTGATTAGATATTTGGTGATATTAAGACATTGCTATTAATTTTGATATGTGATAAAGCTATTGTGGTTAGGTTTATAAAAGAGTCCTTCTCTTTCAGCAAAATAATACTGAAATATGGACAGATGACATGATTGGTGATGGGGGAGACTAGGGAGGTGGTGGGTGCACAGTAGTAGCAAGAGAGGCCAGGAGCTGCCATTTGTTGAAGCCCAGTGATGCAAGCAGGGCGTTCGTTGTACAATTCTCTCTATTTTGTGATTGACATTTTACATGATGCTTTTTAAAGCATACAGTGCAGCTGGGAAGACAGTATATATAAAAAGATAACCAACGTGGCAAGTTAGCACAGAAAAAATGGCAAGCAAATTATATAGTTAATAAAGGTCATTGGAGAGTAGAGAAAGCATTTTCAAAGAGGATGTTCCTGAAGATCCGCACCCTGGGGGCGTGAAGAATGGGAAGGCACCAAGCAATGGGAAGGCAGGAAGCTCATCGGAGCGGTAGCAGCAGCACAAGCAAAGACACGTGTCATATGCTGCCTGTGAGCGCACTTGTGGTGCTGGGTTTAAGTCCCTCTGGTCGGAGCAGTAGTATTTACCTCTTCCTATTTCCAATAACTACGACAGAAGTAGTCAACAGATGGGACTTGCTAAGTTGTGGGACATGAGAAAGGACAGAGAAGGGATGATTAGAGAGAAAGAGAAGAGGACAACCCGACAGTCCATGACATGGGGAGGCACCAAAGCAGGAGAACACGGGGAGATGGAGAAGGGGCAGTCGACACCATAGGGAGGACCTGGGAGTCCAAGCAGAGCCCACCGCGTGGCCATTGGGCAGCTGAGGGCGCCCCCAGCAGCGTGTTTACAGCAGAGGTGAGAGATGATACTGAGCTAGGGAAGAGCAGAAAGTACAACAACCATCTGAAAGCCACACGAAAAGATGAGGAGCACTGCTAGAGCCTAGCAATCACGAGAGCGCAGACGGCAGCAGGGCAGACAAAAGGGATTTCTCAGTGTAGTGCCTGGTTTAAAGCAGAGGAGAAACAGCCCCCAGAAGGAACATGCTGGAAGGAAAGGAGCTCCTCCGGATAGCAACCTCCCGTAGATAAATACCAGTCTCACGAATGGTGCATTTAGGTGCAAACAATTCTTAGTCAGGTGCAGAATCTGTTTTCTCATACACCTTTCTTTCCCAAGACAGGAACAAGGAGAAAGCATTACTAATGGCCACACATCCTTCCCTCTAATTATAACTTTGCATTTCTTCCATTTAGAAAGTGCCACAATGGTTATATGGACAAAGAGAGAGGAGAGGGCTACTTAGCTGAAAAGCAGCAACGTTTACAAAAGAAGGCTGTGAGAGCAAATTCAATTAAACGTTCACTTATAGAAAATAGAGTGCTAATGTGAATGTGATTCTCAGTCAATATTTTTTTTAAATCTGTTATCTGTTTGATTTTATTATTTGTATATCTTCAAAGGAGAAGTTATATTTTATAAGAATCTCACTTTATATTTTATGGTCTCAGAAAAGGGCTGTTAGAAAATAATAGATGACAGCCTTCTGCATCTTATAGAAGAGTGGGGACCAGTACATACTCCTCCTCCCAT